>NW_027362768.1:337412155-337789441 GCF_046119375.1 Phyllobates terribilis
AAAAGGGCCCCTGTGCAAGAACAGTATATATACAGTACAGACCAAAAGTTTGGACACACCTTCTCATTTAAAGATTTTTCTGTATTTTCTTGACTATGGAAATTGTACATTCACACTGAAGGCATCAAAACTATGAATTAACACATGTGGAATTATATACTTAACAAAAAAGTGTGAAACAACTGAAAATATGTCTTATATTCCAGGTTCTTCAAAGTAGCCACCTTTTGCTTTGATGACTGCTTTGCACACTCTTGGCATTCTCTTGATGAGCTTCAAGAGGTAGTCACCGGAAATGGTCTTCCAACAATCTTGAAGGAGTTCCCAGAGATGCTTAGCACTTGTTGGCCCTTTTGCCTTCACTCTGCAGTCCAGCTCACCCCAAACCATCTCGATTGGGTTCAGGTCTGGTGACTGTGGAGGCCAGGTCATCTGGCGTAGCACCCCATCACTCTCATTCTTGGTCAAATAGCCCTTACACAGCCTGGAGGTGTGTTTGGGGTCATTGTCCTATTGAAAAATAAATGATGGTCCAACTAAACGCAAACCGGATGGAATAGCATGCCGCTGCAAGATGGTGTGGTAGCCATACTGGTTCAGTATGCCTTCAATTTTGAATAAATCCCCAACAGTGTCACCAGAAAAGCACCCCCACACCATCACACCTCCTCCTCCATGCTTCACGGTGGGAACCAGGCATGTAGAGTCCATCCGTTCACCTTTTCTGCGTCGCACAAAGACACGGTGGTTGGAACCAAAGATCTCAAATTTGGACTCATCAGACCAAAGCACAGATTTCCACTGGTCTAATGTCCATTCCTTGTGTTCTTTAGCCCAAACAAGTCTCTTCTGCTTGTTGCCTGTCCTTAGCAGTGGTTTCCTAGCAGCTATTTTACCATGAAGGCCTGCTGCACAAAGTCTCCTCTTAACAGTTGTTGAAGAGATGTGTCTGCTGCTAGAACTCTGTGTGGCATTGACCTGGTCTCTAATCTGAGCTGCTGTTAACCTGCGATTTCTGAGGCTGGTGACTCGGATAAACTTATCCTCAGAAGCAGAGGTGACTCTTGGTCTTCCTTTCAGGGGCGGTCCTCATATGAGCCAGTTTCTTTGTAGCGCTTGATGGTTTTTGCAACTGCACTTGGGGACACATTCAAAGTTTTCCCAATTTTTCGGACTGACTGACCTTCATTTCTTAAAGTAATGATGGCCACTCGTTTTTCTTTACTTAGCTGCTTTTTTCTTTCCATAATACAAATTCTAACAGTCTATTCAGTAGGACTATCAGCTGTGTATCCACCTGACTTCTGCACAACACAACTGATGGTCCTAACCCCATTTATAAGGCAAGAAATCCCACTTATTAAACCTGACAGGGCACACCTGTGACGTGAAAACCATTTCCGGTGACTAACTCTTGAAGCTCATCAAGAGAATGCCAAGAGTGTGCAAAGCAGTCATCAAAGCAAAAGGTGGCTACTTTGAAGCACCTAGAATATAAGACATATTTTCAGTTGTTTCACACTTTTTTGTTAAGTATATAATTCCACATGTGTTAATTCATAGTTTTGATGCCTTCAGTGTGAATGTACAAGGTGTGTCCAAACTTTTGGTCTGTACTGTATATACGAGAGTGTATCTTTTCAAAGTGTCTAAACACTTTAGAAAGATGCAATTTTTTCCACTATTAGGCTATGTTCGCATGCAGCTTTTTGCTTTTTTTTATGCAAATTAAAAGCAGCTTTATACAATACCAGCAGCAAAAGTTACGAGATTTCAGAATTCTTATGCACACGCTCTTTTGTTTGAGAATTGCAGCGTTTTTTATATCCTCAGTATGTCAATTCTTTCAGCATTTTTGCTGCTGTTTTTCACCGGTAAAAAGCAATGAGAAAGTGAAAAATACTACAAATGCAACAAACATTTTTGCAGTGTTTTTTTGAAGCAATTTTGGTGAATAAAACTAGCTTTAAATTATTAAAATTGTACTGTAGACAAAGTGATAAATGTAAGCCACACCTGAAAAAAGCTGCAAATAAATGACAAAAAATCAATAACTGAGTGTCAAGGGGGTGTGTCCCATTACAGTCTGAAACTCTCAGCACTGATTGGACCGTGCAAGGGTGTGTAGTGACACGACCCCAACTGAGAGCACTAAATTCTCAATTTTTTCATAGATTTCTAGGAGTAATAACAGAGGAACGGAACAATGGAGACTCAAAAGAAATGATGCTCCGGAATTGTCATGTTATATAAATCAGACATGGCAGGAGAGCTGATAAATTCACTTTTGGAGGACCAACCCTCTAAAAGACCATGTATCACTGCCTATCTGGATGGTCACCTCCTAGAGCTCTGACTGTGTGCACCAGGAGAACGTCCTATTGTGCAAAAATCAAACATTTTATACCGTATTTCATCCGAAAATGTGGAAGTTGTCCTCACAAGCTGCGAGAGGAGATTGTCTAAGGCGCGATAAATCACACGGTGTCAAGGTTACCTAATTACAATCCCCCCCCAGAACACATACAGTCTTGAAATTTAATCTACAAAGCATTTAAGATTACATTTTCTTGCGACACTCAATAATTTGAATATAAATGCCACTCGTGTGACAGATGTACCAGGGGGATGAATAATATATGAGAAAGTCACTCACATCTTCATTTATCACCAAATTCAATTTAAACTTGAAAGGTGACACTGCGCACCGACACCGCAGGACGCCACAAAGCCGATAGATGCTGCATTTTATTGGGGTGATATCTTAGAGAGATGAAACGGTGGCAGGGACAGTGGCAATACCGGGTAACGATCCTTCATATACATCTGCAGGGTCATTATTACAGGGCTGCACTTTAGATTTTACTCTATAGAATAAGGTCCTGCCAGGTTTTAGGTTTTATGAGCCAATCCTTGCCAGTGCCAATCTGACTCCATTCCACGATGACCTACTGTATATTGTGGATTATAAAACCCACCCCAAATTTTAGGGGTGAAAATTGGAAAAAAAATATTTAAATAAATTGGTGCGCCTTATAATTTGTTTTAACAGTAGCTTATAGGGATGGCGGTGGTGGAGCGGGGTGACAGGAGTCAGGGTCACTGCTTCAGGAGGTCAGCGGCGGCACCAAGAGTGGGGTGATGCTGCGTGCCCCATCCTCTCAGAGGGGTAGCTGATTCAGGAGGGCGGCATTGATGGGAGTGGGGCAATGCTGCAGTCTCGGTCCTCTCAGAAGAAGTCAGCGGTGAGCGGAGGTCCCCTCTCCCGTACATATTCCTTTTGGTAGGCATCGGGAAAATAGCCACCAGAGGCGGCGCATGCGCAGATTGATATCTTGAGAGGCTAGATCTTGTCTCCCAAGTTCTCAATCTGCGCATGCGCTGCCTCTGGCAGCCATTTTCCCGAAGCCCACCGCAGAGATATGTACGGTTGAGGGGACCTCCGCCGACATCTTCTCAGGGGACGGGGCCTGCAGCATCAGCCCACTCCTGCCGTCACCGACCTCCTGAAGCAGCAACCCTGGCTGCTGTGACCCTGATCCTGTGACGCACCCCCCTTTTTCCTCTCAAATTTGAGGGCGAAAAAAATGCGTCTTATAATCCAAAAAATTCGATGAGTCTTTTTACACTCCAGACACCTAAAATTTGGAGTCAAGGCCACTTTTCTATCGGTTGATGGAAATGAGAAAAATTAACAGACGAAGCATTATCTCGTCAAGATGAGGAGTCAAGATGCCATTATCAAGTCATTCTGTATTTCACAATGTCCTCAATGCAGCAAAAGAAAAAGATCATGCCTTATTCTTTTACCGTCAATAGATCTTTAAAGTTGGTGAACCAGTCAGAATCTTCAATATTTCTGCATAAAATTAAACTAAAAGTACAACAGATTTTCACACAAGTCCTAAAGATAGATAAAGAGATCCAAATCAAGGAAATTAGTGAAAAATATTACAATTTGTAAGTCATTTTTTAATTGAGGAAAATGATCCACTATCACTTGTCTATGAACTTTTAGAATCAGCAGATAATTTGAAGGTGAAATTAGAATGTGGTGTCAAATCAATGGGATGACAATCAGTTGAGAGTGGACGACCTGTTTTATTTAAAGAACAAGGAGCTATCAAAGTCTAATTTTCAAAACACGTTTTTCTGAGTGTTTCATGGCAGAAAGCAAGGAGATTTCTGAGGACATCAAAAAATCAAGCATCATTGTATATGAAGCTACTTAGAAAAGTCAACAGCCCTAGAACTCAGGGGACAAAATGTAATCCATAAACAATCACAAATTGGTATTGATAATTTTCAATGCTTTATTTCACCTATATGCTCCCAAATCACAGATTAGTCAATGGCATATTTACCCCCTGCCACACTCTCATTAAAGAATGCCCCTAAACGGAGGGACTCTCTTGTAGGTAAGGCTTATGTAAACTCATATGTTCAACCTAAATCATCTCCAATTCTTCCAGGATCAACAGTCCTCAAAAATCGGGACCGTAGATAAATATGACCCATTATGACATGATCTACCTATAAGACCACCTATTTATGCTGAGTATTTAGATACAGGGCAAGGACAGCAAACTGAATCTTAGCCAAGAGTGAAAAAACTATAAGCTACGACCTGCATGATAAGGGTAAGGGTCTATGGCCAGTTTACATGCATTATCATCAGGGTCGGACTGGGGTGTCTGGGGCCCACAGGGAAAATTGCCCACCCTACATCTATATGCAAATACCTGTTAGCCATTATTCCCGTTATAGTGGAGCATCGACTGTAAAACACAGGCGGCTCCTGCACATCTACTGTGCACATACTGTAACTGCGATGTACACAGAATTACGGTAGTTTGCATTAAAGGGTTCTTTGATGAAAACAAATCATCACCGATCCACAGGTTAGATGAGTGGAATCTGAGCATTGGAAACGGCACTGATCAGAAGAATGGGGAATTTTTATCCCCATTTTAAAATGGAGAGGCAGGTGGGATATTTGACCGCAGCTCCATTCATCCTCTTTGGGGTCTTCCAGAAAAAGCCAAGTACAGCCCCTTAGATAATGAATGGATCAGTGGTCGAGTCGCACATGCCACTCCATGCTAATGAGGATAAAAGCTCCACATTCTGAAGATCGGTGCGGGTCCCAGCAGTCAGACCCCCACTAATCAATAACTTATCACTTATCCTTTGGCCCCGTTCACACGTTCAGTATTTGGTCAGTATTTTATATCAGTATTTGTAAACCAAATCCAGAAGTGGAACAATCAGAGGAAAAGTATAATAGAAACACGTCACCACTTCTGCATTTATCACCCACTCCTGGTTTTGGCTTACAAATACTGATGTGAAATACTGACCAAATACTGAACGTGTGAACAGGGCCAAAGGATAGGTGATTATTTGTTTTCACCATAGAACACCTGTAAGTGCATATTTGCTACTGTGTAATAGTCACAGAACAGAGAGGGGTTAAAGATCCAAGTATTTAATCTCTATTGGAAATCAAGAATATTCCCCTTATTGATATCAGAGAGAACAAATGGCCGCCATACACAACACAATCCACTATACCAAGAGCAATACCACCACATACAAGGGATAATTACTGCCACACCGTGACCAGACCACATATTACCACCACACAGTAACCTAATAATACCACATACAAGGAACAAATACCACCACACTATGACCAGACCACATAGTGACCGAATACCACATACAATCAATTAATACAGTCGCACCATGACAAGACCACATATAACCTCCACATAATGACTGAATAATACTGTTACACCATGACCAGACCACATAGAGACTGAATAATACTGTCACACCATGACCAGATCATATATTACCACCACATAGTGACCGGATAATACCACATACAATGAACAAATACCTCCACACGCTTCATACATTATATTGGCCCCATGCTGCTTCATACAGTATATTGGCCCCATGCTGCTCCATACAGTATATTGGCCCTCATGCTGCTCCATTCAGTATATGGGCCCGCATGCTGCTCCATACAGTATATGGGCCCCCATGCTGATCCATACAGTATATGGGCCCCCATGCTGCTCCATACAGTATATTGGCCCCCATGCTGCTTCATACAGTATATTGGCCCCATGTAATGCTGCTCCATACAGTATATGGGCCCCATGTTGCTCCATGCAGTATATTGGCCCCATGATGCTCCATATAGTATATATTGGCTCCATGTAATGCTGCTCCATACAGTATATTGGCCCCATGTTGCTCCATACAGTATATTTGCCCCATGCTGCTGCTCCATAAAGTATATTGGCCCCATTTTGATCCTCCATACAGTATATTGGCCCCATGTAATGTTGCTCCATACAGTATATGGGCCCCATGATGCTGCTCCATACAGTATATTGGCCCCATGCTGCTCCATACAGTATATTTGCCCCATGCTGCTGCTCCATAAAGTATATTGGCCCCATTTTGATCCTCCATACAGTATATTGGCCCCATGCTGCTCCATTCAGTATATTGGCCCCATGCTGCTCCATACAGTATATTGGTCCCATGCTGCTCCATACAGTATATGGGCCCCCATGCTGCTCCATACAGTATATTGGCCCCATGCTGCTCCATACATTATATGGGCGCCATGTTGCTCCTCCATACAGTATATTGGCCCCATGTTGCTCCTCCATACAGTATATTGGCCCCATGTTGCTCCTCCATACGGTATATTGGCCCCATGTTGCTCCTCCATACAGTATATTGGCCCCATGTTGCTCCTCCATACTGTATATTGGCCCCATGTTGCTCCTCCATTCAGTATATTGGCCCCATGCTGCTCCATACAGTATATTGGCCCCATGCTGCTCCATACAGTATATGGGTCCCCATGCTGCTCCATACTGTATATGGGTCCCCATGCTGCTCCATACAGTATATGGGCCCCCATGCTGCTCCATACAGTATATGGGCCCCCATGCTTCTCCATACAGTATATGGGCCTCCATGCTTCTCCATACAGTATATGGGGCCCCCTGGTGCTGCTCCATTCAGTATATGGGCCCCCATGGTGCTGATCCATACAGTATATGGGCCCCCATGGTGCTGCTCCATACAGTATATGGGCCCCCATGGTGCTGCTCAATACAGTATATGGCCCCCCATGCTGCTCCATACAGTATAGTATATGGCCCCCCATGCTGCTCCATACAGTATATGGCCCCCATGCTGGTCCATACAGTATATGGGCCCCGATGCTGCTCCATCCAGTATATGGGCCCCCATGCTGCTCCATGCAGTATGTGGGCCCCCATGCTGCTCCATACTGTATATGGGCCCCAATGCTGCTCCATACAGTATATGGGCCC
The DNA here is from genome assembly GCF_046119375.1 of Phyllobates terribilis. Taxonomy (NCBI): domain Eukaryota; kingdom Metazoa; phylum Chordata; class Amphibia; order Anura; family Dendrobatidae; genus Phyllobates; species Phyllobates terribilis. The sequence continues at coordinate 337,419,523 of NW_027362768.1, forward strand.
CCATGTTGCTCCATACAGCATATGAGCTCCCATGCTGCTCCATACAGTATATGGGCTCCCATGCTGCTCCATACCGTATATGGGCCCCCATGCTGCTCCATACCGTATATGGGCTCCCATGCTGCTCCATACAGTATATGGGCCCCCATGGTGCTCCATACAGTATATGGGCTCCCATGCTGCTCCATACAGTATATGGGCTCCCATGCTGCTCCATACTGTATATGGGCTCCCATGCTGCTCCATACAGTATATGGCCTCCCCCTGGTGCTGCTCCACACAGTATATGGGCCCCCATGGTGCTGCTCCATACAGTATAAGGGCCCCCATGCTGCTCCATACAGTATATGGGCCCCCATGTTGCTCCATACAGTATATGGGCCCCATTATGCTGTATACATAAACAAAAAGATCAAATCCTCACCTCTCCCGTTCCCTGCTGCAGGTCCGGTCAAGTCAGCATCTTCTGACTCTGCAGTGCTCAGAGCGGAGGGTGGTAGTGACGTCACCTCGCCCTCTGCCCTGAGATGACAGAATCAGAAGACGGTGACGTCACTCGAGCTGCGGGGAACGAGGAGAGGTGTGTATCTGAGGAGGAGATGGGGGGTTCTCCCTGGGGTGGAGGCTCTCCCTCCCGGAGGGGGGGCTCTCCCTCCCCCGACACAATAGTGCGCCTTCCCCCCGGGGCCCCAGCACTTACCTGGGTATGCCGGGTGGTGAAGCGGCCGCCGGGCATGGGAGTATCGCGGAAGGTCAGGCTCGCTTGCATGCGTGCGCGCACGCACCCCTGACTCCCGAGCTTTTAAAGGGCCCGTGTCCCTTAATTTTTTTTTTTTTAAACTCTGTCTCTGGGACGGCTGGGGCTGCTGGGGCCGGGGCCCACCGGGAATTTTACCGGTACCCCGCCAGGCCAGTCTGACCCTGATTATCATTATTATTTATTTTAAAATGCCATTAATTCTGGGGTACTATAATGTAATAACAGGGTCTACAGTACATGTGATATAACAATATATAACAGATACAAAGCAAGTAACTAAACAGTGCAAGTAAGTGACAGATTGGTATAATGGGAGCGTGGACTCTGCCTGCGAGGGCTTACATTCTCCACGTAAGGGCGAAGAAGATCGTAGGTCAGCGTAAAAGCTGCTTTTATGGCATTGTGGTGGCACCTGGGTTATTGCAGGTTGTAAGCGTTCCTAAAGAGGGGGTATTTCAGGTTCAATTGATGGTTTCAAGGGTGAGAGGGAGTTGAGGTTGGGGTAGCAAGTTCCAAAGTACTTGAGAAATCTTGGAGACAGTTGTGTGAGGAGCAGACTAGAGGAGAGCAGAGAAGAAGATCTTGTAAAGATCAGATATTATGTCTGGGGAGGTATCAGGAGATTTGGGCCAAGATGTATAAATGGGATACATTATGTACTGTTAGAACTCTCCTGTTAGGTTTTTTCTATTTTGCTGGTCACATGACCTTTTTGCCTATTTAATCCTGCTCCGCCCTTCTGGCCATGCTGGACTTCATTGTAATTTCTACTCTTAAGCTTGCCAGGTTCTTTGTAACCTTTCTCAGTCAGTTTAGCTAGGTCTTTTGACCTTTATGTTCTATGTTGTGTGTTTGTCTTTTTACTGCTACAATTTCTGCTAGGAGGTGTCCATCTTTCTCCCAGTCCCTAGTTCTTGTAGGGATCCCTCCCTCACATCTATAGGTCTCCGTTCAGACTAGCTGAGGACTTTAGCGGGTCTGATCGCAGGATCAGGTTCCCCGTTACATTGTAGGGATCTAGCTTAGTTCTATTGTAGGGACAGATCCCCTGTCTTTCCTTAGTGCTTGTAGCCTATCATAACAGTAAGTCCAGCCCAAAAATATCTCTAAGGAAAGACCTCCAGTTTCCATCATGGTGTCGGTTCAGGAGTTGGCTCAACGCCTGCAGGGACTCTCTCTGGAGGTGGCCGAGCTCCAACAACACGTGAGTAGCTGTTCTGGAGCGCATTTTGTGGAGCCAAAGGTACGATTGCCTGATTTATTTTTTGGTGAACAACAAGATTTTTTTTCCTTTAAAAATGCTTGTTTATTGTATTTTCGTTTGAGACCCAGATCCTCTGGCGATGAATCACAGCGCATAGGGTTCATAATGTCACTTTTGCGCAAAGAACCTCAGGGATGGGCCTTTTCTCTCCAACCTAGTGATCCGTGCTTTAGATCAGTGGATAGTTTTTTTCTGCTTTGGGGTTGTTGTATGATGATCCTGATCGTGTCTCATCAGCTGAGATGGAATTGAGACTTTTGAGACAGGGATCATGGAATGTAGAAAATTATTGTACTCACTTCCGTCGGTGGTCTGCTCAGGTGGGGTGGAACGATTCAGCTCTGAAAAGTTTGTTTCTTGCTGGGCTAGGTGAAAGGGTTAAGGATCTGCTTATTGCTTATCCTACACCTGGAAACTTGCAGGAGGCAATGCAATTAGCTATACGGGTGGACAGGAGACTGCGTGCAAGGGTTAATGAGAGTAAATCCTTTGCCATGTCAGCTCCTAGTCTTGAGAGGGTCTGTACTGACATTGGAGAGCCGATGGAGATTGGGGCGATGTCACCCCGCTCTCAGGAAAAAGACCGCAGGTTTTCTGAAGGTTTGTGCTTTTATTGCGGAAAATCTGACCATTTCATTAAGAACTGTGTGCTTCGTATGAACAAAGAAGAAAAAAAAAAGGTCAGTTACGCCCGTATAGCCTGTTTAAACACTAAGGGGGTATTTCTTTCTGCTACTACTGCAGCTCAGGAAGAATTAATTGAATTTCGGGTATTTGTGGATTGTGGTTCTACTCTGAATGTGATTGAGGGGGGATTCTTGGAAAAACTTAAATTAAAACCCAAACCTTTGTCACCCCCTATTGCCGTGGTTTCTGTCGATGGCTCTCCCTTGAAATGTGTTAATCACAAGTTTTATGAATTTCCCCTCACTATTAATGGTATTCACCAAGAAAATTTGGATTTGGTAGCATTAAATAATTTGCCTTCTCCAGCAATTTTGGGGTTACCCTGGTTAAAATTGCACAATCCTGTACTGGATTGGTCTACTAATGAAATTAAGTCCTGGAGCCCTAAGTGTTATGACAAGTGTTGTAACGGGCGCATTGCTGCTGTGGATAAAGGGGAACTACCTGTACCTATTCAGGATTTTTGGAAAGTTTTTTCTGAGGAGGAGTCGCAAATTTTGCCTCCCCATAGAGACTATGATTGTACCATTGAATTTGTCCCTGGAGCAACTCTTCCTAAAAGTCATTTATTTAATCTTACTATTCCTGAAAGAAAGGCTTTGGAGGAATACATACAGACGAGCTTGGCCGCCGGTCATATCAGACCCTCTAAGTCACCTGTGGCTGTTGGATTTTTTTTTGTTAAAAAAAAGGACGGCGGTTTACGTCCTTGTCTGGACTTTCACAAGATTAATAAAATTACTGTACGTAATCCCTACCCACTGCCATTGATTCCTGATTTGTTTAACCAGTTAGTGGGGGCCAAGTGGTTCTCTAAAATTGATCTCCGGGGGGCATACAATTTGTTGCGCATGAAGGAGGGTGACGAATGGAAGACTGCTTTTAACACTCCTGTGGGTCATTTTGAGAATCTGGTTATGCCTTTTGGTCTTACCAATGCTCCAGCATTTTTTCAGAATCTTATTAATGACATCCTTAGACCTTTGATCGGCAAAAATGTGGTTGTGTATTTGGATGACATTTTGATTTATTTGCCTGATCTGGAGTCTCATTGGTGGAGCGTACGTGAGGTATTACAGTTATTAATTGACAATTCGCTTTTTGCTAAGCTAGAGAAATCTGAGTTCGCTGTACAGAGAATTAGTTTTTGGGCTACATTATCTCCAGCGAGGACTTTGAGATGGACCCGGTGAAAGTTCAAGCTGTGCAGGAATGGCCTAGGCCTATTGGTTTGAAATCGATACAGAGGTTTTTGGGTTTCGCCAATTATTACAGAAAATTCATTAAAAATTTTTCTATTATTGTTAAACCACTGACCGATCTCACCAGGAAAGGTGCTAATACGGTTCAGTGGACTACTGAGGCCATTGAAGCGTTTGTGTTTCTAAAGGAGAGGTTCAGCTCTGCCCCCATCCTTATGCAGCTTGATGTGACTAAGCCGTTTTTGGTTGAGGTTGATGCTTCTTCTGTGGGGGTCGGTGCGGTGTTGTCTCAGGAAAACAAGGATGGAGTACATCCCTGTGCTTTTTTTTCAAAAAAATTTTCTGAGACTGAACTTAATTACGATATTGGTAATCGGGAATTGCTGGCGATTAAACTCGCATTTGAACACTGGCGTCACCTCTTGGAAGGTGCTGAATTTCCCATTCAGATTTTCACTGATCATAAAAATCTGATCTATCTTGATGCTGCCAAGCGCTTGAATGCCCGTCAGGCTAGGTGGGCACTTTTTTTTTCGCGGTTTAATTTTTCCGTTACTTACATCCCGGGTACCAAGAATGTTAAAGCTGATGCGTTGTCTCGCAGCTTTTCTCCCATGGTCGGTGCTGAGGAGGAGGAGAGCATTTTACAAGAAGGTGTTGTGATTGCTGCATTGGACTCCGTTTTGGAAGATGAGATTCTTAAAGCACAGGAGAATGCCCCATCTAACACTCCCCATGGGAGGTTGTTTGTGCCTAGGACCTTTAGGAGAGATTTGTTTGTTGAGTGTCATGAGTCTCGGTTGGCAGGTCATCCAGGAATTTCTGAGACCAAGAGACTTGTGGGTCGCAGTTTTTGGTGGCCTGGATGGCAGAAGGAAGTCATTAAGTGGGTGCGTCAATGTACTGTGTGTGCTAGATCTAAGTCTTCTCATACTCCTGCTGCGGCGTTGCTTTGCCCTCTGGAGGTTCCTAGTGCACCTTGGACACATCTGGCTATGGACTTTATTACTGACCTTCCCTCCTCTGAGGGTTTCACGGTCATCTGGGTGGTCGTGGACCGTTTTAGCAAGATGTGTCACTTGGTTCCCTTCATCAAACTGCCCTGCGCTAAGACACTCACTAAGGCCTTTGTCAAGGAAATTGTCAGACTCCATGGTGTTCCTACTGACATTGTTTCTGATAGGGGACCTCAGTTCGTGGCTCGTTTTTGGCGTGCCTTTTGTGACAGGTTGGGAGTTCATTTGTCGTTTTCATCAGGATATCATCCTGAGTCTAATGGACAGACTGAAAGAAAGAACCAGGATGTTGAACAGTTTTTGCGTTGTTTTGTGGCAGACAATCAAGAGGGGAGGTCTGAGTTTCTGCCGCTTGCTGAATTTGCTCTTAACAACCATACATCCTCTTCTGCTGGGTGTTCGCCTTTTTTTTGTTGTTCTGGGAGACATCCGTCTTTTGGGTCATTCTCCAAATTGGTATCGGCTGTGCCTGAGGAGGAGAGCTTTTCCGGTGATTTGGAGAGAGTTTGGACGGATGTGCGTGGTAATCTTCAGGAGGCTAACAAAAAATCTAAGAGGTACTTTGACAGGAAACGTCAAGAGGTTTTGTTTACGGTTGGTGACATGGTTTGGTTGTCCTCTAAGAATCTGTGGTTGAGGATTCCTTCTAAAAAATTGGGTCACAAGTTTGTAGGGCCCTTTAAGGTGCTTCAGGTAGTTAACCAATCTGCTGGTTCCTACCTCCTGGAAGATTAATCCGGTGTTTCATGTTTCTCTATTGAAAAAAAGCTGATGTATCAGATAGAGACGCCACTGCCACTGTTCCTCTGGTGGTGGAGGACGGGGAATATGAAATTTCCCGCATCCTTAATTCTAGACGGCATAGGGGGAGTTTGCAGTATCTCGTCGCTTGGAAGGGTTTCGGTCCCGAGGATAACTCATGGGTGACGGCGGATGATGTTTCTGCTTCCAGACTTGTCAGAGCTTTTCACAAGAGGTTTCCTGATAAGCCTGGGCCTAGGGGATCCGGAGGATCCTCTTAGAAGAGGGGATACTGTTAGAACTCTCCTGTTAGGTTTTTTCTATTTTGCTGGTCACATGACCTTTTTGCCTATTTAATCCTGCTCCGCCCTTCTGGCCATGCTGGACTTCATTGTAATTTCTACTCTTAAGCTAGCCAGGTTCTTTGTAACCTTTCTCAGTCAGTTTAGCTAGGTCTTTTGACCTTTATGTTCTATGTTGTGTGTTTGTCTTTTTACTGCTACAATTTCTGCTAGGAGGTGTCCATCTTTCTCCCAGTCCCCAGTTCTTGTAGGGATCCCTCCCTCACATCTATAGGTCTTCGTTCAGACTAGCTGAGGACTTTAGCGGGTCTGATCGCAGGATCAGGTTCCCCGTTACATCGTAGGGATCTAGCTTAGTTCTATTGTAGGGACAGATCTCCTGTCTTTCCTTAGTGCTTGTAGCCTATCATAACATGTATGGCCTTTTAAGCCTTTGTAAGTATTTTTAGCTGAGTTCTGTAAGCGATGGGTAGCCCAACCGAGGAAGTGATTGACAGAAGGGAGAGGTGGATTTATCGGGCAGTTGAAGACAGATTGGAGGTTGCAAAAGTTCTAAGTTGGAGGCCACAGGGAAGGACACTGCCCTGATCTAGATAGGAGCTGATGACAGCATCTACTGACATTTTCGTTGATTTCTGAAATGAGAAAAGTACAGATTTCAGAAATCATTTTCAATTGTAGGTGGAAGGAAGTAGTAAGGACTTGAATGTGAAATTTGAAAAACATGGTGTCAGCCTTGTGAAGCTGGGGAAAGTATGGAATCAACGTAATTATGGTTGTTAAGTCTCATGGAGTATTTGAATGAGGTGGTGGAAAAATAATGAATTCAGAGCAGCTGCATGCACCACCAAGCACAATGCAGAGCATTGGATGGAGTGGTGTAAAGCCGCCACCACTAAACTCTGAAGGAAACGTGTTCTATGCAGTGACGGATCATACTTTTCTATCTGGCATCTGGTGAATGAAACTGGGTTTGGGGAATGCCAGGAGAACGTTACCCCCTGACTGCATTGTGCCCACTGTACAGTTTGGTGGAGGTGGGATATTGTTATGGGCTTGTTTTTCAGGGGTTGGCCTCATCTCTTTGTTCCAGTGAAGGGAAAGTTTAATGCATCAGCATGCAAGCATTTTAGACTACTGTAGCTTCCAACTTTCTGGGAACAGCTTGGGGAAGACCCTTTTTTGTTCCCCATGACTGTGAATGTTACCCAAATTCCATAAAGACATACTTGGGGCAGTTTGGTGTGGACGAACATGACCAGCCGCACAGAGCCCAGACCTCAGTCCCATCCAACACCTTTGGTGTGAACTAGACTGGAGATTTTAAGCCCGGCCTCTCTTCCTACATCAGAGTCTGACCTTACAAATGTTCTTCTGGATGAAGAGGTAGAACTTCCCACAGACATCTCCAAAATATTGTAGAAAGTCTTCGCAGAAGAGCAGGAGCTGTTATACTTGCAAAGGGGCCATCTCCATATTAATGCCTATGGATGTAGAATGGGAGGTCAGGAAAGCTCTTGTAGATGTAATGTGTAAGCACGCCAAAACTTTTGTCCATATACTGTACATCCTGCTAGACGCCTTATTTTTCAATTCAAGTAACAGTGTCAATGACAACTTTCCATACTGTGTGTTCATTATTTAAATTCATTAAGAACAAATTTTCTGATTTTTCCTCTAGGTTTTTGGTTTTCTAAACTTCATTCTGTGGGCCGGAAACATCTGGTTTGTCTTCAAGGAGACGGGCTGGCATGCTTCAGGACAAAGATATCCTCAAGAGCCAGTGGAAAAACAGTCTGGTAGTCAGTCATTAAACCAAGGTGGATACAACCAAGATACCTATGGACAAACTCCACCATATAACCAACAACAAGCAGGATTTGGACAACAACCCAACTTCGGACAACCAGGTGGACTTGGCCAACAAAACTATAACCAGGCTCGATACAACCAAACAGGCCCAACATCTTTTGCCAATCAGATTTAACAGAAATGGAGAAAAACATGTTCCACCCCATTGACCACAGACAGCTTGAGAAGATATGCTTTCATTAGGAATGATTCGGTGTATGCCTGAGAGACTGTCGAACAGTTTCTTCTAGAGTTGAAGGAAACACAGATGATGGATCGAGCTATCCTGACACATTTAGGAACTGGTGAAGATCTCTAGTGTATAAAATTACTGTGTTTGTGTGTATATCTGTAAGCACATTTTGTAAACCTGGATGTTTTAATATGTGGCTAAAATTACAAATTTCACTGTGCTAATAATGGTATCGTTTGACCTGAACCCTGCATGATACATCTTTCTTGACAGATGTTCATTTGCTGTTACTTTTCCATTTTATGCATATTTTCGGGCATGATCCTATGGTTTGAATACGTATTCTTGCAATATAACCTAGAGTGACATGAGGTATATATGCTGTACTGTAGCCATACGTTATGGTAACAATGTGCAAATGTTAATCCCTTGTTGTAGTTTTTTGGTTCCACCATCACGTGAAGGCCTTCAAAGGGCTCCAACCTATTGTGTTCCAAGGACAATGAAAAAGGGACCTCTTACATGAAGAGGGCGACTCCATATTTTAATCATCAGGTTTGCGCACGTGAGGTGCCTAATAAAAGTCTCTACATGATCATGAAATATTTTTTAATAATCTTCATATGATATTTTTTGGGGAAAAACAAGTGACGTCTTGTACCGTTACCAATATATCAGTAGCTTGTACTGACATCTTCGACACATTTTGTAGAGTAGTTGTGACCTTCTTTGTGTGCGAGTATGAGATGAGGACCACGTTACTGTGTTATATGCTTACAATCTAAGGCGTAATTCGCTCTACAGGGAATATACATAGGATATGCTATAAAACGCCCAATTTTCCCATTTGGAATCAGGGGTTCCGATAATATATATTGGCAAGAACTTATGGTGGTGTTGACTCAGGCATGTGAGTTGGTTGGGGTGGAGAGTTGGTGGGTCATGTTTTCCAGATCCTTGGCGCTAATTCAGGTGCCAACATACTACTCTGCCTTGTTCAGAGTTTTAAAGGTGCTCTTACGCTTGTTAACCGAATGCTTGGCTATTCCTCCCTATCTCCCCAAACCCATGCACAATCGTTCATCCAACAGCTGCTCTTTCCAACTTTGTTCCATTTACATGCATGCTGTTCTTGACCAAGAGTTCATGTGCCCTAAATGAGTAGACTAAGTGTCTGCTGGACACCTCTTATGGTGGCATGAAAACAAAGGATCAGGCATGTAAACATCAACATGCCCAATCCTTTTTTTTACTCTAACATCATTTGTCAAGGAAGATTCATAAGATCAACATATGCGTGAAATGGTTGAAATTGTCAGGTTTGTCTGATTTTGCTCTTTGACATACGGACACCTTTAGACATGGAATAGATCAGCCAATTAAATCTTCGCCCCTAGCTCTGTCCTTGCAAAATTGCAATACCTTCCTCATCATGACTGATGCTAGGTAAATTGGTCTTCAATGAATTATTGACTCGTGCTTGGGTAGCAAGGGCATCAATGATAGAAACAATGGAGGCAGGATTGTACTGATCCCTTTGATTATCTTGAAGCCATGAAACGCGTTGGTATGGAGTGGTGTGGGCGTCCTTTTCTCCTAGTTGCCCCCACTACCTTCTCACCATTGAGAGTCTATATCATCCTGCCAAAGCTCCCTCCGACATTCTGAGCATTAAAAGGAAGCAGAAGTAGAATCTAAAAGATATAATATTACAATATATGGCAGTGTTATTAATATTATCCAGTATTATTATAGTACAGTCAGTGTTATACCCATCCTAGCGCACTACTGGAAGGTGAGTGTATGTACTGCTACCATATACCCTTCAATCTTTGACTATAGTTGATCATAGTATGAACCTTCTTTGTATTTTTTTACTGTCATCTATACAATATATTGTGATTGCTGATTCTCAGAATAGGATATTGATGTGACTGATCTTGTTATATATAGAAAATCAAGACATTTATCTGGGGGAATTTCTACGGTCCCTGATGTATTTTCGTGAACAATCCATTTTTTAATATTGTCCATTGATTAAGGACTACCGGTTGTAGGTGGCCTGTGTACGGGGTTTATGTTATTTTATAATACATGTATCTATATTCATGAATTTTAGGCGTTAAGGATGTAATGACCAAACTAGTTTTTAACATTTACCAAGAGTATTCTAGTCGCTGTAATCTACTACCTAGTGCATTGATTTGTCGTATCTTTGGCTATACTCTTGGCAGACTACAAGCACAAATGATGTAGTTATTACTATACACATATGTAAACTATGTATGGATCTACGTGGACAATCTCTATTGTAATCGCATTTTGGCTCAAATAAAGTTGTTGCATAAAATGCATAAAAGTTTTTATTAGTTTTGCTTCTTTTTCATATATTCTTGCAATTTGATTGAGAAGTCTAATGACTTGTTTGAATAAAATTTTTGTATTACACATGTTTTACAAATATTTGTTTTTTTCATATCAGGTCCTTTATTAAAAAAAAAAAATTAGTAATCTGGCAATTGTCACAATGGCCTCTTAGGATTTTTATATTCATGTATCTTATCCTTTCACTAGGAGTTTTCAGCAGGCTCCTTATCAACAGAGGCAGGATTACAGTAAAAGGTAGCAGCTCTATACACAGCTGATAACTCAGGATCCAGCAATCACAACAGATATCACAGCTCCCCCCTTCTTCTCCTCTGTTCACTATGACATACACACATGCTCATTTGATGCTTTAAAGGGGTGGTCCGGCCTTTGGGTACAAGTCTGGAGACTTGGAAATCTCCAGTGCTAGCGCTGAGAGCAGGCAGTCACAAGACGACAAATATGCAATTTGCATACTTCTGGCCACATTCTGACTAGTCGTGTCACAACTAGACGTGCACAAGCATTGAGAGAGGCCGTGCACGTCTAGTTGGCACATGACCACATTTATGCAAATCACATACTTGCTGTCACTTTGCATGGGCAGGGAGGATTCACAAGTCTGCCATCACATAGAAGGACTGCAGAACTGGTACCCCAAGCCTGTACAACCCCTTTAATACAAAAGATAAGGTCTGAGTCTGTTCATTGCTGCTAATGTACATGTAAGTATAAAAAAGCCCCAGTGGCCAGTGTGAAATTGCAAGATCTCTCATTTTTACTTATAATACAGATTGTGATATGGAAAAAAAATAACATTGCCAAAAATATTTAAAAAAATATATATATAACACAAAAACCTGATATAAACAATGGATCAGTTTCTGATGATAGCTTCCCTTTAAGATGTATGATCTCTTGGATTTCCAACACATTGGTGGCTTTTGCTGCTGCAGACTGACTCCCAAACACACACACACAGATGCAAGTATCCATTCATTAGTCTTGATCTAATATTCCGAAAATGCAACCTGTCGCCAGTGACATCACTGAAGCACTTCCTAATTAATTGATTGGTTGGATATTTTTGAAGAAGGTAGGCTATATAGAGGTATTATTAGTAAATACTATTTCAAAGGTAAGTTAAAGAGTAAAAGAAAATTAAGTGACACTGAGTGAGCAATTCCCAATCTTCACGTACAGTGAGGACGTGCTGGTGACCAAATTAATGACCAACACAATCACAACAGAACTATGACGACGCATGAGACGTGCGGTGGAAGACATGGGAGGTATTATGATGCTTCAGAGCTGAGTTTGTTGTTTTTCAATTCTGACGTCAATTTTTAAAAATGTTTTAAAATTTATAAGAAAAACTCCAAGTGCTTCAGGAATGTCAGATGTTTTCCAGCCCTCAAATCATAACATGAGGTTCTTGCACAAACTAGAGACATTATTCATTCTGCCTAATGTCTAAGAAATTATTTATTCACCTAATTACTACAAAATTAGGAAACTAGTTTCAGAATATGAAGTATTTAGGGCCCAATTCATTATCCTCACCTATGGCGGCAGTCCGAGGAGTGGGAGTTGGCCGTTCTCCAAACCAGTTATTACACTGACAGCCAGCTCGGAGAACAGATATATTGCCGGCTATCTAAATTCACTTATATCTTTCAGGGTCGAGACGATGTGCAGCAGCCTGATTAGGTCTCCTGCGGACCAGAGACAGCGATGACAACAGGAAATTAAGTGCTTTGAAGTATAGCTGAAGAAAGAGAGAACTTTTATTGTAGGGGGTTAGTGTGAGAGCAAAGTATGGTGGGTACATTAAGCAGAGGGTGAATAAATATGAGAGGGGACACAGTATAGATAGGGGCAGCATGGGGCAATATTGAGGATGGGGCAGCATGAAAAGGGAGCACAGTATAGTGTGGGGTAGCATAGGTGATGACAGTGTGGAGATGGGGAGAGTGTGCAAAAGGGGTACAGTATGGAGATGGAGCAGCATGAGGGGGTCAATGTGAGGACACAGCGTGGAGATGAGAACAACATGAAGGGAAACGGTTATAGTTTATAAGGAAGGATAGTGTGATAGTTAGAGCTCATAAGGGGCACAATATGGCAGTTATGGTTCATAAAGGCGGACAGTGTGGCTGTTATAGTTCATTAGAGCAGACAGTGCAGTAGTTGTAGTTCATAAGGGTGGAAAATTATGGTAGTTATCATTCATAAAGGTGAACAATATGGCTGTCATAGTTCAAAAGGAAGGACAGTGTGGTGGTTATACTTCATAAAGGCAGAAAATGTGGAGACAATATTTTATATGAGAACACATTACAAAGGGAATATACCAAAAAGGGACAGCAAGGGACAGCGTATTCAGTGCAAGAAGCATAGTGAGGGGCAATTATTTATACAGTGGCACAGTATGTGCATATATTTCTATACAGTAGTGTTTTTAATGACACTTATTTTTAAGAGAGCCATAATGGCTGTAGATGTGTAAAGTGGTGCGGGGCAGAAGATGTATAACGTGGTGTGGAGTGGTAGATGTGGGCAAGGTCATCTTTTACGCCCTGGCACACTGCATGAAGATCGGGGTCCTGGCTGGGTGTATGATTTCACGAACGTTTCTTTTTCAACACAGAGCATCTTCACACACAGTCTCTCTACCTCTTCCAGGCTTACTTGATTCTGCCCCCAAGTTCCTCTGTCTTCACCACAACCCAGCACAGTACTACAGTCCAGTAAGTGAGAGTCCGATCCTCAACCCACGGTTCCGCATACTTTCTCTCCATAGGGGAGCTAGTCTGCCACTATGGCCGTTGCTTAGCTTCTCTGCTTGCTGACACCTTTGGACTCCCGCCCGAGGCACTCTCCTCGTCTCACGTTCCCTGTTCCGTCTTGCTCAGTTACCTCTCCAGCTTGTGTACTTGGGGCCGTACTGCTAGGCATCCTGTCCCAGGACCCATCTCCAATGTATCACTCTGTCTTTCTGTCACTTTTCCTCCTATCTCGCTATCCACGGCCTTGGTCTCCACTCACATCAGGGACTCCCACATCATGTGACTCTGCTCACTGTTCAGACCATAGGTCTGCTTTCACTGAGCCCTCCTGATAGGAAATTGTCTCTGTCTCTTCACTTTAGCGCCTAACACTCTGGGCTAGTCCCAATTATTAAGCCTAATTCCCTCCACTGTCGGTCAAACTACAAAATTGTCACTAATAGCGCATGTCACAATACACATTACAACAATATGCGTGTCTTCAAGGTGGGAACATAGGCAGCATGTCCATCTCCTTACAGATTTGAAAAGTCATTATGACATCTAGACAAGATGGAGCAGAAAAGAAAGAAAACTACATCAATCAGAGAAGACGTCACCAGTAAGATACCTTGATGTAAATATTTATTTGTTATACTAATTACAAGTAATCAGTACTATAGATCCTGTATGGTCTGCAGTTTGATGATGGCTGATAATGAAAAGTGATGGTGGTTCTGTTGTTGTATTTGGTGGTTCTGGTCCTGCATATATTTACTGATGGTGGCTTTGGTGCTGTATTCATGTACTGATGATTGTTATGTATTCATGCACTGATGGTGGTTCTGGTGAGTTATTCATGTATTTATGATGGTTCTGGCACTTTATGTACTCATGGTGGTTACGATGCTGTATACCTGTATTGATTATGGTTCTGATGTTGTATTCCTGTACTGATGATGGTTCTGGTGCTATATTTGTGGCACCCCAGGGGTCTGGTTGCCACAGTAATAGAAATATTATGTCTGAGAGCAAGTGGGAGGTTTCTCTGGTCAGGAGCCCTAAGCATGCAACACGGCCCACCCAGACCTGGGAGGGGAGGAATCTGCCCTTATAAACTGGGTCTGGGGCGGGATTAGGTTAGTCAGAGCCTGGAGAGGGAAAGTAAGAACCAGGAGCTCTGTAGGAACAGTAGCTGAATACCAGGGGCTGGAGCTGAGCAGAGTTCGCCCTGGTTGAAGACACTAATACCGGACACGGAGTCCGAGGCTGTGGGGACATCCAGGTCCAGCAGCAGAATCCAACCGGCAGGGGATTCCATGTCCTCTGGCCTTAGAAGCCCGGAGGCACGGTCACAAGCAAGGGACCAGCACCGCCATCGTGAAGCGGAGGCTAACGGAAGGCCCCAAGTCACCGGCCATACGGGTGAGCACCACACGGTATACTGAGGGACGTGGGCTACTTCTACCCGCATAGAGCAAGGTAGCCAGGAAAGAGTGCAGATAGTCGGGGAGGCCTACAACTCCACCTGGCCAGGGGAGATCCTGCTTGCTCACAGACTGACCAGGCCCCTACTGCTAACCAGTACTCCCGGGAGGGTCTGCTTTATACCATCAGTAAAGACCCTGAACTGCACCACACGTCTCTGTGTTTCATCGCCGCACCAGCACCATTACTACTGGGACACTCACACCATCACTCCCAACATTCACTGTAGCTGCCCTGAGGCAATACTTCTCCCGTGGGGAGTAATCCCATTCCTGGCTGCGCATATAACATCAGCCTCAGCGGTCTGCAGCGCAGCGGCGGTCCCCACTGACCGCAATCCACGGGTGGCGTAGTCAGACAATTACAATACCAATAGACTGCCACTGGTTTGACCGCCCTGGGCACGGACCGGGTCACCGCCACAGAGGACTACAACCCCCAGCGATCCGGCTCCGGGTATCCCCCTGCACAGCACAGGCCCAGGGGGCGCGTCAACTTTGGCGTAGTCGGCAGGATTTCGTGCCCGCAACCGCCGGGTACTGCGTGCCTGAAAAAGAGACTTTTATACTTACCTGTGGTGAAGTTTCCCGCCGTCCGGAGCCGTTTCCCGTCATCGGACGCCATCTTGGACCGTTTCCCGCCGTCTTCTGCCGTCTTCCCGCCATCCGCAGCTGCTTCCCGCCTTCGGACGCCATCTTCAGGACGCTGCGCGGGAAGAAGAGGGGCGTGGACGCCGAAAGCGCGCGAGATCTGAAGCTCCGCCCCACGCACTGACGCTGCGCAAGGTCCTGGAAGGGAGGAAGAGCGACGCTGACGTCATCGGAGCGCGACACCAGGTCCTCAACCCCGACGACCGACTGCGGAGCCGCGGCCTACGGAAGAAGAGCATCGCAAGGTAGGCCACGGTCCACTAGGGGAAAAGAAGGATGTCGGACACCGAGGGGAGCTCCACCGCCACACCGGCCGCCAGCGCAACCGCTGCAGCGGTCATGCCATTCACCATGCCCTATATCCCGGGGGCAACCTGGCTACCCCAGTACTCAGGGGAGTCACATACCCTGAGTGACTTTAGGGAAAGACTGGATAGCCTCTTCCAGGTATACCCCCTCACGGAAGAGCAAAAAGTGAGCATCCTGGTGGCCCAGTTAATCGGGGCAGCCCAAAGGGAGGTAAAGTCCTGGTCACCTGGGAAGAAGAGGACTGTCAGAGAAATACTAGCCCGGCTGAAAGACACATTTGATACCCGAACCTCAGCCGAAATAAAGCTCAGATTTTACGGGTGCAAACAACGGGCACATGAAAGTATAAGAGACTATGCTCTAAACCTACAAGAGGCCCTGAGAGCCATTAAGCAGGCAGACCCTGACAGCGTGGGAAATGAAGACAAGCTGTTGACCGAACAATTTATTGAGGGTCTACTGTACAATGCCCACCGAACCCAGTTGCGAGCAATGGCCTTACAGGACCCTGACCTGGACTTTGCACAGTTCAAGGACAGAGCCATCCGGGTGCTCCGAGAACCGGCACCAGGTGGCGCTGTGACCCACAGGCGCCCTGCTATCATTTATCACCAGGACGCGGCGCCCTTGTCTGCAGGGCCTGTGGGAGCTGATGCGCAGGCTTTGAACAATGACCCGGCTACAGACCTGCACCATCAGGTCCAAGAGCTGACTAAGAGCGTTGCCGCGCTAACCAGAACTGTGCAGTCTTTACAGGTCTCTTCTCCAGGAAAGATCCAGCTGGCATCCGGACCGGAGGACATCCCATGGCGCCGACTGAGGAGGACCCCACCGGCCAGAGGAAGACCCAGCGACAGATACAACGAGGACGGACGACCCATCTGCCGCCGCTGCAATCAACCCGGACATATGGCAAGGTACTGTCATTTAAACGGGCACAACCTGGGGTAGAGGGCCAACCCCCAGGCATAAGATCATCAGGCCCATCAAACTGGCGTGACAAATACGTAGGGGGACGTCCGGTCTTGCCTGTGGTACTGGATGGCATTCCTATGAGTGCCCTACTAGACACCAGGTCACAGGTCACCACCATCCCGTGCGTGCTCTTCAAGCGGTACTGGAATGACTCGGACATAACCCGCTACCCAGATGACGACCTGAGCATTATAGCCAGCAATGGTCAGCCCGTGCCACAGATAGGATTTAAAGAGGTGACCATCAAGGTCGGTAAAGTTTAACTGCCGGCACAAGGACTGATCATTGTGGACATTGACCGTCGCGAGAGTTACCCAAAAATAACCCTAGGTACTAACGTAATTGAAAACTGTCTTGCGGAGGTGATTCTTATTTTGCAACAGGTTGCCAAGAACGCCAGTTCCAGCCAGCAGCGTGTGCTCCAAAAAGAGATCCAGGCACTGATGAAGCGGCAACAAGTGGAACTGTCTGGTGGTGAGATTGGTAGCATGAGAATGTGTGACCCGTTCCCTATTGCCATGCCCCCAAAAAGTGAGATGATGATTTGGTGCCGGGCAGCTATTGGTCTAAGAGGTAGAGACTACCAAGCAATGGTAGAACCCGTCTACTCAGACAGTAAGCCCACCATTTTGACAGCACGGGGGGTGGTCGATGAACGCCATGGGAGGGTGCCCGTCCGCATCATAAATATCGGGGAGAGAGAAGTATACCTGCCCCGGTATGCTACGCTAGCCAAATTGTTCACCATCAACCAGAACTCTGTACAGGCCGTGGAACCCTTGCCTCCATCTCAACCAGAGGAAGGTAACGGCTCTAAGAAACCAATGGAGGACTGGTGTCAGCAACTGCATTTGGGTACTGACTCCACTCCCTCACACCAAAAACAGGGAGTCTACCGGGTGGTTCAAGAGTACGAGAGAGTGTTTAGTAAACACCTGCTGGATTTCGGGCGAGTAAAGGGGGTAGAACATCACATCCCCACGGGAGACCATCCTCCCATAAAGGAGAGATACCGACCCGTACCCCCTGCACACTATCAGCACGCCAAGGGGATGCTAAAAGACATGAAGGAGGCTGGGGTAATTAGGGACAGCTGTAGCCCCTGGGCAGCTCCACTAGTCTTAGTGAAAAAGAAAGACAACACCATGAGAATGTGTGTAGACTACAGGAAGGTCAACCGTATCACACACAAAGATGCGTACCCGTTACCAAGGATAGAAGAGTCCTTAGCTGCATTAAAATCTGCTAACTTCTTCTCTACTTTGGATCTCACTAGCGGGTACTGGCAGGTTCCTGTAGCAGAGGCGGACCGGGAGAAGAAGGCATTCACCACCCCGATGGGACTCAGCGAATTTAACTGTATGCCGTTCGGGCTCTGCAACGCACCAGGAACCTTCCAACGGTTGATGGAATGCTGTCTGGGACACCAGAACTTCGAGACGGTCCTATTATACCTGGACGACGTCATCGTCTATTCCAAGACCTATGAGGACCATCTGGAACACCAGGCAGAAGTGTTTGAAGCCCTGGCAAACTATGGCCTAAAGGTAAAACCCTCAAAGTGTCATCTACTGAAGCCAAAGGTACAGTACCTGGGACACGTGGTGAGTGCTGACGGAGTGGCCCCCGACCCTGACAAGATCACCGTGATTAAGGACTGGCCAAGACCATCCAGCATAAAGGAAGTGCGGCAGTTCCTCGGGTTGGTAGGCTACTACCGAAGATATATTCCCGGTTTTACCAAGAAGGCACCTCCTATGCAGGACCTCCTGATAGGCCAGTCCAGGAAGACCAAAAACCAGAAGCCACCCTTCAAATGGGAAAAGCTGGAAGAGGAGTCCTTCCGCCAGTTGAAGATGGCCCTCACGGGGGATGAAATCCTGGTGTACCCTGATTACAGCCAGCCCTTTATCCTCCACATGGACGCAAGCAACATCGGGCTAGGAGCCGTACTGTCCCAGATCCAGCAGGGGAGAGAACGGGTAATTGCTTACGCCAGCCGAAAACTGCGACCCACGGAAAGAAACCCTGAGAATTACAGCTCGTTCAAGCTAGAGTTCCTGGCAGTGGTGTGGGCAGTAACCGAACGTTTTAAGCATTACCTTGCCTCTTCCAGGTTCACCGTGTACACGGACAACAACCCGTTGACACACCTGGACACTGCAAGACTGGGTGCCCTGGAGCATAGATGGATGGCCCGCCTGTCCAATTTAGAGTTCACAATCAAATACCGGGCAGGACGCTCCAATACCAACACGGACGCCCTGTCCAGGATGCCAAACCTACCGGACGAAGGGGAGGATCCAGAAGAATTGGAAGAGATCGAACTCCCTGCTTTTTACTGTCATGGGATTACCCAGTATTCCCACCGTGTGAGGGGCCAGCGATCCGCTACGTTCAACCCCTTACCCCACTACAACTGGGCGGAGACGCAAGACAGTGACCCCGCAGTCCGTCTGGTGAAGGAGATGCTGACCCAGGCTGACGCCCGCCTGGACCCAGACGCTCCGGAAGAGACCAAGCAACTGTGGACGGAGAAGAGCAGACTGTTCCTCTACAAGGAGAAGTTATGCCACAGAATGGTCAATTCCCGGACACATGAACTGATCTGGCAGGTTGTGGTACCGAGACGGGACGCAGCTATGGTGCTGGAGGCCTACCACAATGGGGCAGGGCACTTCGGATGGAAGAAGCTGGAGTTCCTGCTGCGTGAACGGTTCTACTGGATAGGCATGAGAGGAGCCATTGAGAGGTGGTGTAGAGACTGTGGCCCATGCAATCTAAGAAGAAGGGACCGTGCCAGCCAGAGAACTCCCCTGCAGCCCATCATCACCAGGCAGCCGCTGGAACTGGTCGCTCTGGACCATGTTAAACTGGCTCCAAGCAGAAGCGGGTATGTCTACGCCCTAACCATCGTGGATCACTACTCCCGATTCCTAGTGGTGGTCCCCGTCAAAGACTTAACAGCACAAACAGCAGCTAGAGCCTTCCAGCTGCACTTCTGCCGCCCACATGGGTACCCGGACTAAGTGCTGATGGACCAAGGACCAGCCTTCGAAGCGGAGGTCTTCCAGGAGTTCTGCAACCTGTATGGCTGCAAGAAGATAAGAACAATGCCCTATCACCCCCAAACCAATGGACTCTGCGAGAAGATGAACCAGGTGGTGATAGATCTGCTAAAAACATTGCCCCTGGAAGAACGCAGTCTGTGGCCTGAGAAACTGCCCGATCTGGTGGACCTGTATAACCACATCCCGGTAGGTTCCACCAACTGTACCCCGGCTTACCTAATGCGAGCGAGACCTGGTAAGCTGCCTGTCGACCTGGATATGGGAGTCCTGACACCCGAGGACACCTCGCCAGAAGCAGACTGGGATACAGAACGGCAGCAACAGTACCGGAAAGTAGAGGAGAGCGTCGAGCGAAGTCTCTGTCAATCAAGAGAAAGGCAGGAGAGGACTTATAACCAGCATGCTCCCGCTGTTCCCCTCGTACCTGGAGAGCAGGTCTTGAAAAGAAAAAGGCAGCTCCATAAGTTGGACGACCAGTGGGAAAAGGACCCGTACACCGTACTGCCCTCAAGCCACAATAATCCAAAGGTGTACATCATCAGCAAGGATGGAGGAGAGACCACAGCCACTGTCTCCAGAGACCACCTGAAAAAGTGCCCCGAGAAGTTGCAAAGCACGGATGAAGATCAGGAAGACCCTCAACCCGTAGAGGAAAAGGAGGAGATGATCAGCACCGTACTCGGAGACTTTCCCCGGTCCTGGACACAAGTAAACAACGCTATCGTGGTGCCCGTCCTCACCTTTCTCCAGCCAGCCCCTCAAGTGCCTACAGAAGACCAGGTAGAGCTGGAAGAGCAGCCGGCCCAGGAGGCAGAAGAATCCACACCAGCAGCGCAGGAGAATCAACCCTCTGCTAGTAGTGAGCCTGCCGTGCCCCTAGTGAGCCAAAGAGTGCGCAGACAGCTGCCCAGCTTACCCGTAACACCTCCTACACCCTGTAGTGCAGGACCAGTTAGTGAGCTCCGTAGGTCCACTAGAGTCACTAGAGGTCAGATGCCCGCTCGCTGGAAAATATAAAGTAATGCACTGTAAATTTACCTGTTTCTTAAAAATGTTTATAGTTTATGTTTGTTGCCTGTTATTAATTATGTTTCTCAGTTACCCTGCAGATTTCTTTGGACTAACAGGTTATGGACACTGGATAACCGGAACAATCTTGTAGATAGTTGCACCTTGGTGCCTCTTGCGAAGACGGCCGCGGAAGAGAAAACCTGTCTGGCGTGGCCTCCTTGCGGTCCAAAGTAGCTAGCTCCAGCCTTGCAGCCACGCCCAGGGCCAACGCAAGGGGTTTGCCTTGGACAGGTCCCCTACTTCGCTTAAAGCTTCACCTTGGGTGATATGGACACCCGGTTGCGGACACGCCGTGACCTTTAAAGAACTAAAGCTTCTTGTAAATATGTTATTGTGTTATTGTTATACCCTGCATTTATGTTTCTTTAAAAAAAAAAAAAAAAAAATGTGTTTAGTCCCGGAGTACTAAAATTTACTATGGGGGAATGATGCACCCCAGGGGTCTGGTTGCCACAGTAATAGAAATGTTATGTCTGAGAGCAAGTGGGAGGTTTCTCTGGTCAGGAGCCCTAAGCATGCAACACGGCCCACCCAGACCTGGGAGGAGAGGAATCTGCCCTTATAAACTGGGTCTGGGGCGGGATTAGGTTAGTCAGAGCCTGGAGAGGGAAAGTAAGAACCAGGAGCTCTGTAGGAACAGTAGCTGAATACCAGGGGCTGGAGCTGAGCAGAGTTCGCCCTGGTTGAAGACACTAATACCGGACACGGAGTCCGAGGCTGTGGGGACTTCCAGGTCCAGCAGCAGAATCCAACCGGCAGGGGATTGCATGTCCTCTGGCCTTAGAAGCCCGGAGGCACCGTCACAAGCAAGGGACCAGCACCACCATCGTGAAGCGGAGGCTAACGGAAGGCCCCAAGTCACCGGCCATACGGGTGAGCACCACACGGTATACTCAGGGACGTGGGCTACTTCTACCCTCATAGAGCAAGGTAGCCAGGAAAGAGTGCAGATAGTTGGGGAGGCCTACAACTCCACCTGGCCAGGGGAGATCCTGCTTGCTCACAGACTGACCAGGCCCCTACTGCTAACCAGTACTCCCGGGAGGTTCTGCTTTATACCATCAGTAAAGACCCTGAACTGCACCACACATCTCTGTGTTTCATCGCCGCACTAGCACCATTACTACTGGGATGCTCACACCATCACTCCCAACATTCACTGTAGCTGCCCTGAGGCAATACTTCTCCCGTGGGGAGTAATCCCATTCCTGGCTGCGCATATAACATCAGCCTCAGCGGTCTGCAGCGCAGCGGCGGTCCCCACTGACCGCAATCCACGGGTGGCGTAGTCGGACAATTACAATACCAATAGACTGCCACTGGTTTGACCGCCCTGGGCACGGACCGGGTCACCGCCATGGAGGACTACAACCTCCAGCGATCCGGCTCCGGGTATCCCCCTGCACAGCACAGGCCCAGGGGGCGCGTCATATTCATGTACTGATGGTGGTTCAGCTGATCTTTTCATATACTGATAATGATTCTCTTGCTGCATTCTTGTACTCGTGATGGTTCTAGTTCTGTATTCAACTACTGCTGGTGGTTATGGTACTATATTCAAGTATTGATGTTGGTGCTGGTACTGTATTCATGTACTGATGGTGGTTCCGGTGTTGTATTCATGTACTGTTGAAGGCTCTGGTTATGCATTCATGTACAGATAGTGGTTTTGGTGTGGTATTCATGCATTGGTAATAGTTTTGGGCTATATTCCTGTGCTTATGATGATTCTGGTGTTGTTTACATGTTCTGATGATGCTTCTGGTGATGTTTTTATATACTGGTGATGGTTATGGTGATTTATTCATATATTCATGATGGTTCTTGGATGTATGCCTGTAATGATGATCTTCTTGGATGTTCTTCTCCTCTATTACGTCATACGAGACGGTGATTTTTCCTATATGAATACTGTAAAAGTAAAACCCCAAAACATTTATGGAAGTGCAATTATTTACTGCAGTCTTATAGTGCACTGTGGGGACGGGCACCATTTCAATTTTCACCTCAGGCAGCAGAAAAGCTAGAATTAGCCCTGAAACCTGTGACATATATTTTTGCCACAGGTAGCATGTGGAGCGTATGATGCGAGTCCATCTGCCTGTAACATCATGGACCAAACTTAGCTCCGATCGCTGCTGTTTACTCATTTAGATGCCACTGTCAATCATTTTCATGGGGAGATGATGAATTACCATGGCTGTTGAGGGCCTACTAAAAAGTACTTCTGTGAATCCAAGCCACAGGTTAAGCTTCATGGCAGACTATGAATTACACTAATACCAAAGGACTGCTGTATATAGCATAAGTGATCAAAGGATCGCAGGTTCAAGTCCTCTAAGAAAAATAAAAAATAAAGTAAAATAAAAAAATGTTATGAAGAATATACATAAAATAAAAAATATGTAAAATCACCCCCTTTTACAACAAAGTCTAATCTATCAAAATATTATTTTTTTCAACCATACGCCAAAGTAAAAAGGTGAATTCAAACTCTAGAATTGCAGTTTTCATGGTCGACGCACTTCGCTCCCAATAATGCAATAAAAAGCAATAAAAAAATTACATTTACCCAAAAATGGTTTCAATAAAAACTGAAAACAAGCCCACACACAGTTCCATAAATAAGATCTAATAGGTTGATTGTGATTTATTATTTAACAGACTTCGGCTCAATCTTGAGTCATGGCGAAATGATGGATGAACGCTCTGTAGGAAGATCGATCTTGTGCAAACCTAGATAGGTCCACCAGGGTCTTCTCCACCATTATCTTGATAGTATCAAGCCATCGGGTTGCTGGTCTTCCTCTTCGCCTTGTTTCTTCTATTCTTCCCACCATAATGTTCTTCTCCAGTGATTGCTCTCTTCGTATGATGTGTCCAAAGTAGGCAAGTCGTAGCTTGGTGATCCTTGCTTCCAGTGTGATGTCTGGCTTAATTTTCTCCAAAATTGATTTGTTTGTTGTTCTTCACATCCATGGTATTAATAACATCCTTCTCCCACCACATTTCAAAGGCGTTCATTCTTCTTTTTTAATTCATAAAAAATAGTTCCTAGTGGCAAGTGAAGATTGTCTTCCACTTGACCTTTAGGGCTGACTATTGTGTGAGGTTTGGGCACAATCAGGCTTCTCTGGTGTGTTTAGGGGACAGTCTGATCTTGCAGCACAATAAATCCCTCAGTCTGGGTAAAAAAATTCTCTGGGTCAAGACAAAAAGTCTTTGCTGTTTGGTCTCAGACTTTTCCTCAAAAATTACACATCAAAGGTAATAAAATATAAAATCGGGTGGTTCCTTCAAAGCACCGAAACAGCAGACATGATCTTGCCATATGCGTCAGCAATTGGTACGGCAGGGGGTCTTTAATGGCAGCAGAAAGTAGAGTGGTTAGAAATGGGCATCAGGTGTCAGAATGGGCAGTCAAATTTAGACAGGGGCCCCAGCAAAGAAGCATAAAATATGTCGATGCAGACTGAATGTAGGTCATAGCCTTAGCAGTGCTCTATAAAATTCACCCTAATAGAGAAGAGTCCTGAGAACTTCCTACTACCTGTCGCCATTCCTGGAGCCACTTCTGATTGGTAGGTCCTGCAACTGAATTACATTTTGCGGTGACACTTCTTTCCCGGACTATTATAAGAAGAGGCATTGGGGATTGCAAGTAGCCTTTGTTTCATAAAGTTCTGGTCCGGCATTCATGGACTACTGACATTTTAGAACCTTGAGTTTCCAAAAACTTACAGTTCTCTGGATAATAAGCTCCTAGGACCTTTTTTTACTTCATCCCTTCATGACTGGTACCAGCCAATTTCCCTCGTTGGTGTCCACAACACCAGAAAATTGCATCCTTAACGTTCTACACTCTGAATGTGAAACAGATGGAGGAAATATTTTTATCCGTCGGAAATCAGTGTATTTTGTGCTGTCAGACGGGTGATTACTTGGAAATAACAATCGTTTGCATCACCACTAATTAAGGTCTTCGCGTTGATGGACACCAGTAATACATATGTGTTTGCCTTGTCACCGGGATACTATGTAATTTTGCATTCGGCTGGAAAGTAGAAGGGAAATATACAGTTTTAACTTGGTTTAATACTTCTCAATTATCTGGGTAATGACACTGTCAGATGGCAAATTAAAGATGCTCTGACTATAAAGAGAGACAATGAGGGGAAGGTGAACCTCCCAATTCATTAATACCCACCAGGGTCGGCCAGCTTTAGTAGAAACGCATTTCATCCGCCAGCCATCTGTGTGCCGCTCAAATGGGCTCCCTGGTAGAAGGAAGGAAAGGCAATTTGTAATTGGAAAGCCTACATAGAATATTTCACTGATACATGGCTAATTTTAGAATAATCTGACCCATAGAAGTTAATGAATCCTCACATTTCTAGTGACACGAATATGTTAGAAGACTCCAGATGCTGGTTTACAGTTTTTGTATTAGAAATTAATTCTAGTTCACAAACTAAATAAAAAGTTGAGCAACTTTTTAAATACTTTGGGCCCGATTCATCATTTGCAATTTATTGAGGTCCCTTTTCTTTTTATTGCCTCGTAGTAGATATGACTTTTTTCAAAATGGTGTACACGGGATCACGAATATGGCGCAAAATCAAAACATGCTTTTATTTTTGACTTCGATGAATTTTTGCGACTTTTTATCAATAAAAGTCACAAATTCTTTAAAAAGCGACAAAGTTGCGCCAAACTGAAAACTCATGCAGAAATCTTACTCCAGGCAGGGACTGGAGTGAGACACATCAAAAAATGCAACTTTTGTTTATAGATGCATTTCATGTATTTGCCTAAAACATCTGGATAACCAACTTTAAAATGAAAAAAAAAGGCAAAAAAAAAAAAGAAAGACATAGAGAGAATAAGGTGCAAATACTAAAAAAGGGTGTAAGTTACTCCAGAAAAGAAGAGAAACAGCAATGATGAATCGGGGTCTTTGTTTCACTTTTGCAATTCGTTTTTCAAAATTTTTAAAATTCAGCAGGTTACAGACTACACTTGTTTCTATTCCGCTATCAGACATGTGACCCAAAATATTTGGTTAAAGGGAACCTAACAGCTTGCCCAGGCCCCCCAAACCGCCATCACATATTTATTGCTACCATTATACCCTTCAGCCTGTTTTATTCTCTTATTTATTTTGCCATATGCAAAAAAAAAAAAAAATTTACAATTGTGGTTGTGCGATATGCTAATTAGTGGGTTAGTAGTCATGGTGGCAATGCACGAGATTTGCATAGTCGGCAGTAAAGGCTGATTGAGACCTATTTCACTACTTTTGAAAGCTAAAAAGTATTTGTAATGATATTTTTATAAAATGATGTAAACTAGATTGAGATAGGTAATCAAAATAATAAAGTTACAAATTGGACAGTAATAGCTAATAGCGTGCGGGTCACAGGTATAAAATAATAGTCTCTTATTTATCCCTCTGTAATTTGATTGAAGGATACTATATCTAATAGCTGATAAACTCCTTATAGCTGGCTAGCAGAACAGAGAAGAAGAACTGATAGTAGGGCTGAAAATAGAAATCACGGCTCCCTATGGCAAAAGCCTGAATTGCCTTCTGTCCCCCCACCACCAACCAAAAAAAAAAAGAATATTTGAGTCACAGTACAAATGCACAGTCACAGCCCAACTTTTTAAGACAGAGAGAGAGAAAATGTATTGCAGCACTTACACAGAAATGGTGCCCTTACTTAAGCCCCTTAGTGTTCCCACCAACTACAGTACCTCCTTCATGGCCCTTATACAGTATGATATCCGTCCATATAGTATGATGCCCCAAAAAAATATTCCCACACATATAGTATTATACTCCCACAAACAATTCCCCAACACAATTTTCCTATACAGTACCCCTTGACACACACACACACACACACCGTATGATGACCCAACGGTGATGTATGGTACCCCCACAATGCTCCCAACTCACAATGATGCCCCCACAGTGTTCCCAACATTGTAATGTTCCCAACATTATAAGATGTCCTCACCATGTCCAGAACACAGTATGATGCCCACACAGTGCCCTCAACACAGTATGATGTCCCTACAATGTCTCCAATACAATATGATATCCCTACAATGTCCCCAATACAGTATGATCTCCGCACAATGTCCCCAATTCAGTATGATCACCCTACAATGTCCTCAATACTATTGTGACGCCCGGGTGGAGGAGAGAGATGGCTCATAGTAATACGTCCGAGTGGTATGAAAGACTACGCCACCTGTGGTGTCTGGTGATGGCCACCAGCGCTGCGGCAGTCCTCTGAGGCGGGATGTAGTGGAAGCTTTGGATGGTGCTACTCCCCACAGGCGGAGCAGGGCCTCAGGGCAGAGACGCGGATGGAGGGAGTAGTAGTGAATACTGGTGTAGTGCAGTGCGGCGCGGGAATAAAGGACCGAAGGCCATAGGGGTAGTCTTCCAGGTTTTACTCACGGTAGAGCATGCAGCTGCAAGGCTTCTCCCTGCTCCTCACGGCGCTCTGCGGCCACCAGGACCAGGGGTCCGACAACCTCCGAGTAGTTCAGGTGCTTTGGTCAGGACACCGCACCAAAGTGTTCCTAGACTTCTCACCAAGTCCTCTCCTGTCCGTGTGTGGTACGTGTACTAAGACCGGGTCTCCCTCTGGTCTATGCACAGAACAAGGGTACGGGTGGCGACTCCGCTCCGTCCGTTACCCGGTGGGATCCACTGAGCCTTCCGGGCTTTCCTGACTAGGACGTGAAGTAACAAAGTCGGGTGTCGGAGGCCGGTACCCCTTTCGCAGCAGGAATCCCTCTGGCTACACCACCTGTCCTCAGAATAGTGAGGACAGGTGGTGTATGCCGCTCCGTCTGCATCCCCCTGGGGATCCTTTTACCTGTGGAGCTTGTCTCCTCTGCTCCCCTCCAGGCCTTCTTGGGTAGGGACCTTGACCGGATAGAGACAGCCGTTAACTCTAGCCCACTCCTCGCCTCAAGGCCAGAGTACGAGGACCGTGTCCCCATCAACTGCAGGTTCACACAATCAAAGACCATAAGCCCAAGATGGCCGTTTATTAAATATGAATTATTAAGTGTAACCTAAAAGTGCGTCCTCCACCCTCACCCACTACATGGTTCCCCCATCTCCACTTATCCCGGCTGGGGCAGCACCCTGGTGCATATGAGCCCCATTACAAGTGGGAGAGGTCTAGTGTTGGATGGATAGGTGGGGTCCTGAGAGCTGCACCATCCTTACCTCGAAGGAGAGATACAACACCTCATTAAAGAGATGCAGTACCCCTGTGGCGACCGAACCCTCAGGGGCGCCACATTCCCCCCTGGTGAAACACAGCACGTCCGCGGGCTGCAAAGAGAGCAAAAACATGGTACAGACTTTTTTACATTTTTGCATAACAACATAACAATCTTCCCATTATGGGAGGCACTTTTCCTTGAACGTTGCAACCTTTAAATAGTACAAAAGTATAAAAACATCACAGATACATTATGCATATAGACAGACTGATTAAAGTGCAGTAGGAAGGAGTCAGTTCAGGAGCAAGAGGGACCTGTCCCAAACCCTCAACGTAGGCCCTGGGGTGGCTGCAGGGCATGAAGATCCCG
The DNA here is from genome assembly GCF_046119375.1 of Phyllobates terribilis. Classification (NCBI taxonomy): domain Eukaryota; kingdom Metazoa; phylum Chordata; class Amphibia; order Anura; family Dendrobatidae; genus Phyllobates; species Phyllobates terribilis. The sequence goes on from NW_027362768.1 coordinate 337,447,861, forward strand.
AGTTGGACCTCCAGGAGAGCCACTCCAGACAGGTTTTGTTTCTGAGGTCTGAGGTAGTAGTAGAACGGTTTTGTATAAAACCAATAGGGAGCACCTAAAAAGATGCAAACTATATACAACGGAAGTCTGCCTTCTGAAAATGTCCGCAGGGACTAATGTCTCTCTAACGGGAGGAAAAAAGAAAAGAACATATCAAACTATAACAATTTAACTGGAAAAGTTACAGCCACCGGGGCCGCTCACTCCAAGTATCCCCACCGGGGAAAAAGTTCATTCCTCCCGACGGAGGCTGGCTGATCCTCCACTGTGAAGCGCGAGGGGGCGTCACTCCTGGACACATTATGCGCATCCAGGGCGTACCACCCCCGCACCCCGTGGTGGCGGGTGTACAAGACAAGGTCACCCGGGAAGAGGTTCCGGCCAGGGTGTCCCTTCTTTAGTTGCGGCTCAACGTCCCGCCGGCTGACAAAGACGTCGTGCTCAAACTGGGGACTCCGAATGAAGCCCCATCCCGCCTCCTGGTGGAAGCGGACAACTTGCCCTTCCTCCCGGGGGCTTGGACGGGCTGCCTCCTCCTGGCGGGCTTTGGATTTTGCGGCCTTGGTGCGCACCTCCAGGCACTCACAGTGGATCTCCCTCTGCCGTCGCTCCCTGTCAAGCTGGAGGATTTGCTGCTTACACCATTCGCTCCTCCTCCGAGCTTCAGCCCGGGTCTGCTGGGGGAAGCCCATCAGGCCCCCCCCCTGGTTGTCCCAGGCCATCTCCTCCGCCGCCGGCCAGGTAACTGGAGTTGCAGGTAGCGGTGACAGCAGGGGTTGCTGCAGGTCCTCGGTAAGTGCGGACCAGTCCGGGTTGGGGTCGGTGGACTCCCCAGCAGGCACAAGTTCCTCTGAGACGGGAGGCGGGAGGCAATGCAGGCCTCCGGCGATGGCGGAGGCTTCCAGCTCCGGGGCAAAGACTTGCTCCCAAGTTACAGCGCCAGGTATCAGGTATTCTAACATCAGATCCAGGAGGGGCACGGTGGGCTCAACAACCGGGACGGGGGTATCACTCTTACCCGATCCTGGGCTGCACGCGACCTCCGATGCTTCTTCCTCCTGGGTTGCTGCTCCTTGGCGGCGGGCCCGGATCTTTTGCAGCATCTCTTCTCGCCATGCGGCGGACGCTGCACGCTGGGCCTCAGCAACCCTTCGGGCCAGGTCCTGTGTTTCCCTACGGAGGAATTCAGTATCTCCCGGGGTCAGGAACATGCCTCCCTCCTCTCCGACGGTAGCAGGACTTGGGCCGACCTCGGAAGGCTCCCGTGGACTTTCCTCAGCAGTGTCCATGACAGCTCCTGGGAATGGTGAGTCTCGGACTGTTATGGCCGCACCTTGTTGTTTTCTTCGTTCCCTCCTCTTTTCGGGGCGGCTCCAGGGCAGTAGGCTGACAGGCACTCCTTCGGACATCCCATCCGTTTTGACGGACACTACCCCGCGGACAGTCTCTAATGGAAGGGGCGGTCTGCTCTTTTGGCGCCATGGTGGAGCCAGGCCCACGATAGGAGGTTCCGGGTTACTGTCCTTTTTGCACATAATGGCGTCCGTTCTTCTTAGGCGGGCGCCACATGGGATGCAGAACGACAGTCTATTGTAAAGGCGCGCAGTATCCGGTAGCAATGGGGATCACATCTTCCGTTCCTGCGGGCACGCAATCCTGCCGACTACGCCAAGTTGTGACGCCCGGGTGGAGGAGAGAGATGGCTCATAGTAATACGTCCGAGTGGTATGAAAGACTACTCCACCTGTGGTGTCTGGTGATGGCCACCAGCGCTGCGGCAGTCCTATGAGGCGGGATGTAGTGGCAGCTTTGGATGGTGCTACTCCCAACAGGCGGAGCAGGGCCTCAGGGCAGAGACGCGGATGGAGGGAGTAGTAGTGAATTCTGGTGTAGTGCAGTGCGGCGCGGGAATAAAGGACCGAAGGCCATAGGGGTAGTCTTCCAGGTTTTACTCACGGTAGAGCATGCAGCTGCAAGGCTTCTCCCTGCTCCTCATGGCGCTCTGCAGCCACCAGGACCGGGTGTCCGACAACCTCCGGGTAGTTCAGGTGCTTTGGTCAGGACCCCGCACCAGAGTGTTCCTAGACTTCTCACCAAGTCCTCTACTGTCCGTATGTGGTATGTGTACTAAGGCCGGGTCTCCCTCTGGTCTATGCACAGAACAAGGGTACGGTTGGCGACTCCGCTCCGTCCGTTACCCGGTGGGATCCACTGAGCCTTCCGAGCTTTCCTGACTAGGACGTGAAGTAACAAAGTTGGGTGTCGGGGGCCGGTACCCCTTTTGCAGCAGGAATCCCTCTGGCTAGGCCAGAATAGTGAGGACAGGTGGCGTATGCCGCTCCGTCTGCATCCCCCTGGGGATCCTTTTGCCTGTGGAGCTTGTCTCCTCTGCTCCCCTCCAGGCCTTCTTGGGTAGGGACCTTGACCGGGTAGAGACAGCCGTTAACTCTAGCCCGCTCGTCGCCTCAAGGCCAGAGTACGAGGACCGTGTCTCCATCAAATGCAGGTTCACACAGAAAGCCACGTTCAGTGATGAAGATCACAATCAAAGACCATAAGCCCAAGATGGCTGTTTATTAAATATGAATTATTAAGTGTAACCTAAAAGTGCGTCCTCCACCCTCACCCACTACATGGTTCCCCCTTCTCCACTTATCCCGGCTGGGGCAGCACCCTGGTGCATATGAGCCCCCCTACAGGTGGGAGAGGTGTAGTGTTGGATGGATAGGTGGGGTCCTGACAGCTGCACCATCCTTACCTCGAAGGAGAGATACCACACCTCATTAAAGAGATGCAGTACCCCTGTGGCGACCGAACCCTCAGGGGCCCCACACTATATTATGTCACTACAATGTCCTCATTACAGTATGATGTCCCTACAATGTCCCCAACACAGTATGATGTCCCTACAATGTTCTCAATACAGTATGATTTCCCTACAATGTCCTCAATACAGTATGATGTCCCTACAATGTCCCCAATACAGTATGACATCCCACAGTGCCTCCCACACGTTATAATGCTCTTCATAGTGTCCCTTTACACATTATGATGCCCTTACGATGATTTAAACACATTATGATGCTGCACAGTGTTCACAACTAGTACAGTGCCCATTATACAGTATAATAGCCCCACCGTGACCCTCCTCCAGAGTAAGATGCCCCACAATGACCATCACCCATAGTATGATGTCATTTGCGTATGCAAATAAAAGAATGGCAGTGATGATTTACGCCCAAGCAATAGTCATGGGCGGAGGCCACCATTATGCAAGAAGGGCACTGACAATAAATGTATCTAAGGCTAAGAACGAATCAAAGTCTCGGTCCCCACATACAGATCATGATAGAGTTTGGAATATTATTGCAACAAAGTAGCAACAGAATATTATGAACTTTTTGCACGGAATAAAAAGATGCAAAACCGGACGTACTTATAACGATCCAAAACTAAGCTTAGAAAGCATAAAAGAGTCAGATATTGTAACAAGTAATATAAAATAAACACTGAATGAAGAAAAAAAAAGAAGATACATGTTTGAGAGCAGAGTTGGGGGAAGAAGAGCACAGTGGAGGGGAGCATAATTGGGGGAGAGCACACTGTAGAGTGCAGTGCTTAACCATAAGGTGAATATTGCAACACCCTCCACATTCCCGTTTTCCATGTTGCTTTGTCAAGGATGCCATCTCCAAGTGTCTTCTCTTATTATGTATAGTTCAATTTAATTCATTATTACATGGTGTTCTCCAATATCATACATAGTTCTGTCAATTATTACATTGTGTCCTCCTTTATTATGTATAGCATCACCCATGATTATATTGTGCCCTCCCTTATTATATATGGAACAATTAGATATCACCATCATCCGTGCTAAAATAGAGCGTCCTTACATAGACTGATATTGTCAACACTAATTGGAGTGTGTAGTGTATATAAATAGATAGATATGACAGCAGACAGAGGTTACTGCACTTATTGATTTGTATATTATGCAGTCATAGCAGGTTGCACATGTTCACACTTGCTTCATTCTTTTAGGAGGTGCAGGTCAGTCTTTGTTTCTTTGTAGATATGACATAGATAGATGTGAGATGAAGGGAAGAAGGAAAGAAATGAAAAGGAAAGGAAGGAAGAAAGAAAGAGAAAGAAATAAAGAGAGAAAGAAAGAAAAGAAGGAAGGAAAGAAAGTAAAAAACAGAGAAAAAAAAGAAGAAAGGGAAAGAAAAAGAGAGAAAGAAAGTAAGAAAGAGGGAAAGAAAGAAAAAAGAAAGATAAAGAAAGAAAGAGGGAAGGAAAGAAAGAAAAAATAAAAGAAAGGAAAAAAGTAAGAAGCAGAAAGAAAAAAAGAAGAAAGGGAAAGAAAAAAAAGGAAAAAAGGAAAAGAAAGACAGAAATAGAGAAAGAAAAAGAAAGAAAGTAAGAAAGAGGGAAAGAAAAAAAGAAAAAAGGAAAAGAAAAAAGAAACAAAGAATAGAGCAATACTGTGATAATTTATAGGTGTAGGCTCAAGCCTCAGGAACCTGATCAGTAATAAACAATATATAATGTATAAAGTAAAAAAAGCAGCATTTGAAAAAAAAATCTATGTAGAAGGGATTTTATTTAGCCCAGCATGTTTTAGATAGATTGATAGATAGATAGATAGATAGATAGATAGATAGATAGATAATGAGAAGATAGATAGATAGATAGATTGATAGATAGATAGATAGATAATGAGAAGATAGATAGATAGATAGATTGATAGATAGATAGATAGATAGATAGATAGATACATTGAAGGAAATAATTATTTGATCCCTTGCTGTTTTTGTAAGTTTGCCCACTGACAAAGACATGAACAATCTTCCAGCAAGACAATGACCCAAAAACATACAGCCAAGGCAACAAAGGAGTTGCTCAAAAAGAAGCACAGTAAGGTCATGGAGTGGCCTAGCCAGTCTCCAGACCTTAATCCCATAGAAAACCTATGGAGGGAGTTGAAGCTCCGAGTTGCCAAGCGACTGCCTCAAAATCTGAATGATTTAGAGATGATCTGCAAAGAGGAGTGGACCAAAATTCCTCCTGACATGTGCGCAAACCTCACTTTGTAAGACAGCTGTCTTAAATGCAGGTAACGAGTTGATTAGGAGAATCTAACTGGTCTGTAGGAGCCAGAACTCATAATGGTTTGCAGGGGATCAAATACTTATTTCTCACTGTAAAATGCAAATAAATTTATCTAATTTATACAATGTGATTTTCTTGATTTTTTTGGGATATTCTACCTCTCAATGTTAAAATTAACCTACCCTTAAAATTATAGACTGTTCATGTCTTTGTCAGTGGGCAAACTTACAAAAACAGCAAGGGATCAAATAAATATTTCCTTCACTGTAGATAGATATATAGATAATAGATAGATAGAGAGATAGATAGATAATAGATAGATTTGTGAGCTGTTCGTCTGCAGGACGTGTTGTCTGCCAGTGTACCATACAAGTGTAGCATAAAATTGTACAGCTCTGAATTAGTCCTGAATTGGAACTGAAGGGAACTAAAGGTAACTGGATACTTAGTCACAGTAAACAATGTTCCTGTTTGTTTTCGCTCTCTCCTCTAAAATCTTTCACTTTCTACTAACCCCCCTAATCCTTATGACGCGCCCCCTGGGACATATTCCTTTTTTGAGAGGAATACCCGGCACCGGATCAGATGGGGGGTTGTAGTCTCCGAGCGGCTGTGACCCGGTCCCGTGCCCAGGGCGTCAAGCTCAGTGTTATGTGGCAGCTTTACAGATGTTACTAAAGTTCTTTTGTGTCGACTACGCCACCCGTTGTGATGCGGTCACTGTGGCCGCCGCTGCAGCAGGGTCCGCTGAGGCTGATGGTGGGTGCGCAGCTTGGTGGGATAACCCCCAACGGGAGGGGTATAGCCTCAGAGGGGACAGGCGCAGAGGATGGGGGTTGTGGTGGTGCGGTGCAGCCGGCAATGAAGACAGACTCGGGTTGTGCAGTTAAGGGTGTTTACTTACTGCAGATGTTGTACTGGTCACTCCAGCTGCTAGTGACCACCCGAGCCGTGCTGCGTCCACCAGGTCCTGGATCCAGCCAACCCCCAAACAAGTCCGGAGCGTGGCCCTGAGCTCTCCCTCTGTCCTTTCTTCAGCCGTCCCCACCAGTGATTCACCTAGGTCCAGCTCCCTCGGGCCTTCTTTTGGGACACCCTTGGCCCTGGGTTCCCTGACCCTGCATGTGGTGTGCCTTCGGGGTGAATGTGGTGGGTGACCGTGACAAACGCTGCCCACGATCTCCGGTCTCTGGCTGGGGATTGTTTTTGCCCCCACCAGCTTGGGTTCCGGTACCCTGATGCTGACTCCTCACCCGGTGTTCTAATTTGGGTTCTTGGGTCCCTTCAGTCTTCCCCCTCTGGGTCTTTCTCTTTCTTTCTCCTCTCTCTCTCTCCAGGGCTGCTGTTTCCTGCTCTCTGCATCTGACTTGTCCTCTGCAGCTGACTGACTCTCTGCGTCTGACCCTGATTCTCGTTGGTGCCCACCTTATATATCCCTCTATGTGTGAGCTCAGGTGACCAGCACCCAATGAGCTCCTATCACTACCCAGACTGCTCCCCCTATCTGCCCCTACACTACATGGGATGTACCACCCCCCTCCCACTCCAGCCAGGAACAGGCTCGGTTGTACCTGCACATTTCTAAGTGGGAGTACCGTCGGCCTGCTCCTCTGAAATGGGATGTATGTAGTGCATGCAGTCTATCTGAGCTCAGTTCCACACTCCATCCTTACCCGGGAGTGGAATATCACACCTCTGGGTTGAGGTGCAATACCCCTGTAGCAGCCGAATCCTCAGGGTGCTACATTCCCCCCTGGTAAATCACAGCACGTCCTCGGGCTGTAAGACATAAAACACCAAAACATACAAAATTTTTCATATAAACATAATAAAACATATAAAACATTATATATATAACATATCTTATCAGATAAAACTTTCTCGTAGACTTCTCTTGTCTCTGGTTCCTCCTCCGGACACTGTGCAACGTGTGTCCGGGAAAAGTGCGACAGTCTCTTAGAAAATCTGGTTTTCTATAAAACCGGTAGGGGGCGCTTTAGGACGCGCAACTATATACAGGGAGAAGTTGGAAGTTGGCCGCTCTCAGTCCTCGGCCAGGTAGAGGGAAGGGAATGGCTGCTCACAGTCCTCAGCCTGTAGGATGAAGGGGTTAACGGGTACACAGTTCACTGGTCCCAACGGGGACTATTTTAGCAGCAACAGTTTCAGCTTCAGTTCCTTTATACCCCGATTGGGTAACTATTTACATCACTTCTCGGCCGCACTCAACGGCGTCTTCCTCCTGCTCTTTGCTTACAGCTGGTTGTTACTTCAGACCCGTCCGGCCATGTGAGCTGGCTGAACAAGTCCTCCCCCAGGTGTGGCACCCTTGGTTTTACGGGCGCGGGCGCGGTGGTGGTGGCGCCCGGGTTGCCCAGGCCTTGCGGCCAGGCCTGGGGCACCTGGAAGGTGAAGGGCACCGTTAGGACGGCGGCGCCCTGGGCTACCTGGCCTTGCGGCCAGGCCGGGGGCTCCGCGGAGGTAGGGGGCGCTGTTGGTGGTGCGGCGCCCGGGGGTACTAGGCCTTGCGACCAGGCTGGTGGTAATTCCTGCTTTGTCACGCTCCGGGTCGAGGCGCGTGACGTCACAGGGGTCGCGGCGGCGGCTTCCGGTTGGGGCCTAGTCTGCGTCGGTGACATGGCGTTTTCGGGCACAGCAGGGGGACTTTCGGGCTCTGCGACGGGGAGCTGGGGCAGGTAAGCGGTGTCACGGCTTGGGGTATAGGCGTCCCCTTTACCTGCCTCCATGCGTTCGGCTCCCTCCTCGGCGCCGTCTCCGGCCTTGGGTCCTCCCGCGCCATCCTCAGAGGCGGTCTCCTTCCTCATCTCGGCTGGCGTGCTCCGGGTCTTGGTTTCAGCTTGCGTCTTGGTTTCAGCTTGCTGGGCCATCTCCCGGCTCCATTCCGCCAATATCTCGCGCTGTACCCGGGCCATCCTCCGTGCGAGGCCCTCCAGGGCAGTCTGCGCACACTCCCGGTCTCGGGGGAGCTGTGCAAGGACCTCCACTAGGCCTAGTGGGGTCGTGGTGTCCAGCAGGCTCCTGACCAGCGGGTCGGTGCTGCTCTGCTCTTCTTCCAGCAGGCTCCTGGCCAGCGGGCCGGTGCTGCTCTGCTCTCTCGCCATCTCCGGGTGAGCTCCTCCGCTACTCCTTGTTAGACCTCTTGCCTCCGGGTGCGCTCGCTCCAGACTGCTCCAAGCGACACCCATCTTTTCTCTTCTCTTTCGTCTCCTCCCACTTCGAGGGCGGTCCCGGGGCAACTCGGTGACTGTCAGCTCCAGGGGGAGTTCTTTCACGCTGACAGACACCTCCAGCATCACAGTCTCTGTTGGTGGGGGCGGTTTCCACTTTTGGCGCCATTTTCTGTCCTGGCCCACGATGGGAGGTGGCCTCTTGCCCTCCTTTGGCACGCCCATAATGGCGTCCGCTGCTCTTCCAAGGCGGGAAATCTGCGGTTTTGGCGGGAAGCGTCGCCCAGTGGCGGGAAACTCTGCAGATGGCGGGAACAAGCTGGAAATGGCGGACAATCGGCGGGAAACGACTGGTGATGGAGTCCGATGGCGTGGACCCTCCGGAACCGGCAGGAGTCTTCTTTCTGAGGTAAACTTGCACTTTTCTTCAGGCACGCAGTACCCGGGTGTTGCGGGCACGTAATCCTGCCGACTACGCCAAAGTTGACGCGCCCCCTGGGACATATTCCTTTTTTGAGAGGAATACCCGGCACCGGATCAGATGGGGGGTTGTAGTCTCCGAGCGGCTGTGACCCGGTCCCGTGCCCAGGGCGTCAAGCTCAGTGTTATGTGGCAGCTTTACAGATGTTACTAAAGTTCTTTTGTGTCGACTACGCCACCCGTTGTGATGCGGTCACTGTGGCCGCCGCTGCAGCAGGGTCCGCTGAGGCTGATGGTGGGTGCGCAGCTTGGTGGGATAACCCCCAACGGGAGGGGTATAGCCTCAGAGGGGACAGGCGCAGAGGATGGGGGTTGTGGTGGTGCGGTGCAGCCGGCAATGAAGACAGACTCGGGTTGTGCAGTTAAGGGTGTTTACTTACTGCAGATGTTGTACTGGTCACTCCAGCTGCTAGTGACCACCCGAGCCGTGCTGCGTCCACCAGGTCCTGGATCCAGCCAACCCCCAAACAAGTCCGGAGCGTGGCCCTGAGCTCTCCCTCTGTCCTTTCTTCAGCCGTCCCCACCAGTGATTCACCTAGGTCCAGCTCCCTCGGGCCTTCTTTTGGGACACCCTTGGCCCTGGGTTCCCTGACCCTGCATGTGGTGTGCCTTCGGGGTGAATGTGGTGGGTGACCGTGACAAACGCTGCCCACGATCTCCGGTCTCTGGCTGGGGATTGTTTTTGCCCCCACCAGCTTGGGTTCCGGTACCCTGATGCTGACTCCTCACCCGGTGTTCTAATTTGGGTTCTTGGGTCCCTTCAGTCTTCCCCCTCTGGGTCTTTCTCTTTCTTTCTCCTCTCTCTCTCTCCAGGGCTGCTGTTTCCTGCTCTCTGCATCTGACTTGTCCTCTGCAGCTGACTGACTCTCTGCGTCTGACCCTGATTCTCGTTGGTGCCCACCTTATATATCCCTCTATGTGTGAGCTCAGGTGACCAGCACCCAATGAGCTCCTATCACTACCCAGACTGCTCCCCCTATCTGCCCCTACACTACATGGGATGTACCACCCCCCTCCCACTCCAGCCAGGAACAGGCTCGGTTGTACCTGCACATTTCTAAGTGGGAGTACCGTCGGCCTGCTCCTCTGAAATGGGATGTATGTAGTGCATGCAGTCTATCTGAGCTCAGTTCCACACTCCATCCTTACCCGGGAGTGGAATATCACACCTCTGGGTTGAGGTGCAATACCCCTGTAGCAGCCGAATCCTCAGGGTGCTACATTTACACCTAGTAAGGAACTGGTCATCTCTTCCTCCATCCTCCCCATCCACCTCACCTCCTCCTCAGAACTATTCCTCAATATACAATCCTGCATCTCTAAGCACAGACAGCCACCTCATGCCCTCTCCTGCTCCCACCTGCTAACACTTTCTCTGCTCCTCCTCACTGCTGGTGATATCTCCCCAAATCCCTCATTCTTCAAGCAGAAGATTGACACCATCAGACAAAGCTTTTGCCATAAGTCCCCACAGTCCCTCCTCATATCTACTCAACTCTGCTCCTGCAAAACCAATGTCTCCGCCATCACGGAAGATCAACTTTCCTCTTTACTCTCCAAGTCACATCTCACCACCTGCGAACTTGACCCAATACTGTCCTACCTCATCCCAAACCTTACTGCAGTCTTCATCCCAACCCTAACCCTCCTCTTCAACCTGTCACTAGCAACTGGTGTCTTCCCCTCATGCTTCAAACATGCCTGGATCACACCCATCCTCAAAAAGCCATCCCTTGACCCATTCTCTCTGTCTAGCTATTGCCCCATATCAGTTCTCCCCTATGCCTCAAAACTACTGGAACAACACGTCCATCTTGAGCTGTCCTCCCACCTCTCTTCCTGCTCCCTCTTTGACCGCCTCCAATCTAGATTCTGACTGCACCATTCTACTGCCCTGACTAAAGTCATCAATGACCTACTGACCACCAAATCCAAGCGACACTACTCTGTCCTCCTCCTCCTGGACCTGTCATCTGCCTTTGACACAGTGGACCATTCCCTCCTACTACAGACTCTCTCATCTCTCGGCATCACAGACTTGGCCCTATCTCGGATCTCCTCATACCTAACAGACCGGACATTCAGCGTCTCCCACTCACACACCACCTCCTCACCTCGCCCCCTATCTCTCGGTGTCCCACAAGGCTCAGTCCTAGGACCCCTGCTCTTCTCCATCTACACCCTCGGCTTGGGACAGCTTATAGAGTCCCACGGCTTTCAGTATCACCTCTACACTGATGACACCCAGATCTACCTCTCTGGACCTGATATCACCTCCTTACCAATCAGAATTCCACAATGTCTGTCTGCTATTTCATCTTTCTTCTCTGCTAGATTCCTAAAACTTAATATGGATAAAACTGAATTCATCATCTTTCCACCATCTCACTCAACACCCCCACCTGACCTATCTATTAAAGTCAATGGCTGTCCACTCTCCCCAGTCCCACAAGCTCGCTGCCTTGGGGTAACCCTTGATTCTGATCTCTCCTTCAAACCTCATATCCAAGCCCTTTAGACTTCCTGCCGATTCCAGCTCAAAAATATTTCCCCGATCAGTACATTCCTCAACCACGAATCTGCAAAAACACTAGTACATGCCCTCATCATCTCCCGCCTCGACTACTGCAACCTCCTGCTCTGTGGCCTCCCTTCTAACACTCTCGCACCCCTCCAATCTATCCTAAACTCTGCTGCCCGACTAATCCACCTGTCCCCCCGCTACTCCCCGGCTTCTCCTCTCTGTCAATCCCTTCACTTGCTCCCCATTACCCAGAGACTCCAGTTCAAAACCCTAACCATGGCATACAAAGCCATCCACAACCTGTCTCCTCCATATATCTGTGACCTAGTCTCCCAGTTCTTACCTGTACACAACCTTCAATCCTCACAGGATCTCCTTCTCTACTCCCCTCTTATCTCCTCTTCCCACAATCGTATACAAGATTTCTCCTGTGCATCCCCCCTCCTCTTGAACTCTCTACCCCAACACATCAGACTCTCGCCTACTGTGGAAACCTTCAAAAGGAACCTGAAGACCCACCTCTTCCGACAAGCCTACAACCTGCAGTAACCCTCGTTCCACCATACCGATGAATGACCAGCTCTACCCTCATCTACTGTATCCTCACCCATCCCCTGTAGACTGTGTACCCTCGCGGACAGGGTCCTCGCTCCTCCTGTACCAGTCACTGACTCGTTTTGTTCAAATTCTTGTACTTGTTGTTTGCTATGTATACCCCTTTTAAACATGTAAAGTGCCATGGAATAAATGGCGCTATAACAATAAATAATAATAATAGATTGATAGATAGATAGATGATAGATAATAGATAGATAGATAGATAGATAGATAGATAGATAGATAATGATAGATAGATAGATAGATAGATAGATAGATAGAGAGAAGGATAGATAGAGGGATAGATAGATAGATAGATAGATAGATGATAGATAATAGATAGATAGATAATAGATAGATAGATAGATAGATGATAGATAGATAGATAGATAGATAGATAGATAGATTGATAGATAGATAGATAGATAGATAGATAGATGATAGATAGATAGATGATAGATAGATAGATAGATAGATAGATAGATAGATAGATAGATAGATAGATTGATGGATACTGCAGATCGCTCTATGACTTTTTCCACTGTCTTCTTCCTGCCTCCATTACTGAGAATACAATAATCACCCTCGGACAGCGCTGGCCTCTGCTCTGGACACATTTATTGATGAGCATTGTTCTGTACCATTCTGCGGCCGCACTGAGCACTAGGATTGTGTAACAACATTGTTAGCTTTCCTTTGTAACTCCAGCTATATAAACCCTGGACGTGCCCTGTAAACAGAATTAATGCGCTGTTTGCACTCGCCTCTTTCAATAGTGTTTGATGCGGTTGTTGCTTAGCAAAGTTACCAAGTCAACAAAAATATAATAAAAAAAAAAGGAGACAAACCTCGGCGAGCCGGGCGATCACTTATGAATTATTCTTTTAGTGTTGGAGACAATCCGCTTCAAATCCCGGAGCAGAACTTCATCCTGTACTGAAAATGCCAAAGAGGTAATGAAGGGGTTAATTCTGTTTGCGTCATTTTTACCCTGCTTTATGTATGCATCACTCTTAGAGGATCTGTTCAGACTTTTTTTTTAATCTTTTATTTATTTGCCCAGTGAGGTCAGAGGTGTAAGTTGAAGCTTCTGGACCCCAATGCAATTTTATTATATTTTTTTCAATATACCTTATATATTTTTTTATTCCCAGTCATGGGAAATTATTTACTTTATAGCACAGGTTTCTTTTCATTGCACTGAGGAACCTTATGTTTCAAGGCGTGGGTCCAATCTGTTCTCTCTGTAGCTATGTTCCCAGCAGAGTCGACTCCGGGTTTATGGGGGTCCATGGGTGGCATTGTCCCAACCGGCCCCTCTTCGCTTGCAATTTTTCCTCCTTTTCTTCTATGAGTTATATCTTTTTATTTTCCATCGATAGGGATGTATTGGGGCTTATTTTTTGTGATACGAGCTGTACTTTTATCACTACTATTCTCGGGTTACACAACTTTTTGATCACTTTTTCTTCAATTGTTGGAGGCAAAATGTTTTACAAAAAAAAAATGTATTGCTCTCCGTAAGGGGACTTGAACCTACGATCACCTGTACGATACACTGCAATACTGTAATATTACAGCGCATTGTAAAGTTACCCATCTTCTATGAAGCTCATTTTTTGCATTGGGACTCACAAGGATCAAGTTAAGCTACTGGATGTATTACCGTATGATGAGGGAGATTTGTCTCTTAAAGATCTCATAACTCTAAATGATAACCACAGTAGTCCATAAATAAAAGTCTATACATTGTCCAAATAACAGTGTCCTAAAATCCATAAATAATAGAACTATACAGTGCCCCAAAACAGTGCCATACAGTCTTTAAATATTAGTACTGTACTGTGTCAGAGTTTATAAATAATAGTTCTATACACTGCCCACATATCATGTCTCACAGTCCATTCATAGAAAAATAGTCATAGAGAGTGCCAAAATAGCAGTGCCATAGAGTCTATAAATAATAGTACTATAAAGTGCCCAAATATTAGTGTAGTACAGTCCATAAATAATAGCACTATACTGTGCCCAAATAACAGTGTCATACTGTTCAAAAATAAAAGTACTATTATGTGCCCAAATAACAGTGCCATATATTCCATAAATAATAGTACTGTACAGTGCCCAAATAACACTGCCATATATGCCATAAATAATATTACTGTACAATGCCCAAATAACAGTGCCATATATGCCATAAATTATAGTACTGTACAGTGCCCAAATAACACTGCCATATATGCCATAAATAATATTACTGTACAATGCCCAAATAACAGTGCCATATATGCCATAAATTATAGTACTGTACAGTGCCCAAATAACACTGCCATATATGCCATAAATTATAGTACTGTACAGTGCCCAAATAACACTGCCATATATTCCATAAATTATAGCATAAATAACAGTGACATAAAGTCCATAAATAATTGTACTGCACAATATTATATAGTCCATAAATAACGGCACTATGCAGTTCAAAAATAAAAGTGCCATAGAGTTCATAGAAAAGAATACAGTATAGTCCTCACGTAACAGTCATATGGAGTGCATAAATAATTGTACTATACAGTTCTCAACTAACAGTGCCATAGAGTCTATATATAATAGTTCTCTACAGTGCCCAAATATCAGTGCCATGCTGTACAAAAATAATATTACTATCCAGTGCCTAAATAACAGTGCCACAAAGTCCATAAATAATAGTACTGTACAGTGCCCAAATATCAGTGCCATAAAATCCATAAATAATTCTACCATATAATATCATAAAGTCCATAAATAATAGCACTATACTTTGACCAAATATTAGTGTCATGCAGTCCATCCATAAGTGCCAGAGGTATTATACGGTGGCCAAATAAAAGTGCCGTAGAGTTCATAGAAAATAGTACATATAATACAGTATAGTGCTCAAATAACATTGACATGGAGGCCATAAATAATTTTACTCTACAGTTCTCAACTAACAGTGACATAGAATCTATATATAATAGTACTCTACAATGCCTAATTAATCGTACTATAAAGTTAATAAATAATCCTCCTTTAAAGTGCTCAAATATCAATGCCATACAGTATATAAATAATAGTAATAAACAGAGCAAAACTAACCTTACTGTAGAGTGCATAAATAATAGTCCTATACAGTGCATACACACCCAAACATAATTTATTGATAGAGTGCTCAAAATATTAAATTTTGTCGAGTTCCTCTAGTTAATCTTATATTATGGGATATACAGTGCTGGCCAAAAGTATTGGCACCCTCAGCCTAATACTTGGTTGCACAACCTTTAGCAAAAATAACTGCGAACAACCGCTTCCGGTAACCATCAATGAGTTTCTTACAATGCTCTGCTGGAATTGTAGACCATTCTTCTTTGGCAAACTGCTCCAGGTCCCTGATATTTGAAGGGTGCCTTCTACAAACTGCCATTTTGAGATCTCTCCACAGGTGTTCTATGGGATTCAGGTCTGGACTCATTGCTGGCCACCTTAGAAGTCTCCAGTGCTTTCTCTCAAACCATTTTATAGTGCTTTTGGAAGTGTGTTTTGGGTCATTGTCCTGCTGGAAGACCCATGACCTCTGAGGGAGACCCAGCTTTCTCACACTGGGCCCTACATTATGCTGCAAAATTTGTTGGTAGTCTTCAGACTTCATAATGCCATGCACACAGTCAAGCAGTCCAGTGCCAGAGGCAGCAAAGCAACCCCAAAACATCAGGGAACCTCCGCCATGTTTGACTGTAGGGACCGTGTTCTTTTCTTTGAATGCCTCTTTTTTTTTCCTGTACACTCTATGTTGATGCTTTTTCCCAAAAAGCTCTACTTTTGTCTCATCTGACCAGAGAACATTCTTCCAAAACATTTTAAGCTTTCTCAGGCAAGTTTTGGCAAACTCCAGCCTGGCTTTTTTATGTCTCGGGGTAAGAAGTGGGGTCTTCCTGGGTATCCTACCATACAGTCCCTTTTCATTCAGACGTCGACGGATAGTACGGGTTGACACTGTTGTACCCTCGGACTGCAGGGCAGCTTGAACTTGTTTGGATGTTAGTCGAGGTTCTTTATCCACCATCCGCACAATCTTGCATTGAAATCTCTCATCAATTTTTCTTTTCCGTCCACATCTAGGGAGGTTAGCCACAGTGCCATGGGCTTTAAACTTCTTGATGACACTGCGCACGGAAGACACAGGAACATTTAGGTCTTTGGAGATGGACTTGTAGCCTTGAGATTGCTCATGCTTCCTCACAATTTGATTTCTCAAGTCCTCAGACAGTTCTTTGGTCTTCTTTCTTTTCTCCATGCTCAATGTGGTACACACAAGGACACAGGACAGAGGTTGAGTCAACTTTAATCCATGTTAACTGGCTGCAAGTGTGATTTAGTTATTGCCAACACCTGTTAGGTGCCACAGGTAAGTTACAGGTGCTGTTAATTACACGAATTAGAGAAGCATCACATGATTTTTCAAAGGGTGCCAATACTTTTGTCCACCCCCTTTTTTAGGTTTGGTGTGGAATTATATCCAATTTGGCTTTAGGACAATTCTTTTTGTGTTTTTTTCATTGAAGACTAATTAAATGAAGAGAATAATACCAAAGAATTTGTGATTGCAATCATTTTCAGGAAGAAACTGAGTATTATCTGACAGAATTGCAGGGGTGCCAATACTTTTGGCCAGCACTGTATATTATTGATTTTGGATTAATGCTCATTATTTTCAGCATTATCTCTATATGACTTAAAAGGAACTGTCGCCACGTCAAAGTAATCCGTTTTAGCTTTTACCGTATTCCTGCTGCTCTTCTTAGTATTGCGGGGTTTTTTTGTTTTTTGAATCCATCATATGGTTCCAGAGATATGGGCCTTTTTATTTAGTGATCATTTTTATAGGAGTGTGAGCTTACAGGATCCTCTGGGGCGTGTCTTTTATTTGCTTTGCATAATTACCCTGTGAGCCCCGCCCATTTTGTAAAGACCATGAAATTAGCACAAAATAGAAAGGCCCATATCTCTTGGACCATATGGCGGATTTAAAAGAAAAAAAAATGGATTACACAGAGGAACAACAGGAATATAGTAAAAGCAAAAACCGACACTGTTTGACCTAGAACATGACCCGTTTAATAAAATGATCCCATATAAAGCCATATGCTTTATAGTTCTTTCTGCTTTATAAATAATGTCCCAATTCATAGATGCTTATTCATTTCAGCAAATGTCTTCTTTATTTTATCATAGCAATGCAATTCCAATCTCCAAGCAGCTAGCCTCTATTAAATGTAAGTCTACCTATTTTTTACACCATATGTCTATGTAAACTTAGCGGAACTTTGTGTCTCCATGGTAACAGACTACAAACAAACCTCGTGTGTAGTCTGATTCTGCAGTTATCTGTTTCTCCCGTCAATTTTCCCTCTGTGCTATGGGCTGTAATCCAGAAAGCAAAAGTGGTAAAAGAAAGACTTCAAGACTAGACTATATAGAGAGTGACCATAGTTTAGTACTGGAGCTGCATACATAAAACTACAGTTTAATCAAAACTATGTGCAAAGTTACTACATGTTTTTTTTACATATAGCAGAGCAGTAAAAACATAGCTGATTGCAAAAAAATATACTTACCATTCAAGGTCATCTTGTGCTCCGGTGCATTAAATAAAATAAATGTAAGTTATTTAATCACTTTTCAACAAAAGGAATATTTTTCTTATACAAGCCGTAATGATTTAATTCACAGTGCACTGAGTTCCACGACACGAGACATTCACATTGTGACTAACTAACGCTGTACAATTAGTACATCTTGATTGACAGATTTGAAAAATAATTATACATTATGTAACAATTCTGCAGCGAAACGATTAAAAGTAGTTTCTCATTGTCTCCTATTATCTTCTGTCTAGCACTGGGGAAAGGCTCTGAACTAGAAAAAGCCATCGCCACGGCTGTTCTTGTGTATAATTCATGTGCTGACAATGATGAGAAAGTCAACAAGGGAGAAGTCAAGGACTTGTTGCATACACAATTCCAGAACTTTACACAGGTAATTAGAGGGGACCCATGGATAATCTGTACTAGGACTCCCACGTTCCATGTACCTGGGCCAATATCAGCACCTGGCAAATCCTAGGCAAGTCCCACTGAGCCCAGATATTCATTGGCAACATCTGTCGTACATTAGTAGGTGTCAATGTTTTGCACAGAACATTGCCTAATCGCAAATGACAAACACGGATAATTTTTAGACATTTTTTACAGTTTAAAAACATGACAGATCTGTAAGTGCACTGTCTTATTCATTGAATCATAGAATGTTAGATTTGGAAGGGACCTCCAGGGTCATCGTGTCCAACCCTCTGCTCAATGCAGGATTCACTACACCATCTCAGATAGATGTCTGTCCAGCCTCTGTTTAAAGACTTCCATTGAAGGAGAACTCATCACCTCTCATTCCACTCATTGATCATCCTCACTATCTAAAAGTTTTTTCTAATATCTAATCTATGTCTTCTCCCTTTCAGTTTCATTCCATTGCTTTTCGTATTTCCATATGTAAATGACAACAAGGATGATCCCTCTACACTGTGACATTCTTCAGATATTTACTGCTGCATCACATTGTTGACTCATGCAAAGTCTGTGATCTATTAGTATTATTAAAGAGAATCTTTCAGCTTTGAATACCCTATAAAATCCCTGAGTTCCCCTGATTGTGCAGCCCTTTTCCGTTTTGCGCTGCGTCGCTCCATTGAAGAGATATTCACCCTTGTTACTTTTGGAACGCAGTATTTGAAATCTCTACTTGCTGTCCAATTATATGTTTTTTCAGAGTCTTCTCTCAGGGCATGATTTTTCACCTCTCCTTCTGAGATACAACCAATCACAGCTTAGCATACCCCCATAAAAGACTCTGGAGAAACGCTCACTTGGTCAGCATGCAGAGATTTCACATACTGCATTCCAAAACTAATAAATGTGAATACCTCTGCAATGGAGTGACACAACGCAAAAAGGAAAAGAACTGCAGAATCAGCGGAGCTTGATGATGTTCACAAAGCATTTAATTTAATTTTTCGGAGCAAGTCTGGTCCTCCATTTACTGTCCTTACTACAGTCATTTGACTATCTGCAGGTTGTCTATCCCCACCTACTATAAACAAGTTTCAGGTAGATGCATCTCTTTATGTTACATTTATTTTTTTTCATCAAAACATTATCAATCGGATGAAATGAAATCAATTATGGACATTTCCTTTTAATTCCAGGGTCAAGAAACAAAACCAAAATACAAAGAGCTCATGAAGGATCTGGAGGAAGACAGCAAAGGACAAATGGATTTTGAAGACTTCATGATTCTCCTGCTCAGTGTGACTCTGATGTCCGACCTGTTCACTGAAATTCGCCAAACAAAAAGTACTAAATAAAAATGGGGACTTTTGGGCACCAAACCTATCATGGTGACACAACAACAACCCGACCAGTCACAGATCTCATGTTCTTTTCCAGTCCCAAATATTATAGTTTAGTAAAAGTATACAGGTCAATTGTTCAAATAGGGCTCTTAAATATCAGGGATGACTCCATAAATATGGATATGGGCATGTTTGCATATGTCCGAAGGTCTGATTCACTTGATCTGGGCTTTCTATAAAAGCTTGAAGGTCACTGATGGAATCAATCCCATTATAACCTAATTATAAAAATTTCTGCACAATTTATCAAAGTTGTTCTCTGGGATTATGGCTTCAATAACCTGTCCTTAGGATAGGTCATCAATGTGTGATGGTTCAGATCTGACTTCTTGGACCTCCGACATTAAAGACAATGAAGAGACAGTGGGACTTCCATGATTGGCATGGTGACTCATCACATTCTTCCAAAAGAGACAACTCGCAAACAAGGCACATTTGTTTATACAAAGGTTGGATCAATACTATAAATTTAATGGCCTCTCCTAATGTCATCAAGTCATGTCTTAGAGTCGAATGCCTATTGTGGGGACACGAGGGTCAGTGGGTGCTGTCGTCTGCTGGCCCAAGATCGCATGGACCAGGATTCATTCCTCTGTACGCAAGCTATCCTTTCCTGTGGGCATAATACTACTCAGAAAACATAGGATGAGGGTAAAACAGTGTGGCAATACTTCATTGAACAGCTAACAGACAATAACATATAAAATAGTCCCAGCAACTACCCAAGATGGTGCAAATTACAGAATCTCACCCTTCTGCTGACTCACCGGGATTAGAGCTGCTGCGAGTTCAGGGCTAGTGTTGAGCCACCCCCGTAGTGTTCAAGTTCGGTTCGGTTCGTCGAACAACCGTATGTTCGCCGAACTGTTCGTCGAACTGTTCGTCGAACACCGTCGAACACCGTTAAAACCAATGGCAGGCAAACAAAAACACATAGAAACACATAGAAAACACCTTCAAAGGTGTCCAAAAGCTGACAAACTGCCCAGAAGACACAACTAACACATGGAAAAGTGACAAGTACATATAGTCATGCGAAAAGAAAAGAGGTGGAGGAGTAAAAGGAGGGGGAGACACAGATATAGGCATGTCATCCCCTTCTAAAACCAAAAAAGTGCGAAGCCGACACGGCCAGTCCGTTCCTGCCCGTGCGACCTCTGTGTCGCCGGGTTTGTGCCAGAGCCGCGGTGGACCCTGACGGCCAGCCCCCCTCTCCCAATACTGGTGCCTGTCCGCTGGTGGGTCGAGCGAGCCCCCCTGCGGTGGAGGCAGGTCTAATCTTTTTAATTTAAATTGTCTCGCTAATTTGAATGAATACACTTTAAATCCTTTTACAAGGATCTATTGAAGGGCAAGTCTCATGCCAGCAGCCGCGGTAATTCCAGCTCCAGTAGCGTCCACTAAAGCTGCTGCAGTTAAAAAGATTTTATAAGGATCGAGCTTGGCGGTCCACCGCAAGGCGTCCTACCGCCAGTCCCAGCCCCTGTGCCTTGGGGTGCCTCCCCGATGCTCTTCACTGAGTGTCCCGGGGGCCCGAACCATTTCCTTTGAAAAAATTAAGTGTCCAAACTACAGGTGGTGTAGCTTGGTTAACAGCTGGGATAATCCGCTGACTAGCAGACACTGCTACTAGGCACAAAGTATTTCTTGGGCTAGATGCAGTTAAAAATTTGTAATTAGATACTTTCGTTGGATGCTGAGAAAGCATTCCATAGAGTCTCCTGGCACGCCATATATTATTCTCTTAAAAAGCTTGGGGTAGGGGTCTAGGGGACCCTTTAATAGGCAAAATCATGGCCCTGTATCGCAATACGTCACCTAGGCTGAAGATAAATGGAACATTTTCATCACCTTTCATAATCACCAATGGGACAAGGCAGGGATGTCCTCTGTCCCCTCTCTTATACATCCTAGTGACGGAGCACCTGCTCTCATCAATTCGCCATAACCCCAATATTAGGTGGATTGAGGTGGGAGGTACCGAGTACAAGTGCTCTGCATTTGCTGATGATGTCCTAGTATATATCACTCAATCACATATATCCATCCCTGCTGTTATGGCTGAAATAGATCACTTTGTTACATGGTCAAATTTTAAAATCAATGCAGCGAAGTCTGTGGCCCTCGATGTCTCCCTCCCCAAATCCATACAGGATTCCATCCAGTCCAACTTTCCCTTTGCCTGGCCCTCACAGGGTATCAAATACTTAGGAATTCGTATTCATAGAGACCTCTCCCGTCTATGTTATCTTAATTTTGGGCCCTTTATTGAACAACTCCATACAGACCACGGTTGGCAAGTTAGAACTGTAAGATTCACTACGTGAACCACTGGTGTTTTGTGGAAAAGCACATGTACACTGTGTTCCAAATTATTATGCAAAAAGTGTTTAGGAGTGATAAGGTAAGAATTTTTTTGTTTGTCAGTTAAACTCATTGATGGTGATGTGTGTCAGGGCTCTTTATATTGTTTCCCCCAAGGCCTTGATGCCACAAATATTAAAGGCTGTGTCTGAGAGCAGGAGGGAGGTTCCCTGGTCAGGGACAATTAGCATACAGCACCTCCTGTCCCAGGCCAGTAGGGGGAGCTGGCTGCCCCTATAAAAGCTGGAACTGGGGGCAGGGTTAGAGAGAACTGGACAACCTAGCTCAGGACTGAGACTAGTCCCAGAGAAGAAGGGACAGTTGAGCTGTAGCTGAGAAGTCCGTGAGGCAGTGGAGAAGCTGTGAGCCAGGGACAGAGGTGACGAGAGCCGGTCCTGGCTGAGAGAGTCACCACCGGACATTGGGGTCCGAGGCTGTCAGGGTTGCAAGCCCGGCAGCAGAGATCCAACCCCCAAGGGATTTCAGGTTCCTTGGCCTAAGAAGCCTGGAGGCTCCGCCACACAGAGGGACCAGTACAGCACGAAGAAGTAACAGGTACCTAAGGCCCGAGTTGCAAGCCATACAGGCGAAGTACATGGCAAGCTCAGGGACGTGGTCTATCACACCACGAAAAGGGGGATAGTCAGCAAGGGCAGAGAGAGAACGGTAAGCCTTCACACTCACCCTGACCAGTGGGGCTCGCCCGAATGTTCTCAGACACCCAGGCCCATTCCTACCCAGTACTCCTGTTGGGTCATTAGAAATACCTGCAATAAAGACCCTGGACTGTTTGAAGCGGTCTCTGTACTCTGATTATTGCGGCCCCATTCACATACGCTGCCCTGAGGCTGCACTCTTCCCGTGGGGAGTTATCCTATCCCTATGCTGCACCCCAACATCAGCCTCAGCGGTCTGCCTTGCAGCGGCAGTCATCCCTGACCGCAATCCACGGGTGGCATAGTCGGACATTCATAACCCTACAAACAGACTGCCACGGCATTTGGTCTGGCCACCCTGAGCCACGGGATCGGGTTGCCACTACTACCCCCATCATCGCACTAAAGCCCGGTTCCGGGTGCCCCACAGCCCAGGGGGCGAGTCAATATCACTGTAAGCAATTGCAGACTCCTGTGCTAATTAGTTTGGCAGGTGTGTCCAATGAAAGGCAAGACTACTTAAGAAGGCTGTCCCACATTATTAAGCGGCCTACATTTTCTGCCAAAATGGGAAAGAAAAAGGATGTGTTGGCTGCTGAGAAGCAACAAATTGTGGAGTGTTTAGGTCAAGGCATGACTACAATCAACATTGCCAAGATGCTTCATCCTGATCATCGCACAATCAAGAAGTATGTAGCTGATTCACAGTACACACGTGTGCGTGCTGATAAGGGAAAATTGAGGACTCTTTCCTACAGGCAATTACATCAGGTTAAAAGAGCAGCGGCAAAGAAGCCTTGTCATAGCAGCAGACAAGTTTTTGAAGCTGCTGGTGCCTCCAACGTCCCCCGAACAACAAGATGCAGGGTCCTTCAGAGATTTGCAGCTGTGCGTAAGCCATCCTGTCCATCCACTGTACACAAGCAGAAATGGCTCCAGTGGGCCAAACAATACCTGAAGACTGACTTCAAAACTGTTTTGATCACCGAAGAGTGCCGTGCAACGCTCGATGGTCCAGATGGATGGAGTGGAGGATGGCTGGTTGATGGACACCCCATGCAAACACGGCTACGGCGCCAACAAGGAGGAGGTGGAGTAATGTTTTGGGCTGGAATCATGGGGAGAGAGATTGTCGGCCCCTTTAGGATCCCTGAAGTGGTAAAGATGAACTCCATAATGTATGTGGAGTTTCTCAAGCAGCACTTCCTGCCATGGTTCAAGAAGAAGAACCGTGTATTCCGCAGCAAGATCATTTTCATGCATGATAATGCACCATCTCATGCTGCACATAACACATCTGCATCTCTGGCTGATATGGGCATAAAAGGGGACAAACTTATGGTGTGACCCCCATGCTCCCCTGACCTCAACCCCATTGAGAACCTCTGGAGCATCATCAAAAAGAGTGTCTATGATGGCAGGAGGCAGTTCACATCTAAGCAACAGCTCTGGGAGGGTATTCTGTCCTCATGCAAAACAATTGAAGCAGAAACCATCCAAAACCTGACAAATTCAATGGACAAGAGAGTTCAGAAGCTCCTTTCGAACAAGGGGTCCTATGTGCAAATGTAACGTCACCTAGAATAAAGTTTTGAGTTGAAAACTGTTTGATTTCAGTTTCTAATAACCTGCTAATGCTTATAATTTCAAAAATGACCATTTTTTTGTTCTTTATTAAAATGAAAAGGTTGATCGAAGAGTGTGGGGGATCTAAGAGTGTGGCAACCCAGTAGTCAGGATTATTTCGAATTCAGACAATCTGAGGGTCATGTTGCAGGTAGTGCAGCAAGAAGGCACTCATGTGCCTTGCGCATCTAGGAGCCCCAAAATTATTTTCCGGGCTAGATGCAGCTAAAAATTATTATTAATTTGAAAGCTGGTGGAGCTTAGTATAGATGGCCTAATAGAATCAGTACTGCAAACTGCTACAAGGCCCAAATTATTTTCCAGCCAAGATACAGATAAACATGATTATTAAATTTAAATCTGGTGGAGTTTAGTATAGATGGCCTAATAGAATCAGTACTGCACACTGCTACAAGGCCCAAATTATTTTCCAGCCAAGATACAGATAAACATGATTAGTAATTTGAAAGCTTAAAACGGTTGGTGAGGTGATTTTAACAAATCATCAAGATTTTACTCTCCCCAGGATGACACAGGGGTAGAAAAGTCGTTTCGGATGCATGATTTGCTCATCTTTATGAACGTGAGTCTGTCTACATTATCAGTGGAGAGCCGCGTGCGCTTATCTGTCAGCACACCACCAGCAGCGCTGAACACACGTTCAGACAGAACGCTGGCTGCGGGGCATGACAAGATCTCCAAGGCGTAAGTGGCAAGCTCCGGCCATTTATCCAGATTGGAAGCCCAAAAAGAGCAAGGGTCCAGTGACACAGTCATGGCTTCAATGTTTACTTGGAGACACTCCTGTACCATCGTCTCTAGGCGTTGACTATGTATCAGACTTCTTGTCTCCTGTGGCATTGCAAAGGATGGGCTAAAAAAGTGGTGAAATGATTCCGCAAAATTGATGTTACCAGCAGATACTGTGTTTCTGTTACGTTTTGAGTGCTGAACACTTGACGGTCACACGGTTGGCAAGTTGGAACTGTGAGATTCACTACGTGCACCACTAGTGTTTTGTGGAAAAGCACATGTAAGATTCTGCAACAGTCTCTGCTGATACTCATGCATGCGTGCATCTCTTTCTATGGCAGGAATAATTTATGCAAATTTACTTTTGTACCGGGGATCTAACAGTGTGGTGTGGCGCCCCTGAGGGTTCGACCGCCACAGGAATGCTGCACTTCTTTAATGGAGTGTGGTGCTCCTCCTCTGAGGTAAGGCCGGTGTGATGGTAGTGACCTAGCCTTTTGCATCCAACACCACATTCCACCAGAGTGAGCTAGTATGCACTAGGTTCTGCTCCCCTGGTTACTGGGAGACTGGGGAACACAAAGTGGTAGGAACCAGTTAGTGGGTGTGGGTGGAGGAACACTAGTTAGTTACACTTAAAATGTCATACTTAATAGAATGCCATCTTTGATCTTGGTCATTTTGTCCTTTTGGTTCTTCGTTGGTCCTTGTTAGTTGGTTCTTCTGTGGTCCATCAGTCTAGCCCTTGCTAGTCTGTCGGTTGTCACTGTGCTGTCAAAATACTGTGTGTAATGTGACTTCCCTCCGGGAGCGCAGATCCTGTGTGGGCCTGCACCGGCATGGGGCACAGCCGTCGTACCCCGATCTTTGGGACGAGAGGAAGGTTGCAGACGTAGGAATGTCTCAACCCGGCCAAGGACCAGGATCAAGAAGGCCCGGGAGCTTTAGAGTGTGGCTCCCTAGCAAATGGGTCCTGGGGAGGATGCAGACGGAGCAGAGCACGCCACCTGTCCTCGCCTACCTGATCTATTCAGAGGGATTCCGGCTGCGAGAGGGGTACCGGCCCCCGACACCCGACCTTGTACTCTACGTCCAGGATGGGAAAGCTCGGTTAGGCCCTGAGGATCCCGCCGGGCTTTGGATGGAGAGGAATTGCCACCCGAGCCCTACACCTGAGAGGAGCTCAGAGGGAGACCCAGCCTATCTACACACGCACAGACGGGAAAGGGTGAAGTCTGTAGTGCAGGAACACTCTGGTGCAGGGTCGCTACCGAACACTGGACTTCCTCGGAGGTAGTCGGACCCCCGTTCCTGGTGGCCGCAGGACTCCGCGAGGAGCAGGGAGTCGCCTTCCCGCTAATACATCTGAGTGAGTAAAGCCTTGGAAGTTCACCCCTATGGCCTCCAGACTGTTCATTACGCGCCATACCACGCGACGCGGTGCCCGTATGCTCCCTCGCTACTGCTACCCCCTTCAACCTGCCTTGCCTGCCCTGAGGCCATGCTCCACCTGTGGGGAGCAGTGAGAACTCTAGCCACCATGACACCGGGCTTCAGCGGACTGCTAACGGCGCTGGTGGCCCCATCACCAGACACCACAGGTGGCGTAGTCGACAAATACCACTCAACCCTGAAAGCCCTTACATCCCTTTTAATGTGACGGCCCTGGGCACGGAACGGGTCCAGGCCACGGCTGCATTCCCCCCTTCAACATCTGACCCGGTTCTGAGTACCCCATCTTCCCAGGGCAGGGCTGCTAGCGTCACATCACTGGCGTAGTAGGCAGGATATCGTGCCCGCAGCAACGGAGAACAGTGCCCATTGCTATCGGGTACTGTGTGCCTTACACCTTGAACTGTTGTTTTACACTTAAAATGGCGCCCGCCCAAGAAGAACAGACGCCATAATGCTGAGAAAAGACTGTCTTTGAACGCCTCCCATCGTGGGCTGGGCTCCCGCTTGGCGCCAAAAATGTGGACTACCCCTTCCATCAGAGACTGTCCGCGGGGTAATGCCCATCAAACTGGATGGGCTGAACGAAGGCGGGCCTGTCAGCATTCGGCCCAGGAACCGCCCTGAAAGAGGAGGAAGAAGAAGAAAAGCAACAAGGTGCGGCCATGTCAGTCGGAGCTTGGCAGTCAACAGAGGCGGACATGGATGCCTCTGGGGAGCAAGTCCATGCAACTACTGAACCTGGTT
The DNA here is from genome assembly GCF_046119375.1 of Phyllobates terribilis. Lineage (NCBI taxonomy): Eukaryota > Metazoa > Chordata > Amphibia > Anura > Dendrobatidae > Phyllobates > Phyllobates terribilis. Next base: position 337,474,885 of record NW_027362768.1, read on the forward strand.
CAGGCCCTTCACCCGGCAGAGAGCAAGGCGGCAGCGTGCTAACCCCAGGAGATATTGAATTTCTCCATAAAGAAGCTCCGGAACTTGCAAGGAGGCAGAAAGAGGCCTAGGAGGCGGCGACGGCAGCGTGGAAAGAAGAAATGCTGCTGCGTATTCGAGACCACCACCGAGGAGTAGAGGTTCCAGGACCAGTCGACTCGGAGATCGAGGTCGAGGGTGACCTCGTGGCGGGTGAATGTGCAACCCCTGCCCCGGCTGCAGAGCCAACAGAGACTATCCTGGACCTCATGACGGGGTACATAGTCCCCCACGCGGTCACCTGGGAGCAAGCGCTAGCTCCTGAGCTGCAATCGGCAGCCATCGGTGGGGACCTGCGATGTCGCCCAAGCTCAGATACGGAGGTGCCTGAAGCTGCAGAGGAGGCCACCAGCTCCAACCCGGACTGGTTCGCGTCAATCGAGGACTCGCAGCAACCCGTTCTCACCCCGCTACCTGCACCAGTGGTAACCTACCCCGAGGCCGAGGAGAGGGCCTGGGAAAACCAGGGGGGCGACCTAATGGGCTTCACGCGGGAGACCCGATCAGAAGCGCGAAGGAGGAGCCAGTGGTGCAGCGACCAGATCTTTCAACTTGCAAGGGAGCAACGTCGGCGGGAGCAGCGCTGCGAGCGCCTCGAGGTCAGGACCAAGGCTGCAAAGACTCGGGCGCATCAGGAGGAGGCCACCCGTCCCAGTCCCCGGTACGAAGGCCAGATCGTCCGATTTCACCATGAGGCGGGGTGGGGGGTTATCCGGTGTCCCCTGTTCCATGACGATGTGTTCGTCAGCCGGCGGGACGTCGAGCCACGCCTTAAAAAGGGACACCCCGGTGGGAACCTTCTCCCGGACGATTCAGTGACTTTCACTCGCCACCAGGGGGAGCGTGGGTGGTACGCCCTGGACGTCCACAAAGTGTCTGGGAGCGACGCCACCCCGCCCTCAGCCTCAGGTGACCGGCTAGCCTCCGTCGGGAGGAATGAGCCTTTCCCAAGACGAGAGCCCGAAGTCTAAAGCAGCCCCCGGCTGCTGCTGTTGTTGTTGAAGTTTAAGTTCTATGCTGCTATTCTTGTGTTTTTTTCCTTTTTACAGAGACTTTGGTTCCTACGGACTATGTCAGGCGGGGACTGTGCATTGTATATAGTTATGCATCTATTTAGGTGCTTCCTATTGGTTTTATGCAAAACCGTGCTTTTCTTTCTACCTCAGACCTCAGAAGCAAAACCTGTCTGGAGTGGCTTGTGTGGGGGTCCAGCTCCGGATCTTCATGCCCTGCAGCCACCCCAGGGCCCACGTAGAGGGTTTAGGGCAGGTCCCTCTTGCTACTGAACTGACCGTCGCCACTTTTAACCAGTCTGCTGCCATTGTCTAAAGTCTCTTGTCTTAATTTATGTTTTATACTTTTATAGTTTTGTACTCTTGCACTTTCATATTTTTGTATTTTTATATTATGTATCTTGTTATGCAACGTTACAAGAAATGTGCCTCCCATAAAGGGATGATAGTTTTACTTGTTATATAAAAAGAAATTTTCCTGGGTGTTACTTCCTTTGCACCCCACGGACGTGCTGTGTTTTACCAGGGGGGAATGCGGCGCCCCTGAGGGTTCGACCGCCACAGGAATGCTGCACTTCTTTAATGGAGTGTGGTGTTCCTTCTCTGAGGTAAGGCCGGTGTGATGGTAGTGACCTAGCCTTTTGCATCCAACACCACATTCCACCAGAGGGAGCTAGTATGCACTAGATGCTGCTCCCCTGGTTACAGGGAGACTGGGGAACACAAAGTGTTAGTGGGTGTTAGTGGGTGTGGGTGGAGGAACACTAGTTAGTTACATTTAAAATTTTATACTTAATAGAATGCCATCTTTGATCTTGGTCATTTTGTCCTTTTGGTTCTTCGTTGGTCCTTGTTAGTTGGTTCTTCTGTGGTCCATCAGTCTAGCCCTTGCTAATCTGTCGGCTGTCACTGTGCTGTCAAAATACTGTGTGTAATGTGACTTCCCTCCGGGAGCGCAGATCCTGTGTGGGCCTGCACCGGCATGGGGCACAGCCGTCGTACCCCGATCTTTGGGACGAGAGGAAGGTTGCAGACGTAGGAATGTCTCAACCCGGCCAAGGACCAGGATCAAGAAGGCCCGGGAGCTTTAGAGTGTGGCTCCCTAGCAAATGGGTCCCGGGGAGGATGCAGACGGAGTGGAGCACGCCACCTGTCCTCGCCTACCTGATCTATTCAAAGGGATTCCGGCTGCGAGAGGGGTACCGGCCCCCGACACCCGACCTTGTACTCTACGTCCAGGACGGGAAAGCTCAGTTAGGCCCTGAGGATCCCGCCGGGCTTCGGATGGAGAGGAATTGCCACCCGAGCCCTACACCTGAGAGGAGCTCAGAGGGAGACCCGGCCTATCTACACACGCACAGACGGGAAAGGGTGAAGTCTGTAGTGCAGGAACACTCTGGTGCAGGGTCGCTACCAAACACTGGTCTTCCTCGGAGGTAGTCGGACCCCCGTCCCTGGTTGCCACAGGAATCCGCGAGGAGCAGGGAGTCGCCTTCCCGCTAATACATCTGAGTGAGTAAAGCCTTGGAAGTTCACCCCTATGGCCTCCGGACTGTTCATTACGCGCCATACCACGCGACGCGGTGCCCGTATGCTCCAGCGCTACTGCTACCCCCTTCAACCTGCCTTGCCTGCCCTGAGGCCACGCTCCACCTGTGGGGAGCAGTGAGAACTCTAGCGGCCATGACACCGGGCCTCAGCGGACTGCTAACGGCGCTGGTGGCCCCATCACCAGACACCACAGGTGGCGTAGTCGACAAATACCACTCAACCCTGAAAGCCCTTACATCCCTTTTAATGTGACGGCCCTGGGCACGGAACGGGTCCAGGCCACGGCTGCATTCCCCCCTTCAACATCTGACCCGGTTCTGAGTACCCCATCTTCCCAGGGCAGGGCTGCGAGCGTCACAGTGACAACCCAGTAGTCAGGATTATTTCTAATTCTCACAATTCGAGGGTCATGTTGCAGGTAGTGCAGCAAGAAGGCACTCATGTGTCTTGCGCATCCAGGAGCACCAAGTACCTGTTGTGTTGGTGGCGAGGTAACAATCATGCTTCCTTCCTCTGCCCTCTCCCCCCAACCTCGCACAACAGAAATGTGATCAAGGTCTCTCTCATCTGATGAGTCTTCCATCAGTTCGTCCTCCATTTCTTCCTGGGCTCCTGCACCTTCCTCACTAGTTTGGCTGCTACCATGTGCCCTGGTAAAACCATCTCCCCCACCCTCACATGCCTGCCGCCTTGGTGCTGCCAACCGTCTGGACCTTGCAGATGTTAGCCCTTCCGAATACAACTCCTCCTCCTCTACTTCCTCCACCTCCTCTTGTGCCACCACCTGACTCCGAATTCTGTTTAACATGTGCTCCAGCATGTAAATCACCGGAATAGTCATGCTGATAATGGCATCGTCAGCACTAAACATCTTCGTCGCCATTTCAAAACTGTGCAGAAGGGTGCATAGGTCCCTGATCTGAGACCACTCCTCCAGCGTGATTTGCCCCACCTCTGGATCTCGTTGGCCCAGGCTATACATCAGAATGTATTGCACCAGGGCTTGTCAGTGCTGCCACAGTCTCTGCAACATGTGCAGATTTGAATTCCACCGGGTAGGCACATCGCATTTTAGCCGGTGAAGTGGCAGGCCCAACAACTTCTGTAGAGATGTAAGTCGCTGAGCTGCGGGATGCGAACGGCGGAAGTGAGCACACAGTGACCTTGCCCTCTGCAGAAGGCCATCTAGTCTGGGATAGTGGGCTAAAAATTGCTGGACAACCAGGTTCAACACGTGAGCCATACAAGGCACGTGTGTGACATTGCCCCGGCGAAGGGCCGCACCCAGGTTTGCAGCATTGTCGCACACGGTCTTCCCTGGTTTCAGGTCCAGAGGAGACAACCATTCATGAAACTGGTTCTCCAGAGCTGACCACAACTCCTCAGCTGTGTGACTCACATTTCCCAGACATTTCAAAGTGAAAACTGCCTGATGACGTTGAGCCCTGCGGCCAGCATAGTAAGGAGGTGTGCAGGATCCCTTCTGCGCAGTTTGAAAGCATGTGGCATGACCAGACAGGCTTTGGCTGCAGGTGGAGGACCGAGAGGAGGTTGAGGAGGCAGAAGCAGTGGAGGAACTTCGATATAAAGAGGATTGACGCACAACTCGTGGGGACGGCAAGACTTGGACAGCAGCCCCTTGTCCTGCTGTCACCATAGTTACCCAGTGCCCAGTCAGCGACATGTAACGCCCCTGTCCATGCCTACTTGTCCAAGTGTCTGTGGTGAAATGCACCCTGTCACACACAGAGTTTCTCAAAGAAGCGGTGATGTTGTGTGCGACATGCTGGTGGAGCGCAGGCACACCTTTCTTTGAGAAGTAGTGCCGACTGGGCATCTGGTACTGGGGCACTGCGACGGACATAAGGTCTCGAAAATCCTCTGTGTCCACCAGGCGGAAAGGCAGCATTTCTGTAGCCCCTTGCAGATGGTGAAATTCAACCTCTTAGCTTTCTCATGGCTAGGAGGAAATGGTCTTTTACTTGTCCACATCTGAGGGACCAAGGGCTGGCTGCTGTGCTTAGACGGGGTTGAGAAGGGTGTCCCCGGCAAACTGCCGGTCTGTGAGGAAGATGCAGGCGGACATGTTAGGTTGCCTTGATCCAATGGTGGTGCTATTGATGTCGGACAGCGCTGAACACCAGCTGGTGTTTCCACCTCCAAAGAAAATGATGACCTGCCAATCACTCTGGCTGTTGCGGGTAAAGAGGTGGCAGGTCTGCGTCCCAAAACAGGTGTGACTGCTGTTCCCCCAGTCATAGAGGATGAAGAGGCCGCGGATGCACAAGATGTGGCAGACGGTGGCTGGCCCGGCCGGCTAGGCTGCATTGTAGCACAGTGAGCTTCCCACTGCAACTTATGCTTCATATCCATGTGCCGATTCATGCATGAAGTTCTCAAACTATGTATTTTTTGGCCTCTACTTAGCTTTTGCTGACAAATGTTACAGATAACACGAGTTGGGTCATCTTTATCGATCTGAAAAAATGCCCAGGCTATGCGACCTGAAGAGCCACCACGACTTGTGGTCAGAGGCAGAGTTGTGTTTGAGGATGCAGTTGTTGACGTGCTTCCAGTACTATGTCTCTGTCCAGGAAGGCGCAACCTGACCTCGTCGTCACTAGCATCCTCCTCCACCTCCTCTGCTGACCTCATCGACTGGCTGACTGTGGGTTAACAGTAAGTGGGATCTCCAACCTCGTCATCATCACCCTGTGTGTTATCACACCCGTCGTCCTCAGAGCCAACCTCTTCCTGCCCTGAAAGAAAACTAAAGTTGTTGCTCCAATCAGGTATTTGAGTCTCATCATCGTCTTCCTCAGTGTCTCCACCAACAGGAGTTACAGTTTGGGAACTTGGGTCGCCATTATGGTCAGAACCTTCTGCGTCAGGTCCTGGATCTGACTCATAAAGATTCTGGGCATCAGTGCAGATCATTTCTTCGTCTGGATTCACAGAAGCTCTGGAGCCGACCTCTGATTCCCAGGCTATAGTATGAGTAAACAGCTCTGCAGACTCAACCATCTGTTCTACCCCATACTCAGATTGGCAGATGGAGACTTGGGAGCTGTGAGGAAGCAAGTGCGATTGGGGTGACACCTCTGAGGACTGGAGTATTTGTGATGGTGAAGTTGAGGTGGAGGAGAGCCCACTTAAAGGAGCACTTGATATCCGTTGAAGCACCTGCTGTTTTTGTGCCTCATCTGGAATTTGTAGCGATTGGCGTGGCCGTAAGAAAGGGATCTTATCACATTGTCCGCTAAAAGAAGTAGACATCTTAGTTTGGCTGGAAGATGGTCTTTCTTCTGCAGATGTTACTGTTGCTTACTGTTGCTTTAACACCTACCCCAGGGACACAACCTTTTCTTCCCTTCCTTTTCACAACTCTGGAGTTGTTTGCACAAAAAACAATGGATGGGAACCGAGCAGAGCTGAGTGGCCAAACTGTGGTATTAGCCCAAAAGTATTGGCTGGGTTAGATGCAGATAAAATTTATTTTGAATTTGCAACCTGGTGGAGGTTAGTATAGATGGACTAATAGAACAAGTCCCACACACTGCTATAAGCCGAAATATTTTTTCAGAGCTAGATGCAGATAAAAATTATTTTGAATTTGCAACCTGCTGGAGGTTAGTATAGATGGGCTAATAGAAGTAGTCCCACACACTGCTACAAGCCGAAATATTTTTTCAGAGCTAGATGCAGAAAAAAATTATATTGAATTTGCAACCTGGTGGAGGTTAGTATAGATGGACTAATAGAACAAGTCCCACACACTGCTACAAGCCGAAATATTTTTTCAGAGCTAGATGCAGAAAAAAATTATATTGAATTTGCAACCTGGTGGAGGTTAGTATAGATGGACTAATAGAACAAGTCCCACACACTGCTACAAGCCGAAATATTTTTTCAGAGCTAGATGCAGAAAAAAATTATATTGAATTTGCAACCTGGTGGAGGTTAGTATAGATGGACTAATAGAACAAGTCCCACACACTGCTACAAGCCGAAGCCCAAATATTTTTTCAGAGCTAGATGCAGATAAAAATTATATTGAATTTGCAACCTGGTGGAGGTTAGTATAGATGGACTAATAGAACAAGTCCCACACACTGCTACAAGCCGAAATATTTTTTCAGAGCTAGAAGCAGAAAAAAATTATATTGAATTTGCAACCTGGTGGAGGTTAGCATAGATGGACTAATAGAACAAGTCCCACACACTGCTACAAGCCAAAATATTTTTTCAGAGGTAGATGCAGAAAAAATTTATATTGAATTTGCAACCTGGTGGAGGTTAGTATAGATGGACTAATAGAACAAGTCCCACACACTGCTACAAGCCAAAGCCGAAATATTTTTTCAGAGCTAGATGCAGAAAAAAATTATATTGAATTTGCAACCTGGTGGAGGTTAGTATAGATGGACTAATAGAACAAGTCCCACACACTGCTACAAGCCGAAATATTTTTTCAGAGCTAGATGCAGAAAAAAATTATATTGAATTTCTAACCTGGTGGAGATTAGTATACATGGACTAATAGAACAAGTCCCACACACTGCTACAAGCAGAAATATTTTTTCAGAACTAGATGCAGAAAAAAATAATATTGAATTTGCAACCTGGTGGAGGTTAGTATAGATGGACTAATAGAACAAGATCCACACACTGCTACAAGCCGAAATATTTTTTCAGACCTAGATGCAGAAAAAAAATATATTGAATTTGCAACCTGGTGGAGGTTAGTATAGATGGACTAATAAAACAAGTCACACACACTGCTACAAGCCGAAATATTTTTTCAGAGCTAGATGCAGAAAAAAATTATATTGAATTTCCAACCTGGTGGAGGTTAGTATAGATGGACTAATAGAACAAGTCCCACACACTGCTACAAGCCTAAATATTTTTTCAGAGCTAGATGCAGAAAAAAATTATATTTAATTTCCAACCTGGTGGAGGTTAGTATAGATGGACTAATAAAACAAGTCACACACACTGCTACAAGCCGAAATATTTTTTCAGAGCTAGATGCAGAAAAAAATTATATTGAATTTGCAACCTGGTGGAGGTTAGTATAGATGGACTAATAGAACAAGTCCCACACACTGCTACAAGCCTAAATATTTTTTCAGAGCTAGATGCAGAAAAAAATTATATTGAATTTCCAACCTGGTGGAGGTTAGTATAGATGGACTAATAGAACAAGTCCCACACACTGCTACAAGCCAAAATATTTCTTCAGAGCTAGATGCAGAAAAAAATTATATTGAATTTGCAACCTGGTGGAGGTTAGTATAGATGGACTAATAGAACAAGTCCCACACACTGCTACAAGCCGATATATTTTTTCAGAGCTAGATGCAGAAAAAAATTATATTGAATTTGCAACCTGGTGGAGGTTAGTATAGATGGACTAATAGAACAAGTCCCACACACTGCTACAAGCCAAAATATTTCTTCAGAGCTAGATGCAGAAAAAAATTATATTGAATTTGCAACCTGGTGGAGGTTAGTATAGATGGACTAATAGAACAAGTCCCACACACTGCTACAAGCCGAAATATTTTTTCAGAGCTAGATGCAGAAAAAAATTATATTGAATTTCCAACCTGGTGGAGGTTAGTATAGATGGACTAATAGAACAAGTCCCACACACTGCTACAAGCCGAAATATTTTTTCAGAGCTAGATGCAGAAAAATATTGTATTGAATTTGCAACCTGGTGGAGGTTAGTATAGATGGACTAATAGAACAAGTCCCACACACTGCTACAAGCCAAAATATTTTCTCAGAGCTAGATGCAGATAAAAATTATTTTGAATTTGCAACCTGGTGGAGGTTAGTATAGATGGACTAATAGAACAAGTCCCACACACTGCTACAAGCCAAAATATTTTTTCAGAGCTAGATGCAGATAAAAATTATTTTGAATTTGCAACCTGGTGGAGGTTAGTATAGATGGACTAATAGAATGATGCTATGCCCAAAAGATTTTACTTCACTAGTTGCAGTAAAAAAATTGGTATTCTATACACAGGTGGTGTAGCTTGCAACACGGATAGGCTACTCCACTGACTAACACACACTGCAAGAGGCCAAAAAGGATTTGCTTTGCTAGATTTAGCCAAATGCTGTGAAAAAAACTTGCACAGCACTGGCACTGACCTGCCTGGCAAAAAGTGATAGGAACTGATGTAACCTAGCCCTCAAAAGGACTGCAAATACAATTAGTCTTTACTCCCAACCTATCTATTTAAGAGCACAGACCTGCCTGATAAAAGTGATAGGAACTGATGTAACCTAGCCCTGAAAAGGACTGCAATTACAATTAGTCTTTACTCCCAACCTATCTATTTAAGAGCACAGACCTGCCTGATAAAAGTCGTAGGAAATTATGTAACCTAGTCCTTAAAAGGACTGCAATCACAACTATTCCCTACTCCCAAGCTATCTGTAGATTTGTGCGAAAATTGGCTTGAAATTAACAAAGTATAGCGCACACAGCAACAGCGGTGCCGTCTAACACGCAGCTGCCGCAGTGAGAAAAAGGTGGCGACGGGGAAAATGGCTGGGTCTTATAGGGCAAGGACATGTGACATACACTGCCAATGACACATGCCCTTGCTTGTGTGAAAAAAAGCAGTTCGCTCCGTGTGTGCGCTGCTGATAGGCTGACAGACTGCACCTCCTCACTGTAAATGCGGGAAAGAGAAAAAAAAATGGAGATCTTCATTATGTATGCAGAGATCCATCCCCTGCCCCTCCCCCCGCCCCGCTCTACACTCAAACTGCGTATTAACATTAATTTTCAGCATTACTGAGAAAAAATCCAGTTATGATTTTGGTGCACGAACAGTTATCGAACATAACCTCGAACAGCCGAATTTTTTTCAAATTGTTCGTGTTTGCCGAACGGCTCGAACACCGCCAAAAACAGCTCGAATTTGAGATTGGCGAACAGTTCGAGTCGAACACCGCTCATCTCTATTCAGGGCTTCCAGGGCCGACTACTCCCATCAGTGGCATTTCATTTTTGGTGGGCACCCACAAAGAGGAGGTAATGACAAGCTTAGGAAGCTGACAGTCCATTGAAGTACGTGACCAGGTGACCGCAGGATCCCAACCTGGCTTCTCCAAACGGCTCCATGGGGCTAGGTGACTGACGGGTCCCAAACTGGCTTTCCCAAACATCTCTATGGGGCAAGGTGATCAAAGGGTCCCAACTTGACTTGCCCAAACGTCTCCATGGGTTCAGTGATGGTCAATGGAGAGAGCAGATCTGTATTCTTTCAGCAAAGGTCGTGGTCCCTTAGGCTGGCATCCTATAGAATGTTAAATCTGTGTCCCTCTTGATGGAGCCATGGTGTCCTTGCTGCTGTTGTGTAGAGTCTCTCCTTACAGAAGGATAGGGATCCCTTTTTATACCCACAACTGTGGTCAAGGCCATCATCCAGAGGTCAGAAGGAAGGTGGGATAAAGTCAACTTTCATTGTTTGAGTATTGAATCAATCTGCATAGTTTGTCCTTCACTGTTTGCAGGTCAACAAGCTACATGGACTTATACAATGGGTAATAAACATATTAGCAAACGTTGATTGTTCAATGACCCTGTGTCCCTGTCCTCCATTAATAGCAGTACAATAAACTGTAGGAGCAAATATAAGAGGTAAATAGCAGCCATTGAAAAATTCACAAACATCAATTCAAGAGTCAATTTTCAGACTCTTGTGAACAATAGTCTATATCTCCTGGCCTACTGAAAATATACGTCTGGCATAATTAAAATGAAATGCTGTGTCATCACACTTTTGTCTTCCCAAGGCTTCATAAAAAAAACTTGAACTTCTGAGCAAAAGTACTTGTTTTGATTTGGGGCCTTATTAAACTTCTGGAGAAAGTTTTGACTGCCTAGAGCCATAGAAATGTTTTGTTTCACCCAAAGTAAATGTTTAATTTATTTACTTCCCCCATTCCTTGCATATAAAGACCCTGCCAAGGCAAAATGTCTTGTTGGTACCAAACACCCATGGAACAACTCCCAGTTGTCTGCCCCAGATATGCCCCTGTGGAGGTCAATATGTGATTACTAGTGTTGAGCGAACATGCTCGACACTGCTCGGTACTCGCCCGAGCATCACGCTACTCGGGATGTTCGGCGAGCACCGAGCATTTCCGGGTTACTCGGGCGGGAGCTCGGGTCTCCGCCCTGCATGTTTGGCGCTCTTTACAGAGCCAATGAACATGCAGGGATTGCCAGAAAGTCACTGTAATGCTGCAGCCATGTTGGTTGTGGGCATTACAGTGATTGGCTGGCCGCACAGCGTCACCTCGAGTATTTAAAACGGGGCACCGCCATGTTGGACACAGTCGCTCTGGATTAGACAGTGTAGGGACAGCGCTGCTGATTTATGGAGAGATATAAACTGCGAAATAGTTAGTGTAGGGTCCGTAAAGGCTGCCAGAACAAACAAACAGTCCTTTTCAGGACTAATATCCATCCCAGATACCAGGCAGGCAGGCTGTATAGGAGACACAGTGGTTATACCAGCAAACGCTGCATTACAGTCCTGTGTGCTCCTGTTGCTGAAATTGCTGGACTTAGCACCAGGTGTCGGGGGCCAGCAAAAATCCTTTTTTTTTCATCTAAATCCTCCTTTTTTTTCCTCCTTCACACTGTACAAATACCCGTCTTATTAACCTTTTGGTGTGTCCCCCCCCCCCCAAAAAAAAAAAGCGTGTCTCTGATTTTTCAAACACAAATATAACTGTTGAAAATAGTCTGGTGTAGGCTAGAGAAACAGAAGTGTTGTTTTGCACTTCCACGGTTCAAACCTCTGTATTATCCATTTTGGGCCATTTGTATCTAAAAAAAAAAAACAGTTTGAGTGTGTCGCTCACTGTTCAGCCGCAAATATCTCTATTTAAAAAAGTGTGGTATACCCCAGTAAACAATAACTGTGGTTTTGCCATCCCACGGTAAAAAATCTCTATTATTCAGGTTTTGGTAGTTTTTTTCCGTAAAGAAAAACAGTAGTGTCTCCTGACTGTTGTGACACAAAAATATATCTGTTGAAAATAGTCTTGTGTAGGCCCGACATCCCAGTGTGGTTTCGCAGTTCCACGGGTCAAATCGCTGTACTATCCAGTTTTGGGCCTTTGGTATCTAAAAAAAAAGCAGTTTGAGTGTGTCGCTCACTGTTCAGCCGCAAATATCTCTATTTAAAAAAGTGTGGTATATCCCAGTAAACAATAACTGTGGTTTTGCCATCCCACGGTAAAAAATCTCTATTATTCAGCCTTTGGTAGTTTTTTCCGTAAAGAAAAACAGTAGTGTCTCCTGACTGCTGTGACACAAAAATATATCTGTTGAAAATAGTCTTGTGTAGGCCCGACATCCCAGTGTGGTTTCGCAGTTCCACGGGTCAAATCACTGTACTATCCAGTTTTGGGCCTTTGGTATCTAAAAAAAAAGCAGTTTGAGTGTGTCGCTCACTGTTCAGCCGCAAATATCTCTATTTAAAAAAGTGTGGTATACCCCAGTAAACAATAACTGTGGTTTTGCCATCCCACGGTAAAAAATCTCTATTATTCAGCTTTTGGTAGTTTTTTCCGTAAAGAAAAACAGTAGTGTCTCCTGACTGTTGTGACACAAAAATATATCTGTTGAAAATAGTCTTGTGTAGGCCCGACATCCCAGTGTGGTTTCGCAGTTCCACGGGTCAAATCGCTGTACTATCCAGTTTTGGGCCTTTGGTATCTAAAAAAAAAGCAGTTTGAGTGTGTCGCTCACTGTTCAGCCGCAAATATCTCTATTTAAAAAAGTGTGGTATACCCCAGTAAACAATAACTGTGGTTTTGCCATCCCACGGTAAAAAATCTCTATTATTCAGCTTTTGGTAGTTTTTTCCGTAAAGAAAAACAGTAGTGTCTCCTGACTGTTGTGACACAAAAATATATCTGTTGAAAATAGTCTTGTGTAGGCCCGACATCCCAGTGTGGTTTCGCAGTTCCACGGGTCAAATCGCTGTACTATCCAGTTTTGGGCCTTTGGTATCTAAAAAAAAAGCAGTTTGAGTGTGTCGCTCACTGTTCAGCCGCAAATATCTCTATTTAAAAAAGTGTGGTATACCCCAGTAAACAATAACTGTGGTTTTGCCATCCCACGGTAAAAAATCTCTATTATTCAGCTTTTGGTAGTTTTTTCCGTAAAGAAAAACAGTAGTGTCTCCTGACTGTTGTGACACAAAAATATATCTGTTGAAAATAGTCTTGTGTAGGCCCGACATCCCAGTGTGGTTTCGCAGTTCCACGGGTCAAATCGCTGTACTATCCAGTTTTGGGCCTTTGGTATCTAAAAAAAAAGCAGTTTGAGTGTGTCGCTCACTGTTCAGCCGCAAATATCTCTATTTAAAAAAGTGTGGTATACCCCAGTAAACAATAACTGTGGTTTTGCCATCCCACGGTAAAAAATCTCTATTATTCAGCTTTTGGTATTTTTTTCCGTAAAGAAAAACAGTAGTGTCTCCTGACTGTTGTGACACAAAAATATATCTGTTGAAAATAGTCTTGTGTAGGCCCGACATCCCAGTGTGGTTTCGCAGTTCCACGGGTCAAATCGCTGTACTATCCAGTTTTGGGCCTTTGGTATCTAAAAAAAAAGCAGTGTGAGTGTGTCGCTCACTGTTCAGCCACAAATATCTCTATTTAAAAAAGTGTGGTATACCCCAGTAAACAATAACTGTGGTTTTGCCATCCCACAGTAAAAGATCTCTATTATTCAGGTTTTGGTAGTTTTTTCCGTAAAGAAAAACAGTAGTGTCTCCTGACTATTGTGACACAAAAATATATCTGTTGAAAATAGTCTTGTGTAGGCCCGACATCCCAGTGTGGTTTCGCAGTTCCACGGGTCAAATCGCTGTACTATCCAGTTTTGGGCCTTTAGTATCTAAAAAAAAAGCAGTTTGAGTGTGTCGCTCACTGTTCAGCCGCAAATATCTCTATTTAAAAAAGTGTGGTATACCCCAGTAAACAATAACTGTGGTTTTCCTCTTCCACGGTTCTAATCGACTCTTTATTACCCTTTTTTCATTGATAGTGCAAGTGTAAGCTATTTTACTTCATTTACAATGGGCAAGGCGCGTGGCAAGGGACGTGGAAGTGGACGTTCTGGTGATGGTTCGTGCAGAGGACGGGGCCGTGGCCAAGGTGAAAATGTGCCACAACCAACAGCCACATCTTCTCGCTCCCACTTCTTGACCGAATTACTAGGGAAGCACAGAACAACACCAGTATTGAGAACTGATCAGTGTGAACAGGTTATTAATTGAATAGCAGATAATACTTCCAGTTACCTGGGCACCACCACCTCCGGTCTGTCTTCCACACGGTCAACTCTTAGTAGCCGTGAGTCTCGACCGCATACTCCTCCTCACCCTGATGCTCCTTCCTCCCACCATGCCGAGTGTCGTCAGACAGCAAGTGATCCCACACTTGGACACTCTGAAGAGCTGTTCACTGGTCCATTTCCATATTTGGGCCCCTCGCCTGATACGCTTGAAGTGGTGGAAGAGGAGATCCCATGTTGCGATGCCCAAATATTTGAACAGCCACGGCCACAGGAAGTCGACGTTGGCAATCTGTCACAAGAGGTGGATGATGACGAGAAACAATTGCCAGGAAGTGAGGAGGAGGATCGTGGTGCGCAAGTGGAAGAGGAGGAGGTGGTGGATGATCTAGTAACTGACCCAACGTGGAAGGAGGACATGCAGAGTGAGGCTAGCAGCACACAGGGGGAGGGAGGCAGAGTACCCCAACAGGCAGGAAGAAGCAGTGTGGTGGCCGCAGACAGAAGGCAGGCAACCGTTCCCCGTAACACCAACACGAGGGACGTTGCCAGTACAAGCGGTAGGTCTTCCAGAGTCTGGAATTTTTTTAAAGACTCTGCTGATAACCCCAAAAAGGCCATATGTTCCACCTGCCATGCCAGCATCAGCAGGGGTGACAAAACTACCAGCCTGACCACCACCAGCATGATCAGGCACTTGGCAGCAAAGCACCCAACTTTGTGGGGCGAAACCCAGGGTCCACGACCAGGGTCAGCGGGTGTCACCACTGCTTCTTCCACTGTTGTGCGTGCAATAGAACACCCTGTTGTGTGTGCAAGGCAATCCCCTGTCCATACTGCATGTAAAGATGCCCCCTCCTCTCAGTCTTCACTTGTTATGGCAGTTTCTCAAGAAACAGCATCAACGTCCACGTCCACGTCCCACCGCAGCGTTCAATTGTCCATATCCCAGACCTTTGAACGAAAGCGGAAATTCGCAGCTAACGCCCCACAGGCCACAGTCCTAAATTCGCACATTTCACGACTGCTTGCATTGGAAATGCTGCCTTTTAGGCTGGTGGAGACAGAATCCTTCCGCAATCTTATGGCGGTGGCCGTCCCTCGGTACTCGGTCCCCAGCCGACACTATTTTGCCCGGTGTGCCATCCCCGCACTACACAAGCACGTGTCCCAAAGCATCTGCCGTGCCCTCAACAACGCAGTTACTTGGAGAGTCCACCTGACAACGGACACGTGGACAAGTGCTTGTGGCCAGGGAAGGTACATCTCTCTGACGGCACACTGGGTAAACATAGGGGAAGCCGGGACCCAGTCGGACCTTGGGACGGAACACATCCTCCCCACACCGAGGATTGTGGGCCCTATGTCAGTCAGAGTTGCCCCACAGTGTACAGCTCATGCGCATCCTCCTCCTCCTCCTCATGTTCAGCCTCCATCTCAGATATCACCACATCAGTTACAAGCTGGAAGCATTGCAGTACTGCCTCCGCCAAGCGGCAACAGGCTGTGCTGAAACTCATAAGCTTAGGTGATAAACCTCACACTGCTTGTGAGTTGTGGACAGCTGTGAAAGAGCAGGCAGATCTGTGGCTGAGACCGCTGAACCTACATCCCGGCATGGTCGTGTGTGACAATGGCCGTAACCTGGTGGCGGCTCTGAGGCGAGGTGAGATCACACACGTACCATGCCTGGCTCATGTGCTTAACCTCGTGGTTCAGCGGTTTCTTAAATCGTACCCCGAGTTGCCAGATCTGCTCGTGAAAGTACGCCGCCTGTCAGCTCATTTTCGCAAGTCGGCTACAGCTTCCGCAGCCCTTGCTGTGTTGCAGCAGCGTTTGCAGCTTCCGGCACACCGACTGGTGTGTGATGTCCCCACACGTTGGAACTCTACCCTCCACATGTTGCAAAGGATTTGTGAGCAGAAGAGAGCAGTTGTGGAGTACCAGCTGCAACAAGGCCGTCGATATTCAGGTCAGACTCCACACATAAGACCTCAGGAGTGGACCTGGATGTCTGACATATGTACCATCCTGACAAACTTTGAGGAGGCCACCAAGATGGTGAGTGGCGATGACGCCATCATTAGTGTCACCATCCCACTTGTCTGTCTTTTGCAACGCTCTCTACAGAGAATTAAAGAGGAGGCATTGCAGCCACAGTATGATGAGATGGATCAAGAAGCCGTAGCGGGCGATTACACACAGCCCAGCCTCATCTCATCCCAACGTGCATTGGGGGACAATGAGGGAGAGGAGGAGGAGGAGGAGGAAGAACAGGAGCTGCTATCATGCGTTGCAGACGGTAGTACCTGTACAAGTGTCATACCGTCGGTTCAGCGTGGGTGGCCTGAGGACATGGGGGAGGAGGAAGAGGAGGAGGAGGAGGAGAGCATGGTCAGTCGTCATCTTGGTGAGGACACAGAAATCTTGCCCGTTACCAGTCTGGCACGCATGGCTGACTTTATGTTACGCTGCCTTAACCGTGACCCTCGCGTTGTCAAAATGTTGGGTGACGGTCATTACTGGTTGGTGACACTTGTAGACCCCCGCTACAAGGAGAACTTTCACTCTCTTATTCCTGAGGTGGAGAGGTCTACAAAAATGGGGCAATACCAGAAGGCCCGCGCTGCAGAACTCTTAAAAAAATTCCCATCTGAACACGCTAGCGGCAGAGGTCACAGTTCGTTGCCCAACCAAGGCATACAGGCGAGAGAGATGCAACTCCAATCCAGCAGAGGCAGGGGAACACTGTCAACGTTCTGGGACAGTTTTCTGACACCCGCCCAGCTTACAGGCCCTGAGGCGCGGGGTACTCTCACAAGGAGTGGAAAGTTTCAAAAGATGGTGAGGGAGTACCTTGCCGATCGTACCAGCGTCCTCCGTGATTCCTCTGTGCCTTTTAATTATTGGGTATCCAAGCTGGACACTTGGAATGAACTCGCTCTGTACGCCTTGGAGGTCCTGGCCTGCCCTGCCGCTAGCGTATTATCGGAGCGTGTTTTTAGTGCCGCTGGGGGAATTATAACTGATAAGCGCACTCGCCTGTCAACTGACAATGCTGACAAGCTGACCCTTATCAAAATGAACAAGGGCTGGATGGGGCCAGACTTCTCATCACCACCAAATGACAGCAGATTAACATAAAGTCAAATCCACTGTGTTATTTCGTGATGTGTATTCACATGCACCGCTTCACACCCACACATGGGTATACGCTTCCTCGTTTCGGCTGTTTAATCTTCTTCTCCTTATCCTCAGCCTCCACCACCACTATACCACCAGGGTGCCAGCATTGCAAGTTCCTCCGTCCTTATTTTTGGCAGCTTTTGCTTGCAAGGCATAAGCAAATACTATGGGACACCCACTCCACAATAATGGGACTTATGTGTCACGGGTGTGTCGCCACGAAGATCGTCACGATTACACAGCCTGACTTCTCGCAGCTGAGGTTTTGGTGCTTTGTGTTTTTCGGCAGTGAGGGAGTTAACTCTCTCTCTCTGTGCTAGACAAGGTCCAGCCTCGCCCAGCTGCAATCAATGCTGCTGTAGTGAGACTCCTTCAAATGCCTGCCGGTCTGTTAGGGAAGTGTCGGTGAAAGCATTTCATGCAGACTAACAAAGCGGATCGTGGTATTTGGAGTTTCAGAGCTAAGTGTATTTGGAGTGTTTTTTCCCTTCCTCGCTTTATCATTTATCTCCTTTCCCGTTGGTGTTCCCTCTGTTGTAGTTGTGTAGTTTTTGTATGCAAGGTGGTTTTGGTTTTACTCTTGTACTGTCTCGTTCGTCTAAGTACTGAGTGTGGGCATATTATTACCTGTCCCCTTTTGTTGTGATCAGGGGTCCTTCTCAGGACTAGATTACTTAGGTGCAGGGATCCTCAGGAGGAATGGGTTACGCTGGCGGCCTGGTCCTCTGTATCTTTAACAGTACCTCCAGGTAGAGGGATTAGTCAGGGCCCCAGCTTAGGGTCAGCTTAGGCCCCCTGCCTCCAGTACACAGAGACAGCGTGACATTTTCACCGACCACTTAGATTTTCTCCAGCTACCATGGATCCAGTAGCCGGTCTAGCTCGGCAGTTGCAGAGTTTGTCCATGGAGCTGGCGGACGTTAGGTCCAAGGTTTTGTATCCTCAGGAGCAAGCCGGACCAGAACCTAAAGTAGCTCTCCCTGACAGGTTCACTGGGGGGCGGGACAAGTTTTTTGTTTTCCGGGAGGCATGTAAGTTGTACTTTCGGCTGCGGCCTCGGTCATCGGGGAGTGAAGAACAAAGGGTGGGAATTGTCATCTCGCTCCTACAAGGGGACCCACAATCTTGGGCGTTCTCTCTTCCCCCGGGCTCCCCGGCTCTCCAGTCAGTGGATAGGTTTTTTGCTGCTCTGGGTCTAGTATATGATGACCCGGATCAGATCTCCCTTGCTGAATCTAAGTTACGTAGGATCCAGCAGGAAGATCGTCCGGCGGAGGAATTCTGTTCGGAGTTCCGTAGGTGGGCCACTGACACCCAGTGGAATGACCCGGCTCTTAGGAGCCAGTTTTGTCAAGGTTTATCCGACAAATTACAGGATGTGTTGGCACAGTATGACTCTCCCGCGTCACTGGAAGCCGCTATGGCCCTTGCTATTCGCATTGACAGACGGCTTCGGGAGAGGTGCGGGATAACTCCACCCCCTGTGATGACTCCACCTCCTACAAGGTCCCCTCATATGGTGGTTCCCCTGGTCAGTCCAGAGGAGCCTATGCAATTAGGAGGGACATCATTTCGGGGGAGGGGACCGGTGGTGCGCCATAAGACAGGAAAGTGTTTCTTCTGCGGGAGAAAGGGACATTTTATTGGGGGGTATCCATCCCGTCCCTTGCAGAGTGAAGAGTCGTCGGAAAACTGTTGATCCCAGGTTGTGTGGTGGACGGCAATCTGGGAGTAGGTATTTTGTCCCTAGGTTCGTCTCAGTTTCTCGTACCGGCAGAGGTGGTGGTGGGTACGAGAACTGAGAGGATATCTGTTCTTCTGGATAGTGGGGCCGGGGCTAATCTGGTGGACGCTCGGTTTGCCCGGGTTCAAGGTATGCGATTGAGTGAGTTGGCTAAACCCATCCCCATATTCTCGATCGATGCCAGGCCTCTCGGTCAGGGAAGTTTTTTGCAAGCTGTGCATAACGTAAAACTTCAAGTGGGGGCGATACATAAAGAACTGTTGTCTTGCTACGTGTTGGAGGGTCTTCCCACTCCTATAGTGTTGGGCCTTCCTTGGTTAACTAAGCATAACCCGGTTATTAATTGGCAATCCAGAGAGATAAGCCAATGGAGTAAATTCTGTAATAAAAACTGCATGAATACGGTCATCGGTGCGGTTACTCCTAGGGTCTTACCTCCATTTCTGGCGGACTTTGAGGATGTATTCTCGGAGAAAGGGTGTCAGGAACTACCTCCTCATCGCGAGTATGACTGTTCTGTAAAACTGCTCCCTGAGGCCAAGTTACCTAAAGCTAGGTTGTATAACCTTTCTGGTCCTGAGAGGCAGGCCATGAAGGATTATATTTCAGAAAGTCTGGCTAAGGGGCATATTAGACCTTCATCTTCACCGGTGGCCGCGGGGTTCTTCTTTGTTAAGAAGAAAGATGGAGGCCTACGCCCTTGCTGGATTTCCGTGAACTTAATCGGATTACGGTCCGAGATCCGTATCCGCTCCCACTTATTCCCGATCTCTTTAATCAGATCGTGGGCGCCACATGGTTCTCTAAGTTGGATCTCAGGAGGGCGTACAATCTGATTAGGATGAAGGAGGGGGATGAGTGGAAGATGGCGTTTAACACTCCGGAGGGGCATTATGAGAACCTTGTCATGCCATTCGGTCTGACTAATGCCCCGGCGGTGTTCCAACACTTTGTTAATGACATTTTTCGCCACCTGGTGGGACAGTTTGTTGTCATATATCTGGATGATATCTTAATTTACTCGCCGGATCTGGTGTCTCATCAGGAGCACGTTAGGCAGGTGTTACAGATCTTGCGGGATAATAAACTCTATGCCAAATGGGAAAAGTGTGTGTTCGCCGTACAGGAACTCCAGTTTTTAGGCTTCCTGGTTTCAGCGTCCGGTTTTCGTATGGACCCTGGGAAAGTGCGGGCAGTTCTTGAGTGAGATCGGCCAGAGAATCTTAAGGCACTACAACGTTTCCTGGGGTTTGCTAATTATTACCGGAAGTTCATTCGTAATTTCTCGTCCATGGTTAAGCCTCTCACAGACATGACTAAAAAGGGGACGGATTTTTCTAGGTGGTCTGACAAGGCTTGTCAAGCATTCTCCTCCTTGAAAAAATGTTTTGCCTCGGCACCCATACTCATTCAACCTGATGCGTCACAGCCATTCATTGTAGAGGTAGACGCTTCCGAGGTAGGGGTGGGAGCAGTATTGTCACAAGGTTCGTCCCCTGGTAAGTGGCATCCGTGCGCCTTTTTCTCTAAAAAACTGTCGTCTGCTGAGAGGAATTACGATGTCGGCAATAGGGAACTCTTGGCCATTAAGTTAGCTTTTGAGGAGTGGCGCCATTTTTTAGAGGGGGCAGTCCATCCGGTCACCGTCATCACCCATCACAAGAACCTGCTATATCTGGAGTCCGCGAAACGTCTGAATCCCAGACAAGCTAGGTGGTCATTGTTTTTTACCAGGTTTAATTTTGTCGTTACATATCGTCCTGGGTCAAAAAATGTAAAGGCGGATGCCTTATCTCGTAGTTTCCCTGGGGCCGGGAATACGGACGACCCGATTCCTATCCTTCAGGAGGGGGTGGTGGTTTCGGCAGTATGCTCTGAGCTTGAGGAGGAGGTATTGGAGGCTCAGGGGGACGCCCCTGTTGGACCTCCGGGGAGACTGTTTGTTCCAGATCAGTTGCGACAAAAGGTGATCGAGGCACACCATAACTCAGTTTTTGCAGAACACCTGGGGAGTAAAGCAACTGTGGATCTCCTCTCGCGTCGGTTTTGGTGGCCTAACTTACATAAGGAGGTGGTAACTTTTGTCGCGTCCTGTGGGGTTTGTGCGCGCTCTAAGACCTCACATACCCGTCCGTCTGGGGCCCTCTTACCTTTGAAGATCCCGGAGCGTCCTTGGACTCCTCTGTCTATGGACTTTATTACGGACCTCCCTCCGTCTTCGGGTAAAACGGTCATACTCGTTGTAGTGGACAGGTTCAGCAAGATGGCACATTTTATCGCTCTTCCTGCTCTTCCTAATGCTAAAACTCTTGCGCAGGTGTTTATTGGGGAGATTGTGAGGCTTCACGGGGTACCCTCCGAGGTGGTGTCAGATCAGGGGTCTCAGTTTGTGTCCAAATTCTGGAAGGCGTTTTGTACACGGCGGGGGATGCATTTATCGTTCTCATCGGCTTTTCATCCTCAGACCAATGGTCAGACGGAACGTAAGAACCAGAGCTTGGAGACATATCTCCGGTGTTTTGTGTCAGAGAACCAGGAGGACTGGGCTTCTTTCTTACCTCTGGCAGAGTTTGCTCTTAATAATAGGCGGAGCGAGTCCACTGGTAAGTCCCCGTTTTTTGGGGCATATGGTTTTCACCCCCAGTTTTGTACTTTCAGTAGGGGGGGCTCTTCGGGGGTTCCTGAGGAGGAACGATTTTCCTCATCACTCGCTTCAGTATGGAGAGGGGTGCTGAAGAATCTGAATACTATGGGGAACCGATACAAACGTATGGCTGATAGGAGGAGAGTGTCTGGTCCGGACCTAAGTGTGAACGATCGGGTATGGTTGTCTACCAGGAATATAAAACTTAAGGTTCCCTCCTGGAAACTGGGTCCCAGGTTCACCGGGCCGTACAAGATCAGTTCTATAATTAATCCGGTGGCATTCCGTCTTGACCTCCCCCCTACGTTTAAAATTCACAACGTGTTCCACAGATCATTGCTTAAGAGGTATGTGGTGCCGGTGGTACCGTCACCTTTACCTCCCCCTCCAGTGGTGGTCAATGGTAACTTGGAGTTCCAGGTATCGAGGGTCATCGATTCACGCTTTAATCGCCGGTCCCTTCAGTACCTGGTTCATTGGAAGGGGTATGGTCCTGAGGAGAGGATGTGGGTTCCTGCGTCGGATATTAACGCAGACCGATTAGTTCAGGCCTTCCACACGACTCACCCGGATAAACCTGGCCCTGAGGGTCCGGAGGCCCCTCGTAGAAGGGGGGGTACTGTCACGGGTGTGTCGCCACGAAGATCGTCACGATTGCACAGCCTGACTTCTCGCAGCTGAGGTTTTGGTGCTTTGTGTTTTTCGGCAGTGAGGGAGTTAACTCTCTCTCTCTCTGTGCTAGACAAGGTCCAACCTCGCCCAGCTGCAATCAATGCTGCTGTAGTGAGACTCCTTCAAATGCCTGCCGGTCTGTTAGGGAAGTGTCGGTGAAAGCATTTCATGCAGACTAACAGAGCGGATCGTGGTATTTGGAGTTTCAGAGCTAAGTGTATTTGGAGTGTTTTTTCCCTTCCTCGCTTTATCATTTATCTCCTTTCCCATTGGTGTTCCCTCTGTTGTAGTTGTGTAGTTTTTGTATGCAAGGTGGTTTTGGTTTTACCCTTGTACTGTCTCGTTCGTCTAAGTACTGAGTGTGGGCATATTATTACCTGTCCCCTTTTGTTGTGATCAGGGGTCCTTCTCAGGACTAGATTACTTAGGTGCAGGGATCCTCAGGAGGTAGGGGTTACGCTGGCGGCCTGGACCTCTGTACCTTTAACAGTACCTCCAGGTAGAGGGATTAGTCAGGGCCCCAGCTTAGGGTCAGCTTAGGCCCCCTACCTCCAGTACACAGAGACAGCGTGACATTATGTTTGTAAAATGCTGTACTGCATGGCTCTTGTAAGGGGCATTGCAAGTTGCTCCGTCCTATTTTTTGGCAGCTTTTGCTGGGAAAGCATAAGCAAATACCATGGGACACCCACTCCCCAATAATGGGACTTATGTTTGTAATATGCTGTACTGCATGGCTCTTGTAAGGGGCATTGCAAATTGCTCCGTCCTAATTTTTGGCAGCTTTTGCTGGGAAAGCATAAGCAAATACTATGGGACACCCACTCCCCAATAATGGGACTTATGTTTGTAATATGCTGTACTGCATGTGACGCGCCCCCTGGGCCGTGTGTACACGTGTGTGGGATACCCGGTGCCGGGTCTCTGGGGTCTGTAGTCTCCGTGGCGGTGACCCGGTCCCGTGGCTCAGGCTGGTCAAACCAGTGGCAGTCTTTCTTAGGTTTTGAGGTTAATTGTCCGACTGCGCCACCCGTGGATTGCGGTCAGGGAGTACCACCGCTGCGAGGCAGACCGCTGAGGCTGGTGTTGTGTGCGCAGCATAGAATGGGATAACTCCCCTCGGGAGGAGTATAGCCTCAGGGCAGTGAGAGTGGATGATGGGGGTGATGGTGCACGAGCGCAGCAGGAATGACTCAGAGTCTTTGCAGTGCAGTTCAGGGTCTTTACTGATGATTATAAGGTAGACCCTCCCGGGCGTACTGGCTAGCATAAGAGGCCTGGTCAGTCTGTGAGCAAGCAGGAGTTCCCCTGGCCAGGTGGAGTTGTAGGCCTCTCCGTCTGTCTGCACTCTTCCTGGCTACCTTGCTGTAAGCGGGTAGAAGTAGCCCACGTCCCTGAGTGTACCGTGTAGTGCTCACCCGTATGGCTGGTGACTTGGGGCCTTCTGTTAGCCTCCGCTCCACGACGGCGGTGCTGGTCACTTGCTTGTGACTGAGCCTCCGGGCTTCTATGGCCAGAGGACCTGAAATCCCCTGCCGGCTGGTTTCTGCTGCTGGATATATAAGTCCTCACAGCTTCAGACTCCTGTGTCCGGTTCCTATTGTCTTCTGCCAGGGCGAGCTCTGCTCAGCTTCCAGCCCCTGGTCTTTAGCTCCTAGCTCCTACAGAGCTCCTTGCTGTTACTTTCCCTTGCTCTCACTCTGACTCTGACTGTTCTCTGACTCACTCAACCCCGCCCCAGATCCAGTTTATAAGGGCAGAATTCTCCCCTCCCAGGATTGGGGCAGGAGGATGTTGCATGTTTAAGGGATCCTGACCAGGAAACCTCCCACTTGCTCTCTGACGTAATCTCTATTACTGTTGTGACCAGACCCCTGGGGTGCCACACATGGCTCTTGTAAGGGGCATTGCAGTTCCTCATAATTTTTGGAAAGCCTTCCATTCACTGCTTAGGCCAACAGTGCACGGGAGACCCAGTTGCTATAAATGGAAAAAAAGGTTTAGTTAACCCCCTCTGACCTCCATGTCATTTCCAAGGGGCATTGGAGTGGCTCGAAATTTTTGGTAGGCATTGCACTCACTGTATGCCCTATAACTGTGTAGCCGAACCGCTCCTTTTGTTACAGAAACATATCCTACAAGACATATCTGGTTGACTGGCCTGATATTGATGTGAATGGTCCCTGTTCCTCCTGCTCTTTCTCCTTTGCCACTACCTCATCCATCATTTATCACCTGAAGCTTTGTTTTAACGGGAGTCATAGAACTTGAATAGTAGCAGGAAAACATCCAGCAATCCTCGGAGGAGGTAGGATATGCACCAAAACGCTGACCACCTCAGGCCTAGCCGCTACTACATACATGCGCTTGCATTACAACAAAACAAAGCAGATGCTAACTTCTATCATCCTCATCATGCTCCTCACCTTGGCACTCTCAACTCCCCTGATGGAGAAGCCAGGGCCCACCGGAGGAGTCTGATAGTCCGGTGGGCTCGGCCAATGCTGCCCTAAAGCAGGCCAGGCTAAGAAAAGTGTGGGAAAGGTTACCGGTACAAATAGGGGTGGCTGGGGACCGAGTATGGACACCCGGCCACCCCCTGGAGGCTGGGGAGCAAGCGGGGCCACCCGGCCACCAGGCGGCTGGGGACTGAGTATGGATACCAGGCCGCCGACACAGCCATGGCGTGGTGGCCAGATTCCGCCTCCACATGCCTAAAAGGCCCAATATAAAGTGCAAGCAAGCAAGCAGTATGGTATTGCAGCCTGGGGGTGGGTGGGTGGCAGGCTGCATACTTGCGCTTGTGACGCACCCCTGGGCCTGGGTCGCGCAGCGTTGCGCACGCGGGAGCCTACCCGGAGCCGGATCTGATAGGGGTAGTAGTCTCGTGGCGGTGACCCGGTCCGTGCCCAGGGAGTCAAGCTGAGTGGCAGTCTTTAGCAGTAGATGTTAGAGTGTTCGACTACGCCACCCGTTGAATGCGGTCATGAGACCGCCGCTGCAGGGCAGACCGCTGAGGCCGGTGATACGGTTGTGCAGCGGGGATGGTATAACCCCCAACGGGAGGGGTATGGCCTCAGGGCAGCGGACGTGGATGATGAAACACTCAGAGACGGTGCGGTGTAGTTCAGGGTCTTTACTGGTGGCAAAGGTAGACCCTCCCGGAGTACTGGCTAGCGATCGGGGCCTGGTCAGTCCGTGAGCAGATGGAATCTCCCCTGGCCAGGCGGAGTTGTAGGCCTCCCCAACTAATCGTACTCTTCTGGCTACCTTGCTAGAGGCTGGTAAAAGTAGCCCACGTCCCTGAGTGTACCGTGTGGTGCTCACCCGTATGGCCGGTGACTCGGGGCCTTTTGGTAGCTTCCGCTCCACGTCGCGGTGCTGGTCCCTTGCGTGTGACCGTGCCTTCGGGTTTCTTGGCCAGAGGACCTGAAATCCCCTGCCGGGCGGTTTCTGCTGCTGGGTAAGGATTAGTCCCCACAGCCTCGGACTCCGGGTCCGGTAAGAACTCTTCAATCAGGGCGAGCTCTACAGCTTCCAGCCCCTGACCTCTTTTAGTACAGCTCCCACAGAGCTCCTGATCTTTCTTTCCCTATAGCTGCTCCACTACAGACCAGACTGTGTCTCTGTCTGTGTTCTCTCACTCTACTCACTAACCCTGCCTCAGCCCCAGCTTTATATAGGGGAAGTTCTTCCCCTCCCAGGACTGGGCAGGAGGTGTGGCATGCATAGGATGTCTGACCAGGAAACCTCCCACCTGCTCACAGACGTAATATTGCTATCACTGTGGGAACCAGACCCCTGGGGTGCCACATTCCCCCCTAGTGAAATTTAGTACTCCGGGACTAAACATATTTTTGTAAAACATAACAAGTAAAAACAGAAACAGTACAATAAAGAAAAACACATTAGGATGGTCACGGAATGTCCGCAACCGGGTGCAGTCTTTGAAGAAAACAAAGGTGTCCATTTCACCAAGAGACCGGGAGCCGTAACCAGGTAGGGGTCTGTCCTACCCCGAGTCCTTAACAGTCTTTAGTCCATTCCTGGTTACGCTCCAACATATGTACAAAGGATTCCGGATAATCCCTAAACGACACCTATAGAATAACTAAAAATACACAATTATTTACAGGTAACAGAAAACAGGTAAATACAAATAAACAGTCTAAACACTTAGATCCTCCAACGTACGGGTAACTGGCCTCTAGTGGCTCTAGTGGACCTACAGAGCTGACTGACTGATCCTGAGCTACCAGGTGTAGGAGCTGTCAAAGGTAAACTGGGCAGCTGTCTACGGGCTCTTTGGCTCACTAGGGGTACGGCAGGCTCACTATAAGCAGAGGGTTGATCCTCCTGGTCTGCTTGTGTGGGGTCTTCTGCCTCCTGGACCGGCTGCTCTTCCAGCTCTAACTGTTTCTCCGTAGGTACTTGAGATGCTGGTTGGAGGAAGGTGAGGACGGGTACCACAACTGCGCCATTGACTTGAGTCCAAGACCGAGGGAAGTCTCCGAGCACAGTACTAACCATATCTTCCCTTTCCTCTGCGGGTCGAGGGTCTTCTTGTTCTTCTTCAGGGCTTCGTAGCTGTTCGGGACACTTCTTCAGGTGATCTCGGGATACAATGGCTGTGGTTTCTCCTCCATCCTTACTGATTATGCAGACTTTCGGGTTCTCATGGCTTGAGGGCAGTATGGTGTACGGGTCCTTCTCCCACTGGTCGTCCAACTTGTGGAGGCGTCTCTTCCTCTTCAAGACCTGCTCTCCAGGTACTGGGGGAACAGCGGGAGCATACTGGTTGTAAGTCTTCTCCTGTCTTTCTCTAGCTTGACAGAGACTTCGCTCCACGCTCTCCTGTACTTTCCGGTACTGCTGCTGCCTTTCTGTGTCCCAGTCTGCTTCTGGTGAAGTGTCCTCGGGTGTCAGGACTCCCATCTCCAGATCAACAGGAAGCTTACCAGGTCTTGCCCTCATTAGGTAAGCCGGGGTACAGTTGGTAGAACCTACCGGGATGTGCTTGTATAGGTCCACCAGATCAGGCAGTTTCTCAGGCCACAGACTGCGTTCCTCCAGTGGCAATGTTTTCAGAAGATCTATCACCACCTGGTTCATTTTCTCGCAGAGCCCATTGGTTTGCGGATGATAGGGTGTTGTTCTTATCTTCCGGCAGCCATACAGAGTACAGAACTCCTGGAAGACTTCCGCTTCAAAGGCAGGTCCCTGGTCCGTCAGCACCTGCTCCGGGTATCCGTGTGGATGGCAGAAGTGCTGCTGGAAGGCTCTAGCTGCTGTTTGAGCCGTTAAGTCCTTGACCGGGACCACCACCAGGAACCGGGAGTAATGATCTACGATTGTGAGGGCGTAGACATACCCAGATCTGCTTGGAGCCAGTTTCACATGGTCCAGGGCTACCAGTTCCAGTGGCTGTCGGGTGATGATGGGCTGCAAGGGAGTCTTCTGGCTGGCACGGTCCTTCCTTCTTAGGTGGCACGGTCCACAGTCTCTGCACCACCTCTCGATGGTTCCCCTCATGCCTACCCAGTGGAACCGCCCGCGCAGCAGGAACTTCAGCTTCTTCCATCCGAAGTGCCCAGCTCCGTCGTGGTATGCCTCCAGTACCATTGCCGCGTCTCTTCTTGGCACCACTACTTGCCAGACCAGTTCATGCGTCCGGGAGTTAACCATTCTGCGGCACAACTTCCCCTTGTAAAGGAACAGTCGACTCTTCTCAGCCCACAGTTGCTTGGTCTCCTCCGGAGCGTCTGGCTCAAGGCGGGCATCTGGCTGAGTCATCATCTCCTTCACCAGTCGGACGGCGGGGTCACTGTCTTGCGTTTCCGCCCAGTTGTAATGAGGTAAGGGGTTGAACGTAGCAGATTGCTTACCCCTTACACGGTGGGAATACTGGATAGTCCCATGACGGTGGAACGCGGGGAGCTCAACTTCTTCCAGTTCCTCTGGATCTTCCCCTACGTCCGGTAGGTTTGGCATTCTGGACAAGGCATCCGCGTTGGTATTGGAGCATCCTGCCCGGTATTTGATTGTGAACTCAAAGTTGGACAGGCGGGCCATCCATCTCTGCTCCAGGGCACCAAGTCTTGCTGTGTCCAGGTGTGTCAACGGGTTGTTATCCGTGTACACGGTGAACCGGGAAGAGGCGAGGTAGTGCCTAAAGCGTTCGGTGACTGCCCACACCACTGCCAGGAACTCTAGCTTGAATGAGCTGTAATTCTCAGGGTTTCTTTCGGTGGGTCGCAGTTTTCGGCTGGCGTAAGCAATTACCCGTTCTTTCCCCTGCTGGATCTGGGACAGTACGGCTCCTAGCCCGATGTTACTTGCGTCGGTGTAGAGGATAAAGTGCTGGCTGTAATCAGGGTACGCCAGGATTTCATCCCCCGTGAGGGCCATCTTCAGCTGGCGGAAGGACTCTTCTTCCAGCTTCTCCCATCTGAAGGGTGGCTTCTGGTTCTTGGCCTTCCTGGACTGGCCTATCAGGAGGTCCTGCATAGGAGCTGCCTTTTTGGTGAAACCGGGAATGAATCTTCGGTAGTAGCCTACCAACCCGAGGAACTGCCGCACTTCCTTTACGCTGGAGGGGCTTGGCCATTCCTTAATTGCGGTGATCTTATCAGGGTCGGGAGCCACTCCGTCAGCACTCACCACGTGTCCCAGGTACTGCACCTTTGGTTTCAGGAGGTGACACTTGGAGGGTTTCACCTTTAGGCCGTAGTTTGCCAGGGCTTCGAACACTTCTGCCAGGTGTTTCAGGTGGTCCTCGTAGGTCTTGGAGTAGACGATGACATCGTCCAGGTATAACAGGACCGTCTCGAAGTTTCGGTGTCCCAGACAGCATTCCATCAACCGTTGGAAGGTTCCTGGTGCGTTGCAGAGTCCGAACGGCATGCAGGTAAACTCGCTAAGTCCCATCGGGGTGGTGAATGCGGTCTTCTCCCGGTCCGCCTCTGCTACAGGAACCTGCCAGTACCCACTAGTGAGATCCAAAGTAGAGAAGAAGTTAGCAGATTTTAAAGCAGCCAAAGACTCCTCTATCCTTGGTAAGGGGTACGCATCTTTGTGTGTGATACGGTTGATTTTCCGGTAATCTACACACATTCTCATAGTGTTGTCTTTCTTTTTAACCAAGACTAGTGGAGCTGCCCAGGGGCTACAGCTATCCCTGATTACCTGAGCCTCCTTCATGTCTCTAAGCATCCCCTTGGCGTGTTGGTAGTGTGCAGGGGGTACGGGTCGGTATCTCTCCTTTATGGGAGGATGGTCTCCCGTGGGGATGTGGTGTTCTACCCCCTTTACTCGCCCGAAGTCTAACGGGTGTTTACTAAACACTCTCTCGTACTCTTGAACCACCCGATAGACTCCTTGTTTCTGGTGTGAGGGAGTGGAGTCAGTACCCAGATGTAGTTGCTGACACCAGTCCTCCATTGGTTTCTTAGAGCCGTTACCTTCCTCTGGTTGAGATGGAGGCAAGGGTTCCACGGCCTGTACAGAATTCTGGTTTATGGTGAACAATTTAGCTAGCGTGGCATACCGGGGCAGGTGTACTTCTCTCTTCCAGATGTTTATTATGCGAACGGGCACCCTCCCATGGCGTACATCAACCACCCCCCGTGCTGTCAGAATGGTGGGCCTACTGTCTGAGTAGACGGGTTCTACCATTGCTTGGTAGTCTCTACCTCTTAGACCAATAGCTGCCCGGCACCAAATCATCATTTCACTTTTTGGGGGCATGGCAATAGGGAAAGGGTCACACATTCTCACGCTTCCAATCTCACCACCGGAGAGTTCCACCTGTTGCCGCCGCATCAGTGCCCGGATCTCTTTTTGGAGCACTCGCTGTTGGCCGGAGCTGGCGTTCTTGGCAACCTGCTGTAAAATGAAAATCACCTCTGCAAGACAATTTTCAATCACATTAGTTCCTAGAGTTATCTTTGGGTGACTCTCGCGCTTGTCAATGTCTACAATGATCAGTCCCTGTGCTGCCAGTTCGACTCTACCGACTTTAATGGTCATCTCTTTGAATCCGATCTGTGGCACGGGTTGACCATTGCTGGCGATGATACTCAAGTCGTCGTCAGGGTAGCGGGTTATATCCGAGTCATTCCAGTACTGCTTAAAGAGCACGTACGGGATGGTGGTGACCTGTGACCCGGTGTCAAGTAGGGCACTCATAGGAATGCCATCCAGTACCACAGGCAAGACTGGACGTCCTCCCACATATTTGTCACGCCAGTTCGATGGGCCTGGTGATCTTATTCCTGGGGGTTGGCCCTCTACCCCAGGTTGTGCCAGTTTAAAGGACAGTACCTTGCCATATGTCCGGGTTGATTGCAGCGGCGGCAGATGGGTTGTCCGTCCTCGTTGTATCGGTCGCTGGGTCTTCCTCTGGCCGGTGGGGTCCTCCTTGGTCGACGCCACGGGATGTCCTCCGGTCCGGATGCCAGCTGGATCTTCCCTGGAGCAGAAACCTGTAACGACTGCACAGTTCGGGTTAGCGCGGCAACGCTTTTAGCTAGCTCCTGGACCTGATGGTGCAGGTCTGGAGCCGGGTCATTGTTCAAAGCCTGCGCATCAGCCCCCACAGGCCCTGCCGACAAGGGCGCCGCCTCCTGGTGGTAAGCGGTAGTAGGGCGCCTGTGGGTCACAACGCCACCCGGTGCCGGTTCTCGGAGCACCCGGATGGCTCTGTCCTTGAACTGTGCAAAGTCCAGATGAGGATCCTGTAAGGCCATTGCCCGCAACTGGGTTCGGTGGGCATTGCAATATAGTCCCTCTATAAATTGTTCGGTCAACAGCCTGTCCTCGTTTCCCACGCCGTCAGGGTCGGTCTGCTTAATGGCTCTCAGGGCCTCTTGTAGGTTTAAAGCATAGTCTCTTATACTCTCATGTGCTCGCTGTTTGCACCCGTAGAATCTAAGCTTAATCTCGGCTGAGGTGCGGGTATCAAAGGTGTCCTTCAGCCGGGTTAATATCCCTGCGACAGTCCTCCTCCCAGGTGGCCAGGACTTTACCTCCCTTTGGGCTGCCCCGGTTAGTTGGGCCACCAGGATGCTCACTTTTTGCTCTTCTGTGAGGGGGTACACCTGGAAGAGGCTATCCAGCTTTTCTCTAAAGTCATTCAGGGTATGTGACTCCCCTGAGTACTGGGGTAGCCAGGCTGCCCCCGGGATATAGGGCATAGTGAAAGGCATGACCGCAGCAGCGGTGGCGCTGGCGGTGGCTGCGGCAGTGAAGCTCTCCTCCGTATCCGACATCTTCCTCCCCCCTAGTGGACCGTGGCCTACCTTGCGATGATCCTCTTCCGTAGGCCGCGGCTCCGCAGTGGATCGTCAGGGTCGAGGACCTTCCGTCGCGCTCCTGTGACGTCGGCGTCTGCTCGGTTCCGTCCAGGACCTTACGCAACGTTCGGACGTGAGGCGGGGCTTCAGTTCTCGCGGGCTTTTCGGAGTCCACGCCCCTCTTCTTCCCGCGCGGCGCCCTCAAGATGGCGCCCAATGGCGGGAAAACTCCACGGATGGCGGGAAGAAGGCAGAAGATGGCGTCCAACGGCGGGAAAACTCCACGGATGGCGGGAAGAAGGTAGAAGATGGCGTCGGATGGCGGGAATCTTCACCACAGGTAAGTTTAAAAGTCTCTTTTTCAGGCACGCAGTACCCGGTGGTTGCGGGCACGAAATCCTGCCGACTACGCCAAAGTTGACGCGCCCCTGGGCCTGAGTCGCACAGCGTTGCGCACGCAGGAGCCTACCCGGAGCCGGATCTGATAGGGGTAGTAGTCTCGTGACGGTGACCCGGTCCGTGCCCAGGGAGTCAAGCTGAGTGGCAGTCTTTAGCAGTAGATGTTAGAGTGTTCGACTACGCCACCCGTTGAATGCGGTCATGAGACCGCCGCTGCAGGGCAGACCGCTGAGGCCGGTGATACGGTTGTGCAGCGGGGATGGTATAACCCCCAACGGGAGGGGTATGGCCTCAGGGCAGTGGACGTGGATGATGAAACACTCAGAGACGGTGCGGTGTAGTTCACGGTCTTTACTGGTGGCAAAGGTAGACCCTCCCGGAGTACTGGCTAGCGATCGGGGCCTGGTCAGTCCGTGAGCAGATGGAATCTCCCCTGGCCAGGCGGAGTTGTAGGCCTCCCCAACTAATCGTACTCTTCTGGCTACCTTGCTAGAGGCTGGTAAAAGTAGCCCACGTCCCTGAGTGTACCGTGTGGTGCTCACCCGTATGGCCGGTGACTCGGGGCCTTTTGGTAGCTTCCGCTCCACGTCGCGGTGCTGGTCCCTTGTGTGTGACCGTGCCTTCGGGTTTCTTGGCCAGAGGACCTGAAATCCCCTGCCGGGCGGTTTCTGCTGCTGGGTAAGGATTAGTCCCCACAGCCTCGGACTCCGGGTCCGGTAAGAACTCTTCAATCAGGGCGAGCTCTACAGCTTCCAGCCCCTGACCTCTTTTAGTACAGCTCCCACAGAGCTCCTGATCTTTCTTTCCCTATAGCTGCTCCACTACAGACCAGACTGTGTCTCTGTCTGTGTTCTCTCACTCTACTCACTAACCCTGCCTCAGCCCCAGCTTTATATAGGGGAAGTTCTTCCCCTCCCAGGACTGGGCAGGAGGTGTGGCATGCATAGGATGTCTGACCAGGAAACCTCCCACCTGCTCACAGACGTAATATTGCTATCACTGTGGGAACCAGACCCCTGGGGTGCCACATTCCCCCCTAGTGAAATTTAGTACTCCGGGACTAAACATATTTTTGTAAAACATAACAAGTAAAAACAGAAACAGTACAATAAAGAAAAACACATTAGGATGGTCACGGAATGTCCGCAACCGGGTGCAGTCTTTGAAGAAAACAAAGGTGTCCATTTCACCATGAGACCGGGAGCCGTAACCAGGTAGGGGTCTGTCCTACCCCGAGTCCTTAACAGTCTTTAGTCCATTCCTGGTTACGCTCCAACATATGTACAAAGGATTCCGGATAATCCCTAAACGACACCTATAGAATAACTAAAAATACACAATTGAACACTGCCCTGGGACAAGGACTTGAATGGGGATAGTTGCAAGTCTGCAACGACAGGTGCAAGGTGGGAGGCATCTTCGCATGTACCATGAACAGGGGTTTGGCATGCACACACTACAGCGGAATAGGCTCTCCTTCCCACTAAATGCACTGGGGAGGGCACAGGTAATGTTTTGGTATACGCGCTTAATCTTATGTATAAGGCACACCAGGACAAATATGGGCGGCTGGGGACTGAGTATGGATACCTCGCTGCCGAAGCAGCCATGAGGTAGTGGCCAGCTTCGGCCTCCTCCAAACTAAAAGGCCCCATTTCAAGTGCAAGCTAGCAGTATGGAATTGCAGTCTGGGGGTGGGTGGGTGGCAGGCTGCACACTTACACTTGCATTAAAAGAAAACATAGCAGATGCTAACTTCTGTCATCATCATCATGCTCCTCACCTTGGCACTCTCAACTCCACCGATGGAGAAGTCAGGGCCCACCAGAGGAGTCTGGTTCTCTGGTGGGCTCGTCCAATGCTGCCGAAAGCAGGCCGGGCTAAGAAAAGTGTGTGGGGGGATGTTCCAAGGAGAAATAGGGGCGGCTGGGGACCATTTATGGACACCCGGCTGCCCCCAGGCGGCTGGGGACCGTGTGTGGACACCCGGCCGCGGAGCGGCTGGGGACCGAGTATGGACACCCGGCCGCCGGGCGGCTGGGGACTGAGTATGGATTCCAGGCCACCAACACAGCCATGACGTGGTGGCCAGATTCCGCCTCCACATGCCTAAAAGGCCCAATTTCAAGTTCAAGCAAGGTGGGTGGCAGGCTGCATACTTGAGCTTGTATTGCAAGGAATGGGGGAGGTACAATTGAACACTGCCCTGGGACTAGAACTTGCATGGGGATAGTTGCAAGTCTGCATCTTCTGATGCGGTAAGGATCACTTATGATGGGCACACTTTTAGACAGTGACCAGGGAGTCAGAGACGCTTCCAGGGGTCTTCCCCATGCTGTTCCCTTGTCTTTTCAGCACTTTATGCATGTGTCACACAGCACATGGCCAGATAAGGTTGTAAAATGTTAAAATGACATTTCACGGTGAATGCATTTGTCATAGTTGAAAGCAATACAAAAGTGCAAAAACGCATAAAAAATGCTACTTGTGAACATAGCCGAAGGTGTGGAGGAGTATTTTTGTTTCTGGTCATTTATTTTAACTTATACACAAGTCTTTACCCTGGAAAGGATGTTCCTTAACATATCTCACAGGAAAAAAGTTTCACTTTCGTTTTTGAACATTTTATTGTGAGCCTGTAAAAGTGGCTTAATACCTCTGACCACGTTGTTGACAGCAGTGACCTGGGGGTCAGAAATGCTTCCTGGGGCGATCCTCATGCTGTCCCCATGTCATTTGAGCACTGTCACTATCGTTTTGGGCACTTGTTAGGCTTTTAAAAGACTGCCGGGGGTGCCACCGCAAAAATGCTCGAGTCTCCCATAGACTAACATTGGGCTCGTTGCTCGGGTCGAGCACCCGAGTATCACGGCGAGCTCGGCCCGAGCTTCGAGCATCCGAGCATTTTAGTGCTCGCTCAACACTAGTGATTACTAATACTGGCTTTAGTGGCATACAACTGAACCTAAACTGAATCTGCATCTCCGTCTTTATGAGCACTACACATCGTTACTGGCAGACAGAAGTGAAGATGAACTCGGGGTAGATGAATTTTCATTTACTGAAATGATAAACATGAATATACATGCAACGCGTTTCAGTTCTGTGCTGGGATTGTCATTATGGTGGATTGCTTTATGTAGGAGCAATGAGACTACAGAAGTCTCTGCCGGGGAAGTTGTCATCATGGTGAATTAATTAAAAGATTTAAAAAATGATCTGGTTTATTTTCTTGTGTGTAATATTACAATTTATGACTTCTAGATTACTGGAGATGGCTCATAGATCTAAGGATATATTAATATTTGGAGGCGAAAAGGAATTATTTCCTAAAAAAGGAAATTTGGATTCTTTGGTGATTTTCATATATTTTGATTTAACATTGCAAGATAATAGGCTGAATTGGAAGGGCTCGTATCTAATGTTCAGCCTTATAAACTGTCTTTTGAATGCCCCGCTGTGCTTACTAATATAATAAAAAAGCATAATTACTAGTGATGATCGAGTATGTTTCATTAACCCTTTCCAGCGAGTATGCTTGGGTGCTCGCCGAGTATTTTGGGGTGCTCGGGCTTTCTTTTATTGTCGCCGCAGCTGCTAGTGTCACAGCTGTTAGACAGCTATGACACATGCAGAGATTGCCTGTCCGTCAGTCAATCTCTGCATGTGTCACAGCTGTCTAGCAGCCGTGACACTTGCAGCTGCGGCGACAATAGAAGAAATCCCGAGCACGCCGAAATACTCAGCGAGCACCCGAGCGTGCTCGCCGGAAAGCTTTAATGAAACATACTCGATCATCACTAATAATTACCATTTGAGAAGTGTGAAGGCTGCAGTGCTCATGTGACATAATGTCATGAGATTACTGGAGGACACAACGCACGGAGCAGAGGAAGTCTAGGAGGTAAGTAAGCTTTTTCACTTATTGAGGTTATACAGAAGTAGGTAACACCTTGGATATGAAGTTGGTCCCCCAAATACAGCTATAGCAGCTTCCGCTCTTAGGGAAAACAATACTCAAGATTTTGGAGGGGTCTGTGGGAATTTTTGCCCCTTCACCCAGAAGAGCATTTGAGAGGTCAGACAATGATGTTGGGGAAAGGCCGGACTCACAATCTCCATTCTAGGTCATCCTAAAGGTTTTGGTTTGGGTTGAAGTCTGGGCTCTTTGGGGCCGGTCATGTTCTTCAACACCAAACTCCTCTGAGCACATAATTATGGATCTTGCTCACTGGGAAAAGTCAAGAGGAACAGAATAGAACCTTCCCCAAACGGTTCCCACAAAGCTGTAAGCTACAATTGTCCACAATGTCTTGTGCTGAAACATTAAGATTTCCCGTTATTGGAACTAAGTGGCCAAGGTCCACACCTGATAACAGCCCATAGCATTATTCTCCTCCACCATCTGTACAGCGGCACAATGCAGTCAGGCGGGTAACGTCAGCCTCAAATCACCAACCCAGACTCGTCCATCAGATGCAGGTAGAGAAGTGCGATCAGAATATGTCCCCTCCAGAGTCCTGTGGTGGCAGCTTTACACCACTCCATCAGACGCTCGGCATTGTGCTTGGTGATGTATGGCTGCATGCACCTGCTCGGTCATGAAACTCCCGGCGGAGGCGCATTGTTTGTGCTGATGTTATAACAGAGGAGGTCTGGACTCTGCAGTTATGGGGTCAGCAGAGCGGTGGTGACTTTTCTGCCCTCAGCACTCGCCCCCCCGCTCTGTAACATTATGGAGTCTCCACTTCGTGGCTGAGTTGCTGCGGTTTCTTCTATTTCTCAGTAATATCACTCACAGGTGATGGGGGAGGATTCCGGAGGGGGAAATGTCATGATTGGACTTGTTTCCCCGGTGACTCCTATTACAGGACCGCGCTGGTATCAGTGACCTCTGCACCACCGGCCGCTCTGTCAAATGATAGTAATAGCAGACGGCATAGCGGGGGGCCAGAGGTTATACACCAGGGGTCAATGGGGCCGGATGTTATACAACAGGGGCTATGGGACTGATGAAAAAATGTTATTTAATGACTAAGATGAGGGGTCCAATACTTTTGTTCATAAGGTATATTTTATTGTTTGACCTCACCATTCACCCAGGTACTAAAACGAGGCATTCATATGTTTTAGATCAATCAATTTTTTTCCATGTCTCCTGCAAAATTGCAAAAAGCCAAATTTTGCCCAAAAAAATTAGCAAAAAAGCAAAATTGATAAATGTTACCATCATTTCGTAGATCTGACAAGAAGGAACAGGATTTGACCATAACATGATGCTGCACCCAAAACGGAGAAAAATGTAATGCTAATATCACCGACGCAAATCCAGGGTCCCGCTCAAAAGACGTCCTGAGTTACATAGGTGAAATGGGTCAGGTTCACAATCGTGT
This sequence comes from Phyllobates terribilis, assembly GCF_046119375.1. Taxonomy (NCBI): domain Eukaryota; kingdom Metazoa; phylum Chordata; class Amphibia; order Anura; family Dendrobatidae; genus Phyllobates; species Phyllobates terribilis. Next base: position 337,512,205 of record NW_027362768.1, read on the forward strand.
TAGGACGTCATCCACTGGAGGAACATGAAACCAGACGCCATATGTTTTACAAGCATCATATTGTGCACAGGGAGTGTCACATTCATTAATTATCAAGAGTTTTACCAAGTTCCTTCATCGCAATAAGCAAAGACAGAAAGAGGAGCCCGTGACGAGGGAAGAGCGGATCACACCACACCTGTCCTTCATCTAAGAAAGCAAAGTGAGATGAACAAGGATTGAAACATGGCCGTGGTGGAATCTGCAGTCTACAACCTCCTGGGGGTTTTTCACAAATACTCCGCCAAGGAGGGAGATAATTTAACATTAAACCGGTCGGAATTAGCCGTATTATTGGCAAATGAACTGCCATGCTGCTACAGGGTAAGTTGCCCATTGCTTTGGTGCCATCATTCAAGAACCTCCTAGTGCCAATTTTCCATTGCTATTTATGCCAAGGTGATATTTCTTTTGCAGCCGTTTCGCTCTTTGGGCATCCAAGACCCTCATAATGTCATTAGTATCAGCAGCAATAACTCGGGAATTCAATAGAAATTCCAAATTTTGGAAGCCAGTGTGGTTTAACCTGCCCTTACTGATGGGGTTGGTGCCCGGCATCCAAGGATTGTGACCACCAAAAATCATAATATGAAAAGGATTTTAGTATGACTTAAACCTTGTGTTTTTAGATTATTTTATGCTTTTAGGAGTTATTTGGGACCTATATGTTGGCATTATCCAATGGAAGGGGTTGGTGACAGTGTAGAATTTTTGATTTCGGGGGCCATTTGTTTTATTTGGCCAACGTATAATTTATCAGCACCTTAATGTATGGCACAACCCTATGTAGAAGAGAGGTGTCAAAGGGGTTCTCTTGTAAATACATGTTATCACGTATCTCTTGGGGTTCTACCATACCGATCGACAGAATGGGGTACTTTTATCTCTGACGGGGCATTTTTATCCCTGTTTCAAAATGGAGGGGCAGATTGGATGCCCAACCAACGCTCCATTCATTCCCTATGGGGCTACCAGATAAAAAAAACTAGCGAAGAGCATGGAATGAATGGAGCGGCGGTTGAGCATCCAATCTGTTGCTCCATTCTAATGGGGATAAAATTTATCGCTTGGCCAATCAGTATTTGGAATCCCACCGACCTGTCAGCAGGTTATCACCAATCCGGTGCATAGGTCATAACTTGGAGGACAAACCCTTTAACAGAAGGAATCATCCAACATAAGACCAGCTCTGGGCTCCATTATAAAACTTTTGCTATTAGTAGGAACAACTCTAATAAAGGTTATATGATGGCTTTAATATCTTAGTTCTGCTCTACGGATGGTGCTTTGAAGGGTATTTCCATCCCAGCCCACAATTTATGCCATAAATATCTGATATATGCAGATCTTACATTCTGGGGCCCCGTCTTTATCACTGGGAATGGAGAAGTGACATGCATGCCTGACTCTCTCCATTTATAATAATTGTTGTAGCTTTTCCTGCAGCTCACTGACTTTGAGAACTCTGAGTCAGTAGATATGAAACTATTGCCGGACTATGTCTGGTAACACTGAGATTTCGTCAAGGATACGTATGTGTCCAACTCACCATAAGATTCATATTTTACATGAATAAGTTCTTTAAATGGCACATTAATAAGGTTTAAAGGGAACATGTGAATAGAACACGACCAACTGTTTTAAATGTTTTAACAAAAAAACATATTTTTGGTAGCTTTTTTTAAATTTACTATTCATATTTAAAAGATATATCTATATTTCTTACACTGTTTTGCAATGACCACTTGAAATAGGTTGCTAATTCCTGTTTTCTAGGCATCACTTCTCAGAAGTCTCATTATCATCACAAACAGGATTACAACGAAACGTTGCAATTCTAAATACAGTAGGTAACACAGGATCCACCATTCACAATAGGTGATGTCACAGATCACCTCCTCCCCCTCCTGTACAATGACTGATATCACCTCTATATACAATAGATAACTCAGAATCCACCATTCACAATAGGTGATGTCACAGCTCACCTCCTCCTCCTCCTCCTGTACAATGACTGATAAAACCTCTATATACAGTAGATAACACAGGATCCACCATCCACAATAGGTGATGCCACAGCTCACCCCCCCCTCCTCCTCCTGTACAATTACTGATTACACCTCTATATATAGTAGATAACACAGGATCCACCATTCGCAATAGGGGATGTCACAGCTCACCTCCTCCTCCTGTACAATGACTGATAACACCTCTATATATAGTAGATAACACAGGATCCACCATTCATAACACAGGATCCACCATTCACAATAGGTGATGTCACAGCTCGCCTCCTCCTCCTCCTGTACAATGACTGATAACACCTCTATATACAGTAGCTAACACAGGATCCACCATTCACAACAGATGATGTCACAGCTCACCTCCTCCTCCTGTACAATGACTGATAACACCTCTATATACAGTAGATAACACAGGATCCACCATTCACAGTAGATGATGTCACAGCTCACCTCCTCCCCTTTCCCACACAATGACCATTTCACAGATTACACAACACGCCCACTAAATTCCCTGATAGAATTGGCAAAGTCATCTCTAGACAACAGGCTTTTATATCTTACAGTAACATACATTGAAGGCATCAGTTGGAGGAATAGTGCACATAAGGAAATCCTCCTAGTACATCGCCGATGTACAATGTAATCACGGTGTGACTGCACTTAAGATAATAGTCCCAGATCTTGACAAACAGCAGAGGTTTAGTCCCTGAAATAAATGACGCAGGCGTGAAAACCTTACTGATTATCTGATGCTGCTGTGAGAAGCAATGATGAATTCTTCATATGTTCATTATCACGTGACTGCTGAGTAGATGCCGTATTCCCTCTTTCAGGACGATGCTATGATGATGCTGGACTTGGATGGAGACGGAGAGGTTGACTTCATGGAATTCATAGAATTTATTACAGAAATCACCACCGAACTACAGAACATGTACATTCAAAATGTGTTAAAATACAAAAGGTAAAATGATAAATCGAGAAACACAGAGATGGACAAATTATGCGATAGATAGATAGATAGATAGATAGATAGATAGATAGATAGATAGATAGATAGATAGATAGATAGATAGATAGATAGATAGATAGATGGATAGAGGGATAGAGGGATAGATGGATAGAGGGATAGATAGATAGATAGATGGATAGAGGGATAGAGGGATAGATGGATAGATGGATAGAGGGATAGATAGATAGATAGATAGATAGATAGATAGATAGATAGATAGATAGATAGATAGATAGATGGATAGAGGGATAGATGGATAGATGGATAGAGGGATAGATAGATAGATAGATAGATGGATAGAGGGATAGATAGATAGATGGATAGAGGGATAGATAGATAGATAGATAGATAGATAGATGATAGAGAGATAGATAGATAGAGAGATAGATAGATAGATGGATAGATAATAGATAGATAGAGATAGACAGATAGATAGATAAAGATAGATAGATGGATAGATAATAGATAGATAGAGATAGATAGACAGATAGAGATAGATAGACAGATAGATAGATAGATAGATAAAGATAGATAGATGGATAGATAATAGATCGATAGATAATAAATAGATAGATAGATAAAGATAGATGGATAGATAATAGATAGATAGATAGATACTGTAGATAGATGATAGATAGATAATAGATAGATAGATGATAGATAGCTAGATAGATAGATGAGATAGATAGATAGATAGATGAGATAGATAGATAGATAGATAGATGATAGATAGATGAGATAGATCGATAGATAGATAGATAGAAGGATAGATAGATAGATAGATAGATAGATAGATGATAGATAGATAGATAGATAGAAGGATAGATAGATAGATAATAGATGATAGATAGAAGGATAGATAGATAGATAGATAGATGAGATAGATCGATCGATCGATAGATAGATAGATAGAAGGATAGATAGATAGATAATAGATGATAGATAGAAGGATAGATAGATAGATAGATAGATAGATAGATAGATAGATAGATAGATAGATAGATAGATAGATAGATAGATAGACTTATGCTGTATACACCAAAGCTATAAAAACAAAGTATACAAGTTATAAATCTTTAAGACTTCTTTATGTTTCCAACTCAGGTTATTAGTAATTGAGGGGAAGTCGTAACGCGGGGACTGTGGTTTGCAGCGTGTCAGTGCAGAGCTGATGTGAATTTGTGTCAGTCAGTATAATTACCGTTCCTCTTATATTAGCATATATCAGCGAGAGGATCCACATTGTATTCTGAGTCAATAAATACCCTAGGAAACCAAGTAGCTCAGAGAAGAATAGCCTGGCGATAAAGCTGAGCTCTGCTTATTACGTAACCTCTACCTGAATTATTCTTCCCACTATGTTTGCCCCAAGTGTAGTAATAAGAGCAGGAGACCTGCCTGGTTTTCTTGTCTGCATCATGGTGGCACCTCTGTGCTGTACAGAATACCTCTGGTGACAAGAGATGAGCGTTTCTCGTGAAATTTTAATTCATCTGCTGTTGTTTTTTGGCTTTCTAGCCCTACCTGTCTGTCTAAGCTGTGAGCTGCGACATTATCACACTATCCAGATTCAGCTGCTGCATTCCCTGCCTTTGCTTTTGTACAGGCTATGATAATTCCCCCTGATTGGCTACGCTATGCCATATGATGTGATAGCTGAAGGACACTATGGTGTAGCCCACATGATCACCCCTGAGGTCATGTGAGTCTTCTCTGGCTCTTAAAATCTTCTGCTTTTTGTAAATTGGCGAGGGTCATTTTATGGTAAATTGTTCAAATCGGACAGATCCTGTGAATTTTCTAAATTTCAACACAAATTCGTATTGAATCCATCTGCTTAACTCTATTGCTGACGGCACCTATTGGGTCTATTATATGTATGCTAGAAGTGAGTGATCTTTGGTTGGAGGCCATCTGAAAGTCATCATGTTATTGTAGCACCCCGAGGACTCGGCTGCTACAGGGGTATTGCACCTCAGACCAGAGGTGTGGTATTCCACTCCCGGGTAAGGATGGAGTGTGGAACTGAGCTCAGTTAGCTGCATGCACTACACTCACCCCATTTCCGGGGGACAGATCAACGGTACTCCCACCAGATAGATGTGCAGGTACGACAGCTTCTGTCCCTGGCTGGAGTGGGGGGGGGGGAACATCCTAGTGGTGTAGGAGCAGACAGGGGAGGGACTCTGGGCATAAGAAGGAGCCCATTGGGTGCTTGTCACCTGGGCTCGGGTGTCAGAGGGAGTATATAAGTTGGGCACCATCTTAGGACAGGGTCCTGTTCAGAGGAGAGTCTGTGCAGAGAGGAGCTCAGCCAGAGAGGGCTGACAGGGAGCTGTGGCTCCGTCTGGGCCCAGCTCCAGAGCCAGGCCTGAAGCAGAGAGAGAGACGCAGAGAAAGGCCCAGAGACGAAAGCATAGAGGGAACCCTGAGATCCCACGAGAGAACGGAAACGGGTGAAGGGTTGGCAGACAGGGTACCGGATCCCAAACTGGTGGAGGCCAATTATCCTCAGCCAGGAACCGGAGGTCGTGGACAAGTTTTGGCGCGACCCCTCGCCATATCCACCAGGAAGGCATACCACGTATAGGGTCAGGGAAGCCGGGAAAGGTTTCACCACCAGAAGGCCCGAGGGAGCTGGACAAAGGTGGATCCCTGGTGGGGACAGCCAGTAGGAAGGAAGAGAGGGGAGCTCAGGACCACGCTGTGGAACTGCCTGGGAGTTGGCCGAGTCCCTGACCTGGTGGACGCAGCACGGCTCGGGTGGTCCAACTGTGCACAAGGGACCTGATAAAGAACTGTGAGTAAAGCTTTTGAAACTGCACTTCAAGCCTCCGTGTTTCGTCGTCGCACCTGCACCATCAGTACTGGGACACCCGCACCATCAATCCCATTGTCATCTCTAACATAGCTGCCCTGAGGCCATACCCCTCCCATTGGGGGTTATACCATCCACGCTGCACATCCGAACCACCGGCCTCAGCGGACTGCCCTGCAGCGGCGGCGTCATAGCCGCATTCAACGGGTGGCGTAGTCGGACACTAATACCATCATATCAATAATGCCACTTAGTTTGACACCCTGGGCACGGACCGGGTCACCGCCACAAGGACTACTACCCCTATCGGATCCGGCTCCGGGTATTCCCCACGTGCGCAACGCTCCCCAAACATGGCCCAGGGGGCGCGTCAACTTTGGCGTAGTCGGCAGGATTACGTGCCCGCAACCACCGGGTACTGCGTGCCTGAAGAAAAGTTCATATATACCTCAAAAAGAAGTCTCCCGCCAATTCCAGAGGGTTCCCGCCATCGGACGCCATCTGGGGTCGTTTCCCGCCGTTTGCCCGCCATCTGCAGTCTTTGCCCGCCATCCACGGAGTTTCCCGCCATAGGGAGACGATTCCCGCCATCTTGGACAGTTTCCCGCCCTGGCAGAGCAGACGCCATTGTGGGCGTGCCAGAGGGTGGCAAGAGACCACCTCCCATCGTGGGCGCGGTCCCAGAAGAGCGCCAAAAGCGGAGACCGCCCCCACCAGCCGAGACTACCACCATGGAAATGTCCATCAAAGTGGGGGGTCTGCCCCTGAAACTGACTGTCACTAAGTTGCCCCGGGACCACTCCCAAGGGGGGCGGATAGAGAACAAAACAGAGAAGATGGGTGCGGCATGGAGGAGTCTGGACAGATCGCACCCGGGAATGGAGGAAGAGACAAGCGGTACCGACCCCGTGGTCCGGGGCCTGCTGCAGGCCGCCATCCCAGAAGGCCTGGTGGAGATCCTGGCACAGCTCCCCAGAGATCGGGAGCGTGCACAGACTGCGCTGGAGGCCTTGGCCCGGAAGATGGCCCGAGTACAACAAGAAGCACTGGCCGAATGGAGGAGGGAGATGGCCCAGCAGGCTGGAACCCGCCAGCAGAGGACGCCACCCGCAACATGGAGCATGTCTGCCCCTGAGGATGGTGCAGGAGGGACGAAGGCCGGAGACGACGCCGCGGAGGGAGCCGCAGGGATGGAAGCAGGTAATGGGGACGTCATCACCCCGAGCCCAGTAGCCGTAAGCCTGCCCCAGCTCCCCGTCGCAGAGCCCGAAGTCCCACTCATCGCACCCGTTGCCGCACTGCCACTGCTTCCAACTAGGCCTCAAGCGGCCGGAGCTGCGGTCACGCCCCCTTCCGCGCCAAGCCCCTTGACCCTGAGCGCGGCAAAAGAGGAAGTGCCACCGGCCTGGTCGCAAGGCCGAGTACCCCCGGGCGCCGCGGTCTCAACAGCGCCCTCCTCCCGGAAGGCGCCATACTTGAATCCAGACAGGATGCCTACGGCCTGGACACAAGGCCGAGCACCCCCGGGCGCCGCTGCCCCTACAGCACCCTCTACCTCCACCGTGCCACCCCTGGGTGAAGATCTGTTTGCACAGCATACTAGCCCGGACGGGCTGCCCTTCGTTTGGCCACCGGAGTACATCAATCCCCGACTCCGGAGGGAACGGCCCCTGTGTGAGCCTCTAATCCCGGCTCCGGCGCCCGCCAAAATTGTCCCGCTCCCGTTGGAGGAAGCCCAGTTTGCATGGGACCCCACCGGTGAGAACCTAATGGGGTTTACCCAGGAGACCCGGGCGGACGCAGCCCGGCGTGAGGAGTGCTGCCGTCAGCAGCTAGAGGTCTTCGGGAGAGAACGACGAGAGAGGCGGATCCGCGAGGAACGGCTGCAGGTCCAAAGCGCGGAGCAGAAACGCCGAGCCCGACGAAACCCCCGTGTGGCCCACGGTCCCCGCGCCACCGGGACCGTAATAAAGTTCCAGCTGGAGCATGGCTGGGGCTTTATCCGGGATCACCGAACCCCCGGCGACGTCTTTGTCACCCGCAGGGATGTCGAAAGCCACCTGCCGGAGGGACATCGCGGACGTGACCTCTACCCGGGTGATGAGGTCACCTTCACCCGGCATCAGTGTGCCAAAGGACCATACGCCCTTCACGTGCACCGGTTGACGGAGGAGGAGATACAATATGAGGAAAGCCAAGAGGACCCGGACGGGTCTGAAGACTACCCTCAGGAGGAGACAAGGAGAGGATACTGCTACTGAAGGAAGTAGCATAAACAAAGTACTGTATATAGTTACCCGTCAGGGTATGAGAACTGTTGCTGAAACTGTTGCTAATTGAAGTGTGGTCCCCGTTGGGACTAGTGTGGAACTGTTTAAAGGGACTGTATCCTGTGTGCCCCTAATCCCTTACCAGGCTGAGGACTGTGAGCAGCCATTTCCCTATTCCCACTGGCCGAGGACTGAGAGCGGCCATACCTTGTAAATAGTTGCGCTTCCTAAGGCGCCCCCTACTGGTTTTATAGGGAACTGTTTTTCTACTAGTGACTGTTGCACTTTGCCTGGTCACAAGTTGCACCGTGGCCAGAAGATAAAGAATGTTTTATATGAAAAAGTTTTTATGATGCTAAGAGAGTTAATGATATTTTCTGATAATATTTTCGTAATGTTTTATACCCGTAAAGTTAAAAGAGAAAAGTACCTCCCATAAAGGGATGAGTTCATAGTTAATATCTTATGTGTGAGTGCACTTTAAAAATTTTTGTAAGTTTTAATTTGCCTTTGCTCTATTCCAGCCCGAGGACGTGCTGTGATTTACCAGGGGGGAATGTAGCACCCCGAGGACTCGGCTGCTACAGGGGTATTGCACCTCAGACCAGAGGTGTGGTATTCCACTCCCGGGTAAGGATGGAGTGTGGAACTGAGCTCAGTTAGCTGCATGCACTACACTCACCCCATTTCCGGGGGACAGATCAACGGTACTCCCACCAGATAGATGTGCAGGTACGACAGCTTCTGTCCCTGGCTGGAGTGGGGGGGGGGGAACATCCTAGTGGTGTAGGAGCAGACAGGGGAGGGACTCTGGGCATAGGAAGGAGCCCATTGGGTGCTTGTCACCTGGGCTCGGGTGTCAGAGGGAGTATATAAGTTGGGCACCATCTTAGGACAGGGTCCTGTTCAGAGGAGAGTCTGTGCAGAGAGGAGCTCAGCCAGAGAGGGCTGACAGGGAGCTGTGGCTCCGTCTGGGCCCAGCTCCAGAGCCAGGCCTGAAGCAGAGAGAGAGACGCAGAGAAAGGCCCAGAGACGAAAGCATAGAGGGAACCCTGAGATCCCACGAGAGAACGGAAACGGGTGAAGGGTTGGCAGACAGGGTACCGGATCCCAAACTGGTGGAGGCCAATTATCCTCAGCCAGGAACCGGAGGTCGTGGACAAGTTTTGGCGCGACCCCTCGCCATATCCACCAGGAAGGCATACCACGTATAGGGTCAGGGAAGCCGGGAAAGGTTTCACCACCAGAAGGCCCGAGGGAGCTGGACAAAGGTGGATCCCTGGTGGGGACGGCCAGTAGGAAGGAAGAGAGGGGAGCTCAGGACCACGCTCTGGAACTGCCTGGGAGTTGGCCGAGTCCCTGACCTGGTGGACGCAGCACGGTTCGGGTGGTCCAACTGTGCACAAGGGACCTGATAAAGAACTGTGAGTAAAGCTTTTGAAACTGCACTTCAAGCCTCCGTGTTTCGTCGTCGCACCTGCACCATCAGTACTGGGACACCCGCACCATCAATCCCATTGTCATCTCTAACATAGCTGCCCTGAGGCCATACCCCTCCCGTTGGGGGTTATACCATCCACGCTGCACATCCGAACCACCGGCCTCAGCGGACTGCCCTGCAACGGCGGCGTCATAGCCGCATTCAACGGGTGGCGTAGTCGGACACTAATACCATCATATCAATAACGCCACTTAGTTTGACACCCTGGGCACGGACCGGGTCACCGCCACAAGGACTACTACCCCTATCGGATCCGGCTCCGGGTATTCCCCGCGTGCGCAACGCTCCCCAAACATGGCCCAGGGGGCGCGTCATTATCTGTCGCAATACTCATACCAGGGGAAATCTTTTCCAAGTTTAGAGCCAAAACCTAATAGAATCCGCCATGTACGAAAATAAAATAAAATAAAAAAAGTCTTTCAACATGACTTATTAATGTGCTGGTCATAAATATTGGATCAAAGTTGGCTGAAACTGCAGATTTTAAAGGATTAGCCAAAGGGGTAATGTTTTTGTTTTTGGAGAGTGACATTCCAATCCTGGCATGTCAGAGTAAGGACACCTATACGCAATGCATGCTCCTCTGGGAAATTAAATATGCAAATTCTAGGAAGAGTGCTAGAACTCTAGCTCCATCCATTGGAAGCAGTGATCCTAAAAGTTAATATTGACTCTTTTACAAGCCTCTCTCTGAAGAGACAATTTGCATATTTAATTTCCCAGAGTAGCACCCATGGCGCACAAGTCTCCTCACTCTGACATACCAGGCTTGGCTTGTCACTCTCCACAAGGAGAAATGTTACCCCTTAAATCCCAGTCCAGAGCCTCTCACCTAGACAGATCAGATCTCATGCTTTGCACTGTTGAGGGGTAATGCCCCAAAACATTGTGTCTGCAAATTTAGATTCTGATTTGCCTATTATCCTTAGTCATGTGACTTGGCTTGTTAAAGTGTCAATATTGACTTTCAGGATCGTTGCTTCCAGTAGGTGATGCTACAGTTCTAGTCTTCTTCCTCTCTGAAGAGACAATTTGCAGGGATTGGCCAACAATTTTTTGTACCTATGAGGCCATCTCAAAAATCCCCGGACAGCAGTTATTATATGTCATCAATCCTGATCGCAAAGGGGTTGTAGCCCAGACCTGTTACACTCCAAAATGGTAGATTTGCTAATTTGTTTAGTGATCTATTCGCCACCCCAAACCACAAACCGCAAACCCTAGTGCTAAAATATTCTACGTATAGGGAATCTATTAGTTTGTAGTTTCCATTAATCAATTATTAGTGTAATATTATTTTTGATGTGCTGTTTCTGTTCTGTATGGCTTCTTCTCTAGTGTCCTCCAAGTCAGTACATACATGGAAATATCGTGAAGTCACCAAAACCTTAGGGAAGAAAAAAAAAGGTAATCATCTCACCTTCCAGGGAGGATACTTCAGTGTGAAAACCACTTGTATTCACATAGGAACCCCTTGTTGACCTTGTTTGGTTAGGGTGTGGTGCAAGGAGTCTAGGAACAAACCAGGCTGGCATCCAGGTCAGAAATGGAAGAAGACTCCATGAGGACTGGGTTCCAGCACCAATGGGTAAATGTTAAAACATTTACTGTGCAATTAAAAACATGGTGAGAAAAAGCAAAAAATCTAAAAAAAAATATATTAAGGATCCATAAGCTTACGCGTTTTGGATTAGCAACCCTTATTTGCATAAGCTTATGGATCCTTCATGTTTTTTATCTTTTTTGCTTTTTCTCACCATGTTTTCAATTGCACATTGAAAGTTATGTTTTAACATTTTCCCATTGGTGCTGGAGCCTAATCCTCATGGACTCTTCTTCTATTACCAAAACCTTACCAAAACACCAGATCTTTGGGCTTAAGCCTAGGCTGCAGAATTGTAAGGATCAAAGGTATTAAAGGTTGATCTATCACTTTTTATATGTAAACCAATTATTTACAGCAGCATGATATTAATTATTGTAGGTGCAAGCATTTTGGACTGGTTGTACAGTTCTAGCTTCTTCTCTAGTGCTCTCCAAGTCAGTACACACATGGAAATATCATAAAATCTTGTCTGATGTCCGGGTAAAGTCTGCAGTTTGTGATAAAGGATACTTTTTATTTTTTTACATTACAATAAGTTACAGGACCCCTTTAAGGTTTTGGCATGAGTTTGATCATTAGTTAAGAGGTAGAATAATATCCTCTTGGCATCCTGGGGAATGTAGGGGCCGCAGTGACATTTTAGCCGCTGAAAGTCACATTCTCCGCTGTGATCGCATGTGATAGAATGTTGCTCCCTATTAGTCATAAAAATCATTTTCAATCTTTGGACTCATTTCAGTATAGTTTCTGCTCACTAAATAATTCACTTGTCATGATAAATATGTTTCCGCTGTAAGCAACCGGTCTTGGAGCCATTAAATGTTATACAGCAGCTTGTGCCATAGGTTACCTTAGTAGATTTCACAGTTCTGTGCCCAGGAGTTCTGTATCTGCTGTCATATACGGACAATTTCTAACAAGTAAGTAAATATTTCCACCCCAGACACCAGCCTTTATGTTCTTCTCTAGAAAGCTATGCCTGCAATCATATTCAACTTTAAAGCATTAAAATTCTTAAAGGGAACTGGTCACCTCGGAAATCGCTATTTACCTGCAGATATAGGGTTAATCTGCAATACAGCATTACAATGCTTACTGAAAGTGCGGTTTCCTGGAGAGAATGAATTGATGTTCCTCCCAGGAGCCGCCGGCTTTCAGTCACATGGGCGGGCAGAGTGGGTCTACAGTCACCACTCACTATACTGTGAGCATGCCCCAGCACTGTGCATCTGTGCGCAGCAAGCTGTCAATCAAAGTCCCAGAGCTAGTGAGCGGTGACTGTAGCCAACTCATGCACGCCCCCATGACTGAAAGCCGGCGGCTCTCAGGTGGAAATAAGTTCATTTTCTCATGGTAAGTGATTAAGTAAGGCAGCCAGAAAGCATTGTGATGCTATTTACCTGCAGATTAATCCTTTATCTGCATGTAAATAGCATTTCTCAAAAATGATAGGTTCCCTTTAAAGAAGATCTGAGATCAGATTGAATAACATAAACTGCAAAAACCTTATTTAGTAGATCTCTAAGACCTGGTGAAGCTGCTGCGCTTACGTTGAAAATTCATATCAGAATTGATCCATATTCCTGATATCTTATGAGTCCAGCTAAAGAGTAGCAGACCTTATGAGCCCAAGTTTATTCAATCTCCACCCACCCATCAAGCTTGACAGACAGGTGCAGCTTGTACTGAGCAGTGTGAGAACTCAGCAGGAAGGAGTGACAGTGAGGGGCTGTCAATCAGGCTAGGTGGGAGGAGATTCAGCAGCAGGGAGGAGAAACAGTGAGGAGTTGTTAAACAGGCTGGGTGGGTGGAGATTCAGCAGCAGCAGTAAGGTGGGGTAGTGAAGTGTTGTTTATCAGGCCAGTTGAGTGGAGATTCAGCAGCAGGGAGGAGGGACGGTGAGGACCTGTTAAATAGGCTAAGCGGGTGGAGATTCAGCAGCAGGGAGGATGAACAGTGAGGAGCTGTTAAACAAGCTAGGTGGGTGTGAAGCTTCAGCACTGCAGATGGGGCAGTGAGATGCTGTCTATCAGGCCAGGTGAGTTTAGATTCAACAGCAGCAGGGAGGAGGGACAGTGAGAAGCAGTCAATCAGGCTAGGTGGGTGGAGATTCAGAAGCAGGGAGGAGGGACATTGAGGTGCTGTTAAACAGGCTATGTGGGCGGAGATTCAGCTGCAGGGAGGAGGGGCAGTGAGGAGCAGTGTGTAGAGCAGTGTGAGATTTTAGCAGGGAGGAGGGATAGTAAAGAGCTGTCAATCAGGCTAGGTGGGTGGAGATCCAGCAGCAGGGAGGAGGGACAGTGAGGAGCTGTTAAACAGGCTAGGAGGGTGGAGATTCAGCAGCAGAGAGGGTGAACTGTGAGGAGCTGTTAAACAGGCTAGGTGGGTGTGGAAATTCAGCAGCAGCAGATGGGGCAGTGAAGTGCTGTCTATTAGGCCAGGTGAGTGGAGATTAAACAGCAGCAGGGAGGAGGGACAGTGAGGAACAGTCAATCAGGCTAGGTGGGTGAAGATTCAGCAAGAGGGAGGAGGGACATTGAGGAGCTGTTAAACAGGCTAGGTGGGTGGAGATTCAGCAGAAGCAGGGAGGTGGGTGGGACAGTGAGGTACTGACAATCAGGATAGGTATGTGGAGCTGCAGCAGCAGGGAGGAGGGGCAGTGAGGAGCTGTCAATCTCATAATATCACTGCAAATAATTTATATACTTCCGCTGCTTTCCACTTACTTAATACTTCTGTATAAGGCACAGAGAAAGGTGAGGCTTGCAGCCTGTGAATGAGCTCCAACAAGGTATGTATAGGCCGTGGTAGTTATTTAGTTATTACCCCTCTTATCTACTAAACAGGGCAAATAAATAGTGAAACAATATGTAGATGAGGCATCTCTCTTCACCCGCTGGAGTTTTGGTTCTGTAGACTCAGGTTCACCCATGTTTGAGTCTGAAGAACGGTGGGAGGTTTGGATATTGTATCCATAATATTGAGTATGTCCTCATTACAGCAGTATAAAACATTATATATTTTCCAGCATGGCGTAATCTCAGGAGCCGTCCCATGTCCGATAATGCAGTAATTACCGGTCACCAGGTTAATGTGAATTATAATGATCAGCACTGACAAGTTACAGCAGATTGTTCTTAAAATTAGAGTTTTTATGAAATCACTAGAGGGAGAAGTGCTCCAGATGTGAGCGTCAGATCTGCATGAATAATTTATACCATTAACTATTGTATGACAAAAGAGATTCATTTTGTTTTATTAAGCGTCAAATTCTTTAAAAAGCTAAATAATTATTGGCAAAAAAAAAAGAGAAAATTATTCATTATTCATTTATTATAATAGTGAGAAGCCAATAAAATACATCCAGGATACAATAATATAATAATAATAATAATAATAATACATTCCCGTCTGTCTTTTTACAATTGATGATGATCACTAATGGTGTATGTGGGTACTGTGACGTCATATAGGGTCTCTGTTCAGCAGTGATATATGGATGATGTAGCGCGGCACAATAAAGCTCCATTTTTATGGCGGAACCGAATTTATACTCCGACCATCTTCCACACACACCTAATTAATTAATATAACAGCGCAGTCAAAATTTCTCATTCATATGTTGCTAAAAGTAATGCTAGACAATGCACATGTAAGTGATGTCAACCTTGAGAATATGTATATGTGGCGCCCCTGAGGGTTCGACCGCCACAGGGATGCTGCACTTCTCTAATGGAGTGTAGTGTTCCTCCTCTGAGGTAAGAACAGCGTGATGGTCAGGACCCCACCTCCACATCCAACACCACACTTCTCCACCAGAGGGGGCTAGAATGCACTAGGTGCTGCCCTCCTGGTTACAGGGAGACTGGGGAACCAAGAGTTAGGGGAACCAGTTAGTGGGTGAGGGTGGAGGACTCACATTTTAGTGACACTTAATAATTCATATTTAACATTAGAGCCATTTTGGTTCTGCGGCTTTGACTGTCTTGGTACTGTGATCTCCCACCCTGAGCGTGGATCCTGTGTGGGCCTGCAGAGGACGGAGACACGGCCCTCGTACCTTGGCCTTGGGTCGAGGGGCAGGTTGCAGATAATGTATGTCTCAACCCGGTCAAGGACCACGACCAAGAAGGCCTGGAGCTTAAGAGTGTAGCTCCACCGCAAATGGAGGATGCAGACGGAGCGGTGTACGCCACCTGTCCTCGCCTACCTGATATATTCAGAGGGAGTCCGGCTGCAAGAGGGGTACCGGGCCCCGACACCCGACCTTGCTACTCTACGTCCTGGTCGGGGAAGCCCGGTAGGCCCTGAAGATCCCACCGGGTATTGGAAGGAGCGGAACTGCTACCCGTGCCCTTTTTCTGAGAGGAGTTCAGAGGGAGACCCGGCCTATCTACACACACACAGACAGGAAAGCACTCGGTCTTTAGTTTAGGAACACTCTGTTGCGGGGTCCTGATTGAACGCTGGACTTGCTCGGAGGTTGTCGGACCCCCCGTCCCTGGTGACCGCAGAACTCCGCGAGGAGCAGGGAGTCGCCTTCCTTCCGCCATCTCTAATGTGAGTAAAGCCTTGGAAGTTCACCCCTATGGCCTCCGGACTGTTTATTCTGCGCTACACCGCACGATGCAGCACATGGTCTCCTCTACTACTACCCCCTCCATCCTGTCCCTCTGCCCTGAGGCTTTGCTCCGTCTGTGGGGAGTAGTAATAACGACGGCCGCCAGAACACCATGCCTCAGCAGACTGCAGTGGCGCTGATGGCCTTCACCAGGTGCCACAGGTGGCGTAGTCGGAATCAGCCACTCAACCCGGATAAGCCCACACCATCCTTCTTTTAATGTGACGGCCCTGAGCACGGGTCGGGTCCGGGCCACGGCTGCACCCCATCTCTCCATCATAGGACCCGACTCCGAGTCCCCCATCTCCCAGGGTAAAGAAAAGGGCTTTCGAGTAGAGGCGTCACATATACTGCGGAAAATATGAACTGAATGAATGAAAAATTATTTTCCCTAGCAATTTTAAGAACTAAGAAGGCACATGGCCATTTCAGGAGACAGATTTCAGCATCAACCTATAGCAGTAGTATTCCGATATATAGAAAAATATTTAGTCCAAAACACCAGGAAGACTCATTTACAGACAAAGTTTGATAATAAGATCCTGACCGATTTGCTCTCCAGTTACGGGAATAGGACTATCTTGACAAAATCAGGACTGTTGGGAACTATTGAGATGGATAGATAGATAGATGGATAGATAGATAGATAGATAGATAGATATAGATAGATAGTTAGATAGATAGATAGATAGATAGATAGATAGATAGATAGATAGATAGATAGATAGATAGATAGATAGAGATGGGAGACAGGAAGGAAGGGAGGACCAAAGAAAGGAAAGGAAGCAAGGAAGGGAGTGAGGAAGGAAGGAAAAGAGGAAGGAAGGCAGGGAGAAAGGGAAGAAATGAGGAAGGAAGAAAGGACAGAAGGAAGGGAGGAGGAAAGGAAGGGAGGAAGAAAGGAAGGAAGGAAGGAAAGAAGGAAGGGAGGGAGGAGGTAAGGAACGAAGGAAAGAAGGAAGGGAGGGAGGAGGGAAGGAAGGGAGGGAGGAAGAAAGGAAGGGAGGAGAAGGAAGGAAGAAAAGGAAGGAGGTAGAAAGGAAGGGAGGGAGGAAGGAAGGAAAGAAGGGAGGGAGGAGGGAAGGAAGGAAAGGAGGGAGGTAGAAAGGAAGGGAGGGAGGAAGAAAAGAAGGGAGGGAGGAGGGAAGGAGCAAGGAAGGAAGGGAGGGAGGAAGAAAGAAAGGAAGGAGAAGGAAGGAAAGGAGGGAGGTAGGAAGGAAATGAAACAGGTGCTAGGGATGCACCAGCGCACTAGATGAGGACGCAGCGGTATCTTAACCAAAGATTGCTTATTACTCTAACACAGCAATTTGAATGATTTAGATAAAAAATTAATCAAGGTTTGCAGATTATTAGCGTGCAATAAAATGTTTTACAATTCACACGTAAGTCTCTCCTGCGAATAGAAGCAGCATTCACAGTTATAACAATTATACCCTATTATACAAGTCACTGAACAGTTACAATAGATGAGAGCGCCTCTATTCTAGTACTCTGTCCTATGGTGAGTCGCAGTCAGCTTTGTACCCGTCACCGTCATTACCCTTTCACTCTGGTGGTAATGACACACAATGTCCAGGCCCTAATGGAAGTCTATACTGCTACACCAATAGGCCGCAAGTCCCTTCTTGGTGAGTCGCTTCTAGCACACGTTGCACTGCCCGCCTCCATCCCCTGAAGCGCGGCTCCAGTCCCTTGTGTATCGTACTTCTGCATCACACGAATGTCCCTCTAGCGCAGTCAGCTCGCTTCTCGTGGCTCTGGTCACGTTTACTCGATTCATCACTCTGGTCACTCAGCTCCGGTCTCAGTCACTGGGCTCATCACTCGATTACTTCCTCAGATCTGGTCATTTGATTATTCACTCGGGTCTGGTCACCGATTCTGCACTCGGGTCTGGTCACTCGATTCTTCACTCGGGTCTGGACGTTCAATTCTTAACTCGGTTCTGGTCACTCAACTCTTCACTCGAGTCTGGTCATTCGATTCTTCACTCGGGTCTAGCACTCGATTCTTCCCTCAGATCTGGTCACTTGATTCTTCATTCTGGTCTGCTCACTCGATTCCTCCCTCAGATCTGGTCACTTGATTCTTCATTCTGCTCTGCTCACTCGATTCTTCACTCTGGTCTGGTCACTCGATTCTTCATTCTGGTCTGGTCACTCGATTCTTCATTCTGGTCTGCTCACTCGATTCTTCACTCAGGTCTGGTCACTCAATTCCTCTTTCGGATCTGGTCACTCGATTCTTCACTCGGATCTGGTCACTCAATTCTTTGGACAGGTCTGGTCACTTGCTTCCTCGCTCAGATCTGGTCACTCGATTCTTCATTTGGGTCTGGTCACTTGATTCCTCGCTCTGGTCTGGTCACTTGTAATGGCAGCTATAAGCCAACTCCGCTGCACCATACGTCCATCCTGCTACAGGTCCAGGCGTTGACTACCCTCTTCACTGCCCTCCTGGGCCTTTTATAATTACTAACTCCGACATAGCTATCACCTGACCTGGTGTCTCTTCCAAACTCTTCCCCTCTGGAACCATGCTCTTTGTTATACAGTTCCTGCTGATGCAAATCTTTCCACTTTCTCTTGCCCTACAATCTTTGGCCAGTAGGTGGCAATGTTTGCTTGCGGAAACCCTGTTGTGGAAGGAAGGAAGAAAAGAAGGAAGGGAGGGTGGGTGTGTGGCTGGAAGGAGAGAGGAAGTAAGGGAGGAAGGAAGAAAAGGAGAAAGGAAGGGAGGACAGGTGGGTGGCTGGAAGGATGGAAGGAAAGAGGAAGAAATGGAGGAAGGAAGGAAGGGAGGAAGGAAGGAAAAAAGGAAGGATAAGTGGAATGGTAGATATGAGAGGGGTAGGTTGGTAGATAATTAAGTCAATAAAATGCTAGATAAAATATAGATAGGTATATAAATATATGAAATATAGAAGATAGATAGATAGATAGATAGATAGATAGATAGATAGATAGATAGATAGATAGATAGATAGATAAATAGATAGATATACAGGTATCCAGTAGATAGCTATGCAGTCCTTACATTTATTAAACATAAAATATATAAAAGTAACCACTTTTGTCCCCAGATATTCAGGTCTATCTATACCTTTTTGTCTTGCAGAACACCAAAGTTTGGCGCTCAGACTCGGTCTGAGAAAGCGATCGTTGCCTTGATTAAGGTATTTTACAAATACGCAGGTAAAGGAGGTGACCCGTTCTGCCTGGAAAAAATGGAGCTCAGACAACTTTTAAGGAAAGAGATGCCAACCCTCCACCCTGTAAGATTATACATGATTCTCATACACATGACTTTCCTTCTTCAGCATTTCTAGATACATACCCTAAACTTGCTCATTTATGAGCTCACCAAGAGTGTCGCTGACCCAATATTTCTATTTACCCCCTGGGATCCCCTGATGAGCACTGGGAATCATATCTGTCCTGGAATACTTAGTGACGTTTTCATGTGGCTTCATCTTTTGAATCCTCTGTCTTCAAAATGCCCATAAATTTCTGCAGAGATGGCGACATGTACGCATGGCCACATCTCCCTATTTATGGCTGTGATAGTGAGACATATAATATGTAAATGGATTAGCCCTACTCCTATGTAAGTGCCAACAGGTACAGTCTAATAATTCCAAAGGAGAAAACTTAAAGCACAGGTAGAATCTTTGTTCAAATAATTATTAATAACGCCATTATTTGTAAGAGACAGATATCGAAACCAACCAACGTTTTGGCCCTTGGGCCTTTATCAATGTTATCTGTCGGGGGTGCCTATGACACGCCCCCAGGGCCGTGGGGTACTCGGCAGCCGGGCCCCTGGATGCCGGTTGGCGAGAAATATCACGGTGGCTGGCCCGGTCCGTGCCCAGGGCGGTCAGTGCAAAAGATGGTTATTTTTAGAAAGTTTGAGACGCCACCTGTGGTGTCTGGTGAGGATCACCAGCGCTGCAACAGTCCTCTGAGGCAGATGTTAGGGCAGCTTGTGATGGGACAGCTCCCCACAGGTGGAGCAGGCCTCAGGGCAGTGAAGTGAGAGAGGGTGGGTTGCGCTGGGCGTTGTAGTGCAGGGGGAACAATGGCGCTGATGAAAGAATGGACGGAGGCAGTACAGTGCAGTCATCCAAGATTTTACTCACAGTTCTTTAGACACTTCACAGGTGCACTATATAGGTAAAGGCCTCCCGCGTCGCGCTGCGTTCACCGGGCAGGGGTTCAATCCTTCCTCAGGCAGCTTGGGAATACCTGGCAGAACCTCACTTTCTCGTGTTCCTATTTTGACCGTCTTCACACTGGTCTTTCTCCCTCCTGCTCTGCGCTGCCCACTCTCAATCCTGTTCGGGTACTCTGAAGTCCCTCCTGTCTGTCGGAGTTACACAGACTTGCTTGACCCTCAGGGGACTAGAATGCGGCAGCGATCCCTCTGTCTTCTGACAGGTGCGGGGCATACGGGTGCCGTCCTGCACGCGCCGTACCCCCTGGGATCCTTTCCTAAAACGGAGCCTACGCCCTGCTCCCATCCTGGGCCTCCAGACCTGGCCCTTCTTGTGGAGCAGAGCTCCTAATGAGACTCTGCTCCCAGACTGTTCTTCTGAACTGTCCCGAACTGTTCTTCTGAACTGCTCTCCAAAACTATCTGACCACCACCCTAAGATGGCTTCCCTATCTTATACTCCTACCAAAGTGCTCCCTCTAACTACTTCCTCCACCCACACCCACTACTGGTTCGCCCTACCTTTGGGTTCCCCCCACTCCAGCCAGGGTCAGGGCTCAGCAGCTGTGCTCTGCATGTTGCCACTCCAGCCGGCCTGGAGCAGTGTAGTGTTGGATGCAGGTGTTTGGGGTTCCGTGCAGCACTCCCTCCTTACCTGAGAGAAGAGAGACATCACACCTCTGGGTGAGGTGCAGTACCTCTGTGGCGACTGAACCCTCAGGGGCGCCACACTCCCCCCCAGTAAAACACAGCACGACCGCGGGCTGGAACAGAGAAAAACAGGGTATATGTTACGCTCGCGCCCAGACTGACTGCCGTGAGCGTGATTAGTGATCCCACTGTACCATGAACCGAGGAGTGCCTGGAGGGGCGTAACTAAGTATCAACCCGATCCGACCAAGGTCGCACGGCGGCTTAGTTGTCTCCGTGGACCAAGGAGGAACCGAGCAGAGGGACCAAGTGCGACTCCAGGTCAGACCCCGGTCACAGTTGTTGACCCACACCGGGGAATGCAGGAACAGGTAAGTTAGACTGGCATACAGGCAGGTGGGTATTGGCAAGTATGGCTGTTATGCAGACAGGTGGGCACTGGCAAGCACGGCTGGTATGCAGACTGGTGGGCACTGGCAAGCCCGGCTGGTATGCAGACAGGGAGATACTGGCAAGCATGGCTGGAGTGCAGACAAGGAGGTAGTAGCAGGTTGGAGCGCAGGCTGGATAGGGTCCAGTACAGACTGGGAGACAGGTACAGAGCCACAGATGCGGTAGACAAGCAGAGTAAAGCGAAACCGCCGGAGTGGAGGACAAGGCAGAGCAGAGAGGAACTGCTGGTGCGGTGAGCAAGAAGAGCGGAGCAAAAACCGCAGGTGCGGTGGGCAAGGCAGAGCAGAGCGGAACCGCCGGAGCAGTGGACAAGGCAGAGCAGAGAGAAACCGCAGGTGCAGTGGACAAGGCAGAGCAGAGAGAAACCACTGGTGTGGTGAGCAAGGCAGAGCAGAGAGAAGCCGCCGGAGCGGTGGGCAAGTCATAGCAGAGAGAAGCCGCAGAAGCGGTGGGTAAGGCAGAGCAAAGGAAAGCCGCCGGAGTGGTGGGCAAGTCAGAGCAGAGAGAAACCGCCAAAGCGGTGGGTAAGGCAGAGCAGAGGGAAGCCGCCGGAGCGGTGGGCAAGTCAGAGCAGAGAGAAGCCGCCGGAGCGGTGGGCAAGACAGAGCGGAGCGAAAGTTCAACAGTGTCAACAGTGTGATGCAGCAGCAAAAAAGGCAAATACAATTCTGGGATGTATTAACAGAAGCATACAGTCTAGATCACGTGAAGTCATTATCGGTCTTTACTCCTCTTTGGTCAGACCTCATCTGGAATACTGTGTACAGTTTTGGGCACCACATTTTAAAAAAGACATAGACAAACTGGAGCAAGTTCAGAGAAGAGCGACCAGAATGGTGACTGGTCTGCAAACCATGTCCTATGAGGAACGGTTGCAGGATTTGGGAATGTTTAGCTTGCAAAAAAGAAGACTGAGAGGAGACTTAATAGCTGTCTACAAATATGTCAAGGGCTGTCACATTGTAGAAGGATCATCTTTATTCTCATTTGCACAAGGAAAGACTAGAAGCAATGGGATGAAACTAAATGGGAGGAGACACAGATTAGATATTAGAAAAAACTTTTTGACAGTTAGGGTGATTAATGAGTGGAACAGGCTGCCACGAGAGGTGGTGAGTTCCCCTTCAATGGATGTCTTCAAACAGAGGCTGGACAGACATCTGTCTGAGATGATCTAGTGAATCCTGCTTTGAGCAGGGGGTTGGACCAGATGACCCAGGAGGTCCCTTCCAACTCTACCATTCTATGATTCTATGATTCTATGATTCTATGAAACCGCAGGTGCGGTGGACAAGGCAGAGAGGACAGGGCTCCGTTCACATGTAACAGACTGGAAAATACAGGAAGATGGCTAGAACACAGGAGGAAGATACGGAGGAAGGGAAAAGGGCCAAGCTGAACCAGATACACACAAGGTACTTACTATGAAGTAGCGAGTGGACACAAAACTCACAAAAATAAGTACAGAGACAACGAGTTGGAGTAGGTCCAGGTTCAGATACTGCAGGAAAAGGGAAGGTACGGACATAGAGACAAGCAGGTAACAGGCTAGGATATAGTTCAGACAGGAACTGCTACTGCAATGAGATACAAGAACGAGCCTGGGTATACAGCCCCCAGAGTGGTGGAAATGGACAAGAAGTCACAGATAACAGGTCTGGGTATGCAGCCCCCAGAGATGGCGGAAACAGACAAGAAGCAGAACTGGACCTGGCAACTTCAGAGTCAAGGAGCACACTGAATGTTAGTGTTGCTCAGACACCTCCTACTGGGTGGAGGGGGTTTAAATATCCAGAGACTCACAGCAATAGGCTGGAGACTCATTATGGGTGCGCCAACAGCAGCTATAAGAATCAGGAAGTAACCGGACCGCCACCCAAATCAGTCAGTTAAGAGACATGCACACAGCATGAACTGGAGCAAGATTTGCAGGCTGGACTGACAGGTAAGATTGCGGTCTTGCATAGTGGGAGGTGGTGCACTATGCAAGCACGCCGCCAGGGATGTTACAGTACCCCCCCCCCTTTACGCCCCCTCTTCTTCAAGCCTGCAAGGGTCTTCTGCAGAGAATTTGGAGGCAAATCCTTCTCTTCAAGAGGATTACCTCTTCTGTCTATTAGAGGAAACGAAACTGATCTCACCATCTTGGTGACTAGGATGCTTCCTCCTATCAAGCCATCCTCAGCAACAGATGAAGAGGGTGAAGTACCAGGAACAGCACACAGGAAAGTCTCTCTCCGTTTGTTATCAGGTAGCACCCTGGTGGATTCAGGAGACAACTGGAGGTCTTCCGCCTGGTTGGAGGGGTGCAGAGACTCGGGGGTAACCACCGCCTTGACGTTCACTTTGCCAAGCTTACTGGATGAAGTGGGCGGCGCACCAGGTACCGGGTGTAGGAAAGTCTCTCTCCATTTATCAGGTAGCACCCCGGGAAATTCAGGAGACAACTGGAGGTCCTCCGCCTGGTTGGAGGGATGCAGAGACTTGGGGGTAATCACTGCTTCGAAGTACATTTTGCCAAGCTTACTGGATGAAGTGGGCGGCGTACCCGGTATCGGGTGTAGGAAAGTCTCTCTCCGTTTAACAGGTAGCACCCCGGGGAATTCAGGAGACAACTGGAGGTCCTCCGCCTGGTTGGAGGGGTGCAGAGACTAGGGGGTAATCACTGCTTCGATGTACACTTTGCCAAGCTTACTGGATGAAGTGGGTGAAGTACCAGGTACAGGGTGTAGGAAAGTCTCTCTCCCTTTGTTATCAGGTAGCACCCGGAGGATTCAGGAGACAACTGGAGGTCCTCCGCCTGGTTGGAGGGGTGCAGAGGCTCGGGGGTAAACACCGCCTTGATGGAAGTAGGACCAGATTTATTAGAGACAGAGGGTCCTTGCTTTAGGACTATCTTCAGACTGCTTTCAGAGATGACTTGTCTGTAAGGCGGGACGATACCTGAAGCCAGATCATTGGTACAATCGTCGAGACTGTGTGGGGACAACGACTCCGCTTCTCTTCCTTCGGAGACTTCAGCGCACAGCGAGTCAGCGACTAGCAGATCTGGGGAAGAAGAAAAAGAAACTGCTGACTGTCCTGAAGATGTGGGGACTGGACACCCCTTGTACCTTAGCAGTCCCCCAGGATACACCATGCAGGATCTCCAGACCTGAGCGAGCACTAGATCTCTCGGCTCTGGACGACCTGTGGGTAAGCAAGGCAGCACCTGGAATGTGAACTTCTTCATATGTAATGCTCCAATCTGGAGCTTAATTTGTACAGACATATTTTGACTGTTTCTGAGTAGGGCTCGTCCTTCTGCTGACAATGCCCAAACCGGCTTCTGGAGTTGTTGGACGGGAATCAGACACCGACTCTTCAAGGCTTTAAGCCCGAAACTTCCGGTTAATCCGAGGCCTTCACTTGCCACGGAGACAGTCATGGTCATCTGTGGAGAGGAAACACTAACGCCAAGGGCAGCCTCTCCTACAGGCCTAATGTCTTGGGATTCTCCAACCTTCGCTGGACAAAGACCGTCAGGGGGTCCCAAACCACCGCAGCGGGACCGCAATCCGATTTTGTGACTGAGTTCTGGCTTCTGCTTTGCCTGACGAACATAGTCATCCTTCATGGATTCTGAGCGGAAAGCTGCCTCTACAGGCTGGGGAACAGGAGGTCTTTGGGAGGACAGAACCTGGCGTGACGGTTTACCTCTACGCCTTGCATGTCTGGACTGCCTCTTGAGGTTGGGAAGAGAAGTATTCTGTGGAGCATAGTCATCCTGTGTGGATTCTGGGTGGGCAGCAGTCTCTTCGGGCTGGAGGACTGGTAGGCTACCTACACACATTACCCATCGAGGCTGCTCCGGGATATTGGGAAGGGAAGCTTTAGCAGAGGCTTCAGGATTAGGGTAATCAAAGACTATTAGAAAGGCCACCAGGAAGGCCTGCAGGTCAAAGATGATAGGATCCCATGCTTCCCATAGGGGGGTGATCCATTTCAAGGCATCACCAGCTAGGTAGGACATCATGAATGCTACTTTAACCCAATCAGTAGGAAAATAGTGAGCATAGAACTTGAAATGCAGCATGCATTGCTCCACAAATGCACGGCTTCGTTTTGGATCCCCATAGTACCCCGGTGGATCCACAGGAACGAGTGCTGATAGATCCATTTGGGCTGGTGCATAAATCGCCTGGGCCATAGCTTGAGAGAAAAAATTTTCTTGGTGCACGTATTCGCCGGACAAGGATTCAAAATGTCTCTGAGAGCGAAAGGCCGTGGGGCTCAATGGGAACCACGGCCTGAGCAAACTGTTACGCTCGCGCCCGGACTGACTGGCGTGAGCGTGATTAGTGATCCCACTGTACCATGAACCGAGGAGTGCCTGGAGGGGCGTAACTAAGTATCAACCCGTTCCGACCAAGGTCGCACGGCAGCTTAGTCGACTCCGTGGACCAAGGAGGAACCGAGCAGAGGGACCAGGTGCGACTCCAGGTCAGACCCCGGTCACAGTTGTTGACCCACACCGGGGAATGCAGGAACAGGCAGGTTAGACTGGCATACAGGCAGGTGGGTATTGGCAAGTACAGCTGGTATGCAGACAGGTGGGTACTGGCAAATACGGCTGGTATGCAAACAGGTGGGCACTGGCAAGCACGGCTGGTATGCAGACAGGTGGGCACTGGCAAGCACGGCTGGTATGCAGACAAGGAGATACTGGCAAGCATGGCTGGAGTGCAGATAAGGAGGTACTAGCAGGTTGGAGCGCAGGCTGGATAGGGTCCAGTACAGACTGGGAGACAGGTACAGAGCCACAGATGCGGTAGACAAGCAGAGTAAAGCAAAACCGCCAGAGCGGAGGACAAGGCAGAGCAGAGAGGAACTGCTGGTGCGGTGAGCAAGCAGAGCGGTGCGAAAACCGCAGGTGCGGTGGGCAAGGCAGAGCAGAGCGGAACCGCCGGAGCGGTGGACAAGGCAGAGCAGAGAGAAACCGCAGGTGCGGTGGACAAGGCAGAGCAGAGCGGAACCGCCAGAGCGGTGGGCAAGGCAGAGCAGAGAGAAGCCGCCAGAGCGGTGGGCAAGGCAGAGCAGAGAGAAGCCGCCGGAGCGGTGGGCAAGTCATAGCAGAGAGAAACTGCTGGTGCGGTGAGCAAGGCAGAGCAGAGAGAAGCCGCCGGAGCGGTGGGCAAGTCAGAGCAGAGAGAAGCCACCAAAGCGGTGGGTAAGGCAGAGCAAAGGAAAGCCGCCGGAGCGGTGGGCAAGTCAGAGCAGAGAGAAACCGCTGAAGTGGTGGGTAAGGCAGAGCAGAGGGAAGCCGCCGGAGCGGTGGGCAAGTCAGAGCAGAGAGAAACCGCGGGAGTGGTGGGCAAGACAGAGCAGAGCGAAACCGCAAGTGCGGTGGACAAGGCAGAGAGGACAGGGCACCGTTCACATGGAACAGACTGGAAGATACAGGAAGATGGCTAGAACACAGGAGGAAGATACGGAGGAAGGGAAAAGGGACAAGCAGAACCAGATACAAACAAGGTACTTACTATGAAGTAGTGTAGCGCCCTGAGGGTTCGGTTGCTACAGGGGTATTGCACCTCAACCAGAGGTGTGATATTCCACTCCCAGGTAAGAATGGAGTGTGGACCAGGGCTCAGTTAGCTGCCCACACACACTCACCCCATTTCCGGGGGACAGCTCGACGGTGCTCCCAGATGCAGGCACAACTGACCATGTCCCTGGCTGGAGTGGGGAGGGGGGAAGAGAACCCAGTGGTGTAGGAGCAGAAAGGGACGGTTTCTGGAGCACAGGAAGGAGCTCATTGGGTGCAGGTCACCTGAGCTCAGACACAGAGAAGCAGATAAAAGGTGGGAGCCATCTTAGGAGGGAGTTCAGTTCAGTCAGAGCGGAAGGGAGAGAGAGCTGACAGGGAGCCGCGGCTCAGCCTGAGCTCAGCTCCACGAGGCAGGCCTAGAGGGAAGGCCGGGGCCAGAGAGGAGAAGAGAAGAAGGCGAAGGAAGGAAGGAGAAGAGACAGAGGAGTGGAAGGCTCCAGAAACAAGAAGGCAGAAGGGACCCTAAGAGTGCAGAACGGTCAGCAACCGTTGCATACCCCATTATACCGGGTGGAAGGGTCAGGCTTTGTAAAGGTACAAGATCCCTAAGTTGGTGAAGGCGAATCTACCCTCAGCCAAGAACCGGAGGTTGTGACCATTTATTGGTGCGACCCCCCCCCTAAACCTGCTAGGAAGGCACCATATAGGATAGCGGGAAGTGAAGGCCAACGCTTACCCGACACGGTCCGCGGTAGCTGGACAGAAGTCAGGACACTGGTGGGGCACGAGAGGCCAGAGAAAGGACAGAAGGGGGTCCTGTGCCATACTCCTGAATTGCCTGGGGGTTGACCGAGCTCCTCACCTGGTGGACGCAGCATGGCTCGGGCAGTCCTTGCTGACAGAAGTGACTTGGATAACAACTGTGAGTAAAAGACCCTGGACTGCATCATTTGACTCTGTGTGATTTCTGCTGCGCCTGCACCATCACCCCCAGCATCCACTTACACTGCCCTGAGGCTACACTCTTCCCGTGGGGAGTTATCCTACCCCTGTGCTGCACACCAGGCTCAGCAGTCTGCCTCGCAGCGGCGGTTATCCCTGACCGCAATCCACGGGTGGCGTAGTCGGACATTTAAAGCACTGATTGATATACTGCCACAACTTGGTCTGACCACCCTGAGCCACGGGATCGGGTTGCCACTACTACCCCCAGCATCATACAGAAGGCCCGGTTCCGGGTACCCCACGGCCCAGGGGGCGAGTCAGTAGCGAGTGGACACAAAACTCACAAAAATAAGTACAGAGACATCGAGTTAGAGTAGGTGCAGGTTCAGATACTGCATGAAAAGGGAAGGTACGGACATAGAGACAAACAGGTAACAGGCTAGGATACAGTTCAGACAGGAACTGCTACTGCAATGAGATACAAGAACGAGCCTGGGTATACAGTCCCCAGAGTGGCGGAAACGGACAAGAAGTCACAGATAACAGGTCTGGGTATGCAGCCCCCAGAGATGGCGGAAACAGACAAGAAGCAGAACTGAACCTGGCAAATTCAGAGTCAATGAGCACACTGAATGTTAGTGTTGCTCAGGCACCTCCTACTGGGTGGAGGGGGTTTAAATATCCAGAGACTCACAGCAATAGGCTGGAGACGCATTAGGGGTGCGCCCAAAGCAGCTATAAGAATCAGGAAGTAACCGGGCCGCCGCCCTAAGCAGTCAGTCAAGAGACATACACACAGCATGAACTGGAGCAAGATTTGCAGGGTGGACTGACAGGTAAGATTGCGGTCTTGCATAGTGGGAGGTGGGGCACTATGCAAGCACGCCGCCAGGCATGTTACAGTATACATGACATGCAAATTTTTAGATGCATCCGCATATAAGATTACAAAAACACAACATTTCTTCCCTTTATGGGAGGCACATCTTCCTTAAACGTTACAGGTTACAATTTTCAGAGACATTATAAAACTTTCTTAAATAACATTTTCCTTCTTCAATAAGTGCAACAAGTAGCAGCGTGAGGGATCCGTCTGCAAACCCTCAACGTAGGCCCTTGGCGTGGCTGCAGGGCATAGGTGATCCTGGAGTTGGACCACGGCTTCCGCCACGCCAAACGGGTTTTTGTTCTGTGATCATGGTTATTAATATAAAACCAATAGGGTGCACTTTAAGAAGTGCTGAACTATTTTACAATGCAAGTTCTTGGCCGTTCACTGCCCCAGCCTACAAGTCTATTTACCCTGACGGGTACTTAAGTAAACACACACTATAAGGCAAGATACTATTTTCAACTCTCAAATACTGCACCCTTACGGGTGACTATATACAATTAGTGTTCAGTCCCACCTGCTGGCTCAATAGTGGGGACCCCGCCTGGGGTACTTTTTATTCTTCCCTGACCCAGCCGGGTCATGAGGGGTTTTCTGCAGGGGTGTGTCCTCGCTGACACGATACACGTGCAGGGCGTACCAGCCACGTTCACCATGGTGCCGGGTGTACGTGACGTGGTCCCCCGGATACAGGTTCCGGTTAGGATTGCCTTCCTCCAGCTCGGGCTCCACATCCCGCCGGTTTACAAATATGTCCCTCTCGAAATCGGGACTCCTGATAAAGCCCCACCCAGCCTTCAGGTTGAACTTCACCACGAGGCCTTCCTCGCGGGGGCTGGGGTGGGCTGACTGCACCTGGCGGACCTGCGCCTTGGCGGCCTTGTCTCGGGCCTCCAAGCGCTCACAGCGCGCCTCCCGTGCACGTCATTCCCTCTCTAGTTGCCGGAGCTCCCGCCTGCAGAACTCTTTCCTCTGCAGGGCGGCGGCCTCGGTCTCCTGTGAGAACCCCATCAGGTCCCCCCCCGGTTGTCCCAGCATAACTCTTCTCCGCTGGGGCAGGCAACCGGGGGCGCTGGTATTGGCAGGAGCGGGCACGGCTGCTGGTCCTCAAACCGGGCGGACCAATCAAAGACCGGCGCGCCGTATAACCACTCGGGTGCCAGAGGTGGCGGGAGGGCTTCTAGTAGTAGGCCCATAGCTTCAGCGCCCAGGAGTGGAGGCTCCGGGAGGGCACTAGATGGGGGATCCTCTGGTTCAGCGCCCGGGGGTGGAGGTTCTGGGCTGCACAGCTGTTCCAGCCAGGGTACGGCAGCATACGGCGAGGGCTGGGGAAAGAGGCCCAGGAGCAGGTCGGCACTGGCAGCGCCCGGGACTGGGGATTCTCTCCTACCTGTCCTGTACTCCATACGGCCTCCTGGTTCTCCGCGGGCTCCGCTGGGGCTTGGGGGCCGCTGCTGGCATCCAGTGCTGCTTTCCACCATGATGCCAACTTTTCCAGCAGCTCGCTTCTCCACTTTGCGACCGCTGCTGGCTGGGCTCGTTCCACCTGTTCGCCCAGCTCGAGGACCTCACTCTGGAGGAACTCCACATCCTCCGGGGACAATTTGTCCACTTTTCCCTCCTGGGTGAGGGGATTTGCTTGATGCTGCAGCAGGCCAGAGGCGGAGGCTTCGTCTTCGTGTCCGTCCATGCTCTCTGCCGGGTGCGGTCTGTCTAGACTGGTTAAGACCACACCCTGTCTCCATTCCTTCTCTCCGCCTCCTCTCTTCTTTCGGGGGCGGCCCCATGGCAATCTGCTGTCGGTCACCCCCTATGACGGCCTCCCTGCCTTGACGGACACATCTATGCGGACAGTCACTGTTGCAAGGGGCAGGGCTGGCTTTTGGCGCCATTCCGGGACCCGGCCCACGATGCGAGGTTCCATACTGTTGTCCTTTAGCACGCACATAATGGCGCCCGTTCTTCTGGGGCGGGTGCCACATTCAGTAACATAACACAATTCTTCAGGCACACTTCACCCGCTGATACGGGCTGGTCACGCATCTTGTTCATGATGCCAAGTCATGACGCGCCCCCAGGGCCGTGGAGTACTCGACAGCCGGGCCCCTGGATGCGGGTTGGTGGGAAATATCACGGTGGCTGGCCCGGTCAGTGACCCAGGTCGGTCAGTGCAAAAGGGGGTTATTTTTAGAAAGTTCGTGACGCCACCTGTGGTGTCTGGTGAGGATCACCAGCGCTGCAACTGTCCTCTGAGGCAGATGTTAGGGCAGCTTGTGATGGGACAGCTCCCCACAGATGGGGCAGGCCTCAGGGCAGTGAAGTGAGAGAGCGTGGGTTGCGCTGGGCGTTGTAGTGCAGGGGGAACAGTGGCGCCGATGAAAGAATGGACGGAGGCAGTACAGTGCAGTCATCCGAGATTTTACTCACAGTTCTTAAGACAGTCCACAGGTGCACTATACAGGTGAAGGCCTCCCGCGTCGCGCTGCGTTCACCGGGCAGGGGTTCAATCCTTCCTCAGGCGGCTTGGAAATACCTGGCAGAACCCCACTTTCTCGTGTTCCTATTTTGATCGTCTTCACACTGGTCTTTCTCCCTCCTGCTCTTCGCTGCCCACTCTCAATCCTGTTCGGGTATTTTGAAGTCCCTCCTGACCGTCGGAGTTACACAGACTTGCTTGACCCTCAAGGGACTAGAATGCGGCTACGATCCCTCTGTCTTCTGACAGATGTGGGGCGTACGGGTGCTGTCCTGCACGCGCCGTACCCCCTGGGATCCTTTCCTAGAACGGAGCCTACTCCCTGCCCCCATCCTGGGCCTCCAGATCCGGCCCTTCTTGTGGAGCAGAGCTCCTAATGAGACTCTGCTCCCAGACTGTTCTTCTGAACTGTCCCGAGCTGTTCTTCTGAACTGCTCTCCAGAACCATCTGACCACCACCCTAAGATGGCTTCCCTATCTTATACTCCTACCAAAGTGCTCCCTCTAACTACTTCCTCCACCCACACCCACTACTGGTTCGCTCTACCTTTGGGTTCCCCCCACTCCAGCCAGGGTCAGGGCTCAGCAGCTGTGCTCTGCATGTTGCCCCTCCAGCCGGCCAGGAGCAGTGTAGTGTTGGATGCAGGTGTTTGGGGTTCCGTGCAGCACTCCCTCCTTACCTGAGAGAAGAAAGACACCACACCTCTGGGTGAGGTGCAGTACCTCTGTGGCGACTGAACCCTCAAGGGCGCCACACCTAGCTGTGAACAGTATTATCTGGTTAAGCCTGCGGAGTCCACGTGGAAGGTGTGATACCGAGTACCGGTGGTGCGATAATGAGACGGGTAAGATATGAATCACAGAGTTGGGATGTAGACCCACTACCAACCCTAATTTGTCCCTAATAATATTAAGCCTATCAGAGGATTGTTCATTCATTGTTTGAAAGTGATAAAGATCTCGCCCATTGATGTACCTAACGTGATAAAAGCGGTTCTTGAGTTTGACCAATGAAGGAGGGTGCCAAGTGAGCCCAAAGGGAAGCAGGACTCATAGACTCTTTGTATGTGGGTGGGAAAGGAGGACTCCCAGGTTCTTTGTATGTAGGTGGGGAATCAGGACTCACAGACTGTTTGGATGTAGGTGGGGAAGGAAGACTCACAGGCTCTTTGTATGTGGGTGGGGAAGCAGGGCTCACAGGTTCTTTGTATGTGGGGAAACAGGACTCACAGGCTCTTTGTATGTGGGTGGGGAAGCAGGGCTCACAGGTTCTTTGTATGTGGGAAAACAGGACTCACAGGATCTTTGTATGTGGGTGGGGAAGCAGGTCTCACAGTTTCTCAATATGTAGATGGGGATGAAGGACTCACAAGCACTCAGTATGTTGGTGATGAAGGAGGACTCACAGACTCTCAGTATGTGGGTGGAGAAGCAGGACTCACAGGCTCTCAGTATGTAGGTGGGGAAGCAGGACTCACAGTCTCTCAATATGTAGATGGGGAAGCAGGACTCATAGTCTCTCAATATGTAGATGGGGAAGGAGGACTCACAAGCTCTCAGTGTGTGGGTGGGGAAGGAGAACTTACAGACTCTCAGTATGTGGGTGGAGAAGCAGGACTCACAAGCTGTTTTTATTTGGATGGGGAAGCAAGACTCACAGGCTCTTTTTGTGTGAGCGGGGAAGAAGGACTCACATGCTCTTTGTATGTGGGTGGGGGAAGATGACTCACAGCCTCTTTGTATGTGGGTGGGGAAAGATGACTCACGGGCTCTTTTTATGTAGGTAAGGAAGCAAGACTCACAAGATCTTTGTATATGGGTGGGGATGGAGAACTTATGGCTTTCTATAAGTGGACGAAGGGGATAGACTGAAGACTTTATTTTGGTGGGAAGCTGAACACACAGGCTGTTTGTATGTGGGTGGGGAACTACACTGCTCAAAAAAATAAAGGGAACACTCAAATAACACATCCTAGATCTGAATGAATGAAATATTCTCATTGAATACTTTGTTCTGTACAAAGTTGAATGTGCTGACAACAAAATCACACAAAAATCATCAATGGAAATCAAATTTATTAACCAATGGGGGCATGGGTTTGGAGTCACCCCCAAAATTAAAGTGGAAAAACACACTACAGGCTGATCCAACTTTGATGTAATGTCCTTAAAACAAGTCAAAATGAGGCTCAGTATTGTGTGTGGCCTCCACGTGCCTGTATGACCTCCCTACTACGCCTGGGCAGCTCCTGATGAGGTTGCGGATGGTCTCCTGTGGGATCTCCTCCCAGACCTGGACCAAAGCATCCGCCAACTCCTGGACAGTCTGTGGTGCAATGTGACGTAGGTGGATGGAGCGAGACATAATGTCTAGAGATGAGCGTTGTTCTACTCGAACTGTTCGCCAATCTCAAATTCGATCTGTTTTGGGCGGTGTTCGAGCCGTTCGGCGAACACGAACAATTTGAGAAAAATTCGGCTGTTCGAGGTTATGTTCGATAACTGTTCGTGCACCAAAATCATAACTGGATTTTTTCTCAGTAATGATGAAAATTAATGTTAATACGCAGTTTGAGTGTACAGCGGGGTGGGGGGAGGGGCAGGGGATGGATCTCTGCAGGAACAATGAAGATCTCCATTTTTTTTTTCTCTTTCCCGCATTTACAGTGGGGAGGTGCAATCTGTCAGCCTATCAGCAGCGCACACACGGAGCGAAGTGCTTTTTTTCACACAAGCAAGGGCATGTGTGATTGGCAGTGTATGTCACATGTCCTTGGCCTATAAGACCCAGC
The DNA here is from genome assembly GCF_046119375.1 of Phyllobates terribilis. NCBI lineage: Eukaryota > Metazoa > Chordata > Amphibia > Anura > Dendrobatidae > Phyllobates > Phyllobates terribilis. Next base: position 337,546,053 of record NW_027362768.1, read on the forward strand.
CATTTTCCCCGTCGCCACCATTTTCTCACTGCTGCAGCTGCGTGTTAGACGGCACCGCTGTTGCTGTGTGCGCTATACCTTGTTAATTTCAAGCCAATTTTCGCACAAATCTACAGATAGCTTGGGAGTAGGGAATAGTTGTGATTGCAGTCCTTTTAAGGACTAGGTTACAGCATTTCCTACGACTTTTATCAGGCAGGTCTGTGCTCTTAAATAGATAGATTGTGGGAGTAAAGACTAATTGTAATTGGAGTCCTTTTCAGGACTAGGTTACATCAGTTCCTATCAGTTTTTGCCAGGCAGGTCTGTGCCAGTGCTGTGCAAGTTTTTTTCACAGCATTTGGCTGAATCTAGCAAAGCTAATCCTTTTTGGCCTATTGCAGAGTGTGTTAGTCAGTGGAGTAGCCTATCTGTGTTGCAAGATATACCACCTGTGTATAGAATACCAATTTTTTTACTGCACCTAGTGAAGTAAAATCTTTTGGGCATAGCATCATTCTATTAGTCCATCTATACTGACCTCCATCAGGTTGCAAATTGAATATAATTTTTTTCTGCATCTAGCTCTGAAAAAATATTGGGCTTCTAGCTGTGTGTGGGACTTGTTGTATTAGTCCATCTATACAGACCTCCATCAGGTTGCAAACTGAATATATTTTTTTCTGCATCTACCTCTGAAAAAATATTGGGCTTCTAGCTGTGTGTGGGACTTGTTCTATTAATCCATCTATACAGACCTCCATCAGGTTGCAAACTGAATATATTTTTTTCTGCATCTACCTCTGAAAAAATATTGGGCTTCTAGCTGTGTGTGGGACTTGTTCTATTAATCCATCTATACTGACCTCCATCAGGTTGCAAATTAAAAATAATTTTTATCTGCATCTACAGTACCTCTGAAAAAATATTTGGGCTTCTAGCTGTGTGTGGGACTTGTTGTATTAGTCCATCTATACTGACCTCCATCAGGTTGCAAATTAAAACTAATTTTTATCTGCATCTACAGTACCTCTGAAAAAATATTTGGGCTTCTAGCTGTGTGTGGGACTTGTTGTATTAGTCCATCTATACTGACCTCCATCAGGTTGCAAACTGAATATATTTTTTTCTGCATCTACCTCTGAAAAAATATTTGGGCTTCTAGCTGTGTGTGGGACTTGTTGTATTAGTCCATCTATACTGACCTCCATCAGGTTGCAAACTGAATATATTTTTTTCTGCATCTACCTCTGAAAAAATATTGGGCTTCTAGCTGTGTGTGGGACTTGTTGTATTAGTCCATCTATACTGACCTCCATCAGGTTGCAAACTGAATATATTTTTTTCTGCATCTACCTCTGAAAAAATATTGGGCTTCTAGCTGTGTGTGGGACTTGGTCTATTAGTCCATCTATACTGACCTCCATCAGGTTGCAAACTGAATATATTTTTTTCTGCATCTACCTCTGAAAAAATATTGGGCTTCTAGCTGTGTGTGGGACTTGTTCTATTAATCCATCTATACAGACCTCCATCAGGTTGCAAACTGAATATATTATTTTCTGCATCTACATCTGAAAAAATATTGGGCTTCTAGCTGTGTGTGGGACTTGTTGTATTAGTCCATCTATACTGACCTCCATCAGGTTACAAACTGAATATATTTTTTTCTGCATCTACCTCTGAAAAAATATTGGGCTTCTAGCTGTGTGTGGGACTTGTTCTATTAATCCATCTATACAGACCTCCATCAGGTTGCAAACTGAATATATTTTTTTCTGCATCTACCTCTGAAAAAATATGTGGCCTTCTAGCAGTGTGTGGGACTTTCTCTATTAGTCCATCTATACTGACCTCCATCAGGTTGCAAACTGAATATAATTTTTTTCTGCATCTAGCTCTGAAAAAATATTTGGCCTTCTAGCAGTGTGTGGGACTTTCTCTATTAGTCCATCTATACTGACCTCCATCAGGTTGCAAATTAAAAATAATTTTTATCTGCATCTACAGTACCTCTGAAAAAATATTTGGCCTTCTAGCAGTGTGTGGGACTTTCTCTATTAGTCCATCTATACTGACCTCCATCAGGTTGCAAATTGAATATAATTTTTATCTGCATCTAGCTCTGAAAAAATATTTGGCCTTCTAGCAGTGTGTGGGACTTTCTCTATTAGTCCATCTATACTGACCTCCATCAGGTTGCAAATTGAATATAATTTTTATCTGCATCTAGCTCTAAAAAAATATTTGGCCTTCTAGCAGTGTGTGGGACTTTCTCTATTAGTCCATCTATACTGACCTCCATCAGGTTGCAAATTAAAAATAATTTTTATCTACATCTAGCTCTGAAAAAATATTTGGCCTTCTAGCAGTGTGTGGGACTTTCTCTATTAGTCCATCTATACTGACCTCCATCAGGTTGCAAATTAAAAATATTTTTTATCTGCATCTACAGTACCTCTGAAAAAATATTTGGGCTTCTAGCTGTGTGTGGGACTTGTTCTATTAGTCCATCTATACTGACCTCCATCAGGTTGCAAATTGAATATAATTTTTATCTGCATCTAGCTCTGAAAAAATATTTGGCCTTCTAGCAGTGTGTGGGACTTTCTCTATTAGTCCATCTATACTGACCTCCATCAGGTTGCAAATTGAATATAATTTTTATCTGCATCTAGCTCTGAAAAAATATTTGGCCTTCTAGCAGTGTGTGGGACTTTCTCTATTAGTCCATCTATACTAACCTCCATCAGGTTGCAAATTAAAAATAATTTTTATCTGCATCTACAGTACCTCTGAAAAAATATTTGGGCTTCTAGCTGTGTGTGGGACTTGTTCTATTAGTCCATCTATACTGACCTCCATCAGGTTGCAAATTAAAAATAATTTTTATCTGCATCTAGCTCTGAAAAAATATTTGGCCTTCTAGCAGTGTGTGGGACTTTCTCTATTAGTCCATCTATACTGACCTCCATCAGGTTGCAAATTAAAAATAATTTTTATCTGCATCTACCTCTGAAAAAATATTTGGGCTTCTAGCTGTGTGTGGGACTTGTTCTATTAATCCATCTATACAGACCTCCATCAGGTTGCAAACTAAATATAATTTTTTTCTGCATCTAGCTCTGAAAAAATATTTGGCCTTCTAGCAGTGTGTGGGACTTGTTCTATTAGTCCACCTATACTGACCTCCATCAGGTTGCAAATTCAAAATAATTTTTTGTCTGCATCTAGCTCTGAAAAAATATTTGGCCTTCTAGCAGTGTGTGGGACTTTCTCTATTAGTCCATCTATACTGACCTCCATCAGCTTGCAAACTGAATATATTTTTTTTCTGCATCTACCTCTGAAAAAATATTGGGCTTGTAGCTGTGTGTGGGACTTGTTCTATTAATCCATCTATACAGACCTCCATCAGGTTGCAAACTGAATAAAAAAAATTTCTGCATCTACCACTGAAAAAATATTTGGGCTTCTAGCTGTGTGTGGGACTTGTTCTATTAGTCCATCTATACTGACCTCCATCAGGTTGCAAATTGAATATAATTTTTTTCTGCATCTAACCCAGCCAATAGTTTTGGCCTAATACCACAGTTTGGCCACTCAGCTCTGCTCGGTTCCCATCCATTGTTTTTTTGTGCAAACAACTCCAGAGTTGTGAATTAGTTAACCACCAAAACGAGTGGAAAAAGGCCTGCTGCTGGTGGAAAGGGGAATAGGCGTGTTGGGAAGGGGAAAAAAGGTTGTGTCCGTGGGGTAGGTGTTAAAGCAACAGTAACATCTGCAGAAGAAAGACCATCTTCCAGCCAAACTAAAATGTCTACTTCTTTTAGCGGACAATGTGATAAGATCCCTTTCTTACGGCCACGCCAATCGCTACAAATTCCAGATGAGGCACAAAAACAGCAGGTGCTTCAACGGATATCAAGTGCTCCTTTAAGTGGGCTCTCCTCCACATCAACTTCAACATCACAAATACTCCAGTCCTCAAAGGTGTCACCCCAATCGCACTTGCTTCCTCACAGCTCCCAAATCTCCAGCTGCCCGTCTGAGTATGAGGTAGAACAGATGGTTGAGTCTGCAGAGCTGTTTACTCATACTATAGCCTGGGAATCAGAGGTCGACTCCAGCGCTTCTGTGAATCCAGACGAGGAAATGATCTGCACTGATGCCCAGAATCTTTATGAGTCGGATCCAGGACCAGACGCAGAAGGTTCTGACCATAATGTAGACCCTCATACCCAAACTGTAACTCCTGTTGGTGGAGACAATGAGGAAGACGATGATAAGACTCAAATACCTGATTGGAGCGACAACTTTAGTTTTTTGTCAGGGCAGGAACAGGTTGGCTCTGAGGTGTGATAACGCACAGGGTGATGATGATGAGGTTGGAGATCCCACTTACTGTCAACCCACAGTCAGACAAGAGATGAGGTCAGCAGAGAAGGTGGAGGAAGATGCTAGTGACGACGAGGTCAGGTTGCGCCTTCCTGGACAGAGACATAGTACTGGAAGCACGTCAACAACTGCATCCTCAAACACAACTCTGCCTCTCACCACAAGTCGTGGTGGCTCTTCAGGTCGCATGGGTGCTATGCCTTGCATAGCCTGGGCATTTTTTCAGATCGATAAAGATGACCCAACTCGTGTTATCTGTAACATTTGTCAGCAAAAGCTAAGTAGAGGCCAAAAAATACATAGTTTGAGTACTTCATGCATGAACCGGCACATGGACATGAAGCATAAGTTGCAGTGGGAAGCTCAGTGTGCTACAATGCGGCCTAGCCGACCGGGCCAACCACCGTCTGCCATATCTTGTGCATCCGCGGCCTCTTCATCCTCTGTGACTGGGGGGACAGCAGTCACACCTGTTTTGGGGCGCAGACCTGCCACCTCTTTACCCGCAACAGCCAGCGTGATTGGCAGGTCATCATTTTCTTTGGAGGTGGTAACACCAGCTGGTGTTGAGCGCTGTCCGACATCGATAGCACCACCTTTGGATCAAGGCAACCTAACATGTCCGCCTGCATCTTCCTCACAGACCGGCAGTTTGCCGGGGACACCCTTATCAACCCCGTCTAAGCACAATAGCCAGCCCTCGGTCCCTCAGATGTGGACAAGTAAAAGACCATTTCCTCCTAGCCATGAGAAAGCTAAGAGGTTGATTTTCACCATCTGCGAGCTCTTGGCTACAGAAATGCTGCCTTTCCGCCTGGTGGACACAGAGGATTTTCGAGACCTTATGTCCGTCGCAGTGCCCCAGTACCAGATGCCCAGTCGGCACTACTTCTCAAAGAAAGGTGTGCCTGCGCTCCACCAGCATGTCGCACACAACATCACCGCTTCTTTGAGAAACTCTGTGTGTGACAGGGTGCATTTCACCACAGACACTTGGACGAGTAGGCATGGACAGGGGCATTACATGTCGCTGACTGGGCACTGGGTAACTATGGTGACAGCAGGACAAGGGGCTGCTGTCCAAGTCTTGCCGTCCCCACGAGTTGTGCGTCAATCCTCTTTATGTCAAAGTTCCTCCACTGCTTCTGCCTCCTCAACCTCCTCTCGGTCTTCCACCTGCACCCAAAGCCTGTCTGGTCATGCCACAAGCTTTCTAACTGCGCAGAAGGGATCCTGCACACCTCCTTACTATGCTGGCAGTAGGGCTCAACGTCATCAGGCGGTTTTTACATTGAAATGTCTGGGAAATGTGAGTCACACAGCTGAGGAGTTGTGGTCAGCTCTGGAGAACCAATTTCATGAATGGTTGTCTCCACTGGACCTGAAACCAGGGAAGGCCGTGTGCGACAATGCTGCAAACCTGGGTGCGGCCCTTCGCCGGGGCAATGTCACACACGTGCCTTGTATGGCTCACGTGTTGAACCTGGTTGTCCAGCAATTTTTAGCCCACTATCCCAGACTAGATGGCCTTCTGCAGAGGGCAAGGTCGCTGTGTGCTCACTTCCGCCGTTCGCATCCCGCAGCTCAGCGACTTACATCTCTACAGAAGTCGTTGGGCCTGCCACTTCACCGGCTAAAATGCGATGTGCCTACCCGGTGGAATTCAACTCTGCACATGTTGCAGCGACTGTGGCAGCACCGACAAGCCCTGGTGCAATACGTTCTGACGTATAGCCTGGGCCAACGAGATCCAGAGGTGGGGCAAATCACGCTGCAGGAGTGGTCTCAGATCAGGGACCTATGCACCCTTCTGCACAGTTTTGAAATGGCGACGAAGATGTTTAGTGCTGACGATGCCATTATCAGCATGACTATTCCGGTGATTTACATGCTGGAGCACATGTTAAACAGAATTCGGAGTCAGGTGGTGGCACAAGAGGAGGTGGAGGAAGTAGAGGAGGAGGAGTTGTATGCGGAAGGGCTAACATCTGCAAGGTCCAGACGCTCGGCAGCACCAAGGCAGCAGGCATGTGAGGGTGGGGGAGATGGTTTTACCAGGGCGCATGGTAGCAGCCAAACTAGTGAGGAAGGTGCAGGAGCCCAGGAAGAAGTGGAGGACGAACTGATGGAAGACTCATCAGATGAGGGAGACCTTGATCACATTTCTGTTGTGCGAGGTTGGGGGGAGAGGACAGAGGAAGGAAGCATGATTGTTACCTCGCCACCAACACAACAGGGACTTGGTGCTCCTGGATGCGCAACACACATGAGTGCCTTCTTGCTGCACTACCTGCAACATGACCCTCGAATTGTGAGAATTAGAAATAATCCTGACTACTGGGTTGCCACACTGTTAGATCCCCGGTACAAAAGTAAATTTGCAGAAATTATTCCTGCCATAGAAAGGGATGCACGCATGCAGGAGTATCAGCAGAGACTGTTGCAGATTCTTACATGTGCTTTTCCACAAAATACCAGTGGTGCACGTAGTGAATCTCACAGTTCCAACTTGCCAACCGTGGGACCGTCAAGTGTTCAGCACTCAAACCGTAACAGAACCACAGTATCTGCTGGTAACTTCAATTTTGCGGAATCATTTCACCACTTTTTTAGCCCATCCTTTGCAAGGCCACAGGAGACAAGAAGTCTGACACATAGTCAACGCCTAGAGACGATGGTACAGGAGTATCTCCAAGTAAACATTGAAGCCATGACTGTGTCACTGGACCCTTGCTCTTTTTGGGCTTCCAATCTGGATAAATGGCCGGAGCTAGCCACTTACGCCTTGGAGATCTTGTCATGCCCCGCAGCCAGCGTTCTGTCTGAAAGTGTGTTCAGCGCTGCTGGTGGTGTGCTGACAGATAAGCGCACGCGGCTCTCCACTGATAATGTAGACAGACTCACGTTCATAAAGATGAACAAATCATGGATCCGAAACGACTTTTCTACCCCTGTGTCATCCTGGGGAGAGTAAAAGCTTGATGATTGGTTAAAATCACCCTACCAACCGTTTTAAGCTTTCAAATTACTAATCATGTTTATCTGTATCTTGGCTGGAAAATAATTTGGGCTTTGTAGCAGTGTGCAGCACTGATTCTATTAGGCCATCTATAATAAGCTCCACCAGATTTAAAATTACTAATCATGTTTATCTGTATCTTGACTGGAAAATAATTTGGGCTTTGTAGCAGTGTGCAGCACTGATTCTATTAGGCCATCTATAATAAGCTCCACCAGATTTAAAATTACTAATCATGTTTATCTGTATCTTGACTGGAAAATAATTTGGGCTTTGTAGCAGTGTGCAGCATTGATCCTATTATGCCATCTATACTAAAGCTTCACCAGATTTAAAATTAATAATAATTTTTAGCTGCATCTAGCCCGGAAAATAATTTTGGGGCTCCGAGATGCGCAAGACACATAAGTGCCTTCTTGCTGCACTACCTGCAGCATGACCCTCATATTGTCAGAATTCGAAGTAATCATGACTACTGGGTTGCCACACTCTTAGATCCCCCAAACTTTTCGATCAACCTTTTCATTTTAATAAAGATCAAAAAAATGGTCATTTTTGAAATTATAAGCATTAGCAGGTTGTTAGAAACTGAAATCAAACAGTTTTCAACTCAAAACTTTATTCTAGGTGATGTTACATTTTCACATAGGACCCCTTGTTCGAAAGGAGCTTCTGAACTCTCTCGTCCATTGAATTTGTCAGGTTTTGGATGGTTTCTGCTTCAATTGTTTTGCATGAGGACAGAATACCCTCCCAGAGCTGTTGCTTAGATGTGAACTGCCTCCCGCCATCATAGACACTCCTTTTAATGATGCTCCAAAGGTTCTGAATGGGGTAGAGGTCAGGGGAGCATGGGGGTCACACCATAAGTTTGTCCCCTTTTATGCCCATATCAGCCAGAGATGCAGATGTTTTATGTGCAGCATGAGATGGTGCATTATCATGCAAAAAAATGATCTTGCTGTGAAATACACGGTTCTTCTTCTTGAACCATGGCAGGAAGTGCTGTTTGAGAAAATCCACATACATTATGGAGTTCATCTTTAGCGCCTTCAGGGATCCTAAAGGGGCCGACAATCTCTCTCCCCATGATTCCAGCCCAAAACATTACTCCACCTCCTCCTTGTTGGCGCTGTAGCCGTGTTTGCGTGGGGTGTCCATCAACCAGCCATCCTCCACTCCATCCATCTGGACCATCGAGCGCTGCACGGCACTCATCCGTGAACAAAACAGTTTTGAAATCAGTCTTCATGTAATGTTTGGCCCACTGGAGCCGTTTCTGCTTGTGTGAAGTGCATAGAGGAGGTCGACAGGATGGCGTATGCACAGCTGCAAACCTCTGAAGGACCCTGCATCTTGTTGTTCGGGGGACGTTGGAGGCACCAGCAGCTTCAAAAACTTGTCTGCTGCTATGACAAGGCTTTTTTGCCGCTGCTCTTTCAACCTGACGTAATTGCCTGTAGGAAAGAGTCCTCAATTTGCCCTTATCAGCACGCACACGTGTGTACTGTGAATCAGCTACATACTTCTTGATTGCCAAGACACTTCATCCTGATCATCGCACAATGTTGATTGTAGTCATGCCTTGACCTAAACACTCCACAATTTGTTGCTTCTCAGCAGCCGACACATCCTTTTTCTTTCCCATTTTGGCAGAAAATGTAGGCTGCTTAATAATGTCAGACAGCCTTCTTAAGTAGTCTTGCCTTTCATTGGACACACCTGCCAAACTAATTAGCACAGGTGTCTGCAATTGCTTACAGTGATATAAAGAGCCCTGACACACATCACCATCAATGAGTTTAACTGACAAACAAACAAATTCTTCCCTTATCACTCCTAAACACTTTTTGCATAATAATTTGGAACACAGTGTACATGTGCTTTTCCACAAAACACCAGTGGTTCACGTAGTGAATCTTACAGTTCTAACTTGCCAACCGTGGTCTGTATGGAGTTGTTCAATAAAGGGCCCAAAATTAAGATAACATAGATGGGAGAGGTCTCTATGAATAGGAATTCCTAAGTATTTGATACCCTGTGAGGGCCAGGCAAAGGGAAAGTTGGACTGGATGGAATCCTATATGGATTTGGGGAGGGAGACATCGAGGGCCTCAGACTTCGCTGCATTGATTTTAAAATTTGACCATGTAACAAAGTGATCTATTTCAGCCATAACAGCATGGATGGATATATGTGATTGAGTGATATATACTAGGACATCATCAGCAAATAGAGAGCACTTGTACTCGGTGCCTCCCACCTCAATCCACCTAATATTGGGGTTATGGCGAATTGATGAGAGCAGGTGCTCCGTCACTAGGATGTATAAGAGAGGGGACAGAGAACATCCCTGCCTTGTCCCATTGGTGATTGTGAAAGGTGATGAAAATGTTCTGACGCGCCCCCTGGGCCTTGGGACACCCGGAGCCGGACCCTTTTTGGTGGATGCTGGTGGTTGTAGTCTCCGTGGCGGCGACCCGGTTCCGTGGCTCAGGGCGGTCAAACCAGTGGCGGAACTATTTATGTGGTTTTGATGTTTAAATGTCCGACTACGCCACCCGTGGATTGCGGTCAGAGTGAACCGCCACTCCAGGGCAGACCGCTGAGGCTGGTGTTGTGGGTGCAGCACAGCGTAGGATAACTCCCCACGGGAGGAGTATAGCCTCAGGGCAGTGTATGCGGAGGATGGGGGTGATGGTGCAGGGCAGCAGCAGTAACGACACGGAGTCAGTGATGCAGTCCAGGGCCTTTACTCACAGTTCTTATTATCCAGACCACGTCTGCAGGTAACGGCTGCCCACGTCGTACTGTGCTCACCAGGTGAGGGGCTCAGACAACTCCCAGATAACTTTGGAGCGCTTCACAGGACCCCCTTTGTGTGTCCTTTGTCTGGCCTTTCTTACCAACCCTTCTGTCCGGCTGCCTCGGGCCTCCTCTTGGTAAACTTGGCGCCAGTTTCCCTGACCCTATGTGGTGCCTTCCTAGAGGGTGTAGCGAGGGGCTGCGCCACATAAAATGTCACAGCCTCCTGTTTCTAGCTGAGGGTCGTTTCCTGCCTCCACTAGTTTCGGGGACCGGTCTCCCCCTTTGGCCTGACCCCTCCACGCAGGTGGATTCGGGCGTGCGGTGGCGACTCGCCCGTCCGCACCCCTGGGATCCCTTCGTTCCTCGTTCCTGGAGCCTTCTCCGCTCCTCTTCCTTCCTTCTCCCTCTTCCAAGCCTGGGCCTCTGTTACTAGGCCCGCCTCCGGAGCAGAGCTCATGCAGAGCCCCTGCTCCCTGCCACTTCTGCTCAGACTTCTCTGCACTGAACTAAGATGGTGCCCACCTTTTATACTCCCTTCTCAATGCACCCAGGAACTGCTTCCTCCCTGCTCCTGCACTACAGGGTTCCCCTTCCTCAGTGTTCCCTCCCCCCACTCCAGCCAGGGACAGGGACTGTCGTGCCCATCTCAGGGGCATATTGGTCGCCCTGCCCCACGGCAATGTGGTGTAATGCATGCAGGTGTCGGGTCCTGATCCACACTACATCCTTACCTGAGAGTGAGATATCACACCTCTGGGTGAGGTGCAATACCTCTGTAGCAACCGAGCCCTCAGGGTGCTACAGTTCCATTTATCTTCAGCCTAGGTGACGTATTGCGATACAGGGCCGTGATTTTGGCTATAAAAGGGTCCCCTAGACCCCTACCCCAAGCTTTTTAAGAGAATCATATATGGCGTGCCAGGAGACTCTATGGAATGCTTTCTCAGCATCCAACGAGAGTATCTAATTACAAATTTTTAACTGCATCTAGCCCAGGAAATACTTTGTGCCTAGTAACAGTGTCTGCTAGTCAGCGGATTATCCCGGCTGTTAAGCAAGCTACACCACCTGTAGTTTGGACACTTAATTTTTTCAAAGGAAATGCTTCGGGACCACGGGATACTCAGTGAAGAGCATCAGGAGGCACCCCAAGGCATAGGGGCTGGGACTGGCAGTAGGATGCCTTGCGGTGGACAGCCGAGCTCGATCCTTACAAAAGCTTTTTAACTGCAGCAGCTTTAGTGGACGCTACTGGAGCTGGAATTACGCGGCTGCTGGCATGAGACTTGCCCTCCAATAGATCCTTGTAAATGGATTTAAAGTGTATTCATTCAAATTAGAGAGACAATTTAAATTAAAAAGCTTAGAGCTGCCTCCACCACAGGGGGGCTCGCTCGACCCACCAGCGGACAGGCACCAGTATTGGGAGAGGGGGGCTGGCCGTCAGGGTTCACCGCGGCTCTGGCACAAACCCGGCGACGCGGAGGTGGCACGGGCAGGAGCGGACTGAACGTGTCGGCTTCTCATTTTTTGGATTTTAGAAGGGCATGACATGCCTATATCTGTGTCTCCCCCTCCTTTTACTCCTCCACCTCTTTTCTTTTCGCATGACTATATGTACTTGTCACTTTTCCATGTGTTAGTTGTGTCTTCTGAGCAGTTTGTCAGCTTTTGGACACCTTTGAAGGTGTTTTCTATGTGTTTCTATGTGTTTTTGTTTGCCTGCCATTGGTTTTAACGGTGTTCGAAGGTGTTCGACGAACAGTTCGACGAACAGTTCGGCGAACACACGGGTGTTCGACGAACCGAACCGAACTCGAACACTACGGGGGTGGCTCAACACTAATAATGTCCCAGATGTGCTCAATCAGATTCAGGTCGGGGGAATTGGTGGGCCAGTCCATAGCTTCAATGCCTTCATCTTGCAGGAACTGCTGACACACTCCAGCCACATGAGGTCTGGCATTGTCCTGCATTAGGAGGAACCCAGGGCCAACCGCACCAGCATATGGCCTCACAAGAGGCCTGAGGATCTCATCTCGGTACCTAATGGCAGTCAGGCTACCTCTGGCGAGCACATGGAGGGCTGTGCGGCTCTCCAAAGAAATGCCACCCCACACTATTACTGACCCACTGCCAAACCGGTCATGCTGAAGGATGTTGCAGGCAGCAGATCGCTCTCCGTGGCGTCTCCAGACTCTGTCACGTCTGTCACATGTGCTCATTGTGAACCTGCTTTCATCTGTGAAGAGCACAGGGCGCCAGTGGTGACTTTGCCAATCCTGATGTTCTGTTGTAATTGCCAAGAGTCTTGCACGGTGTTGGGCTGTGAGCACAACCCCCATCTGTGGACGTTGGGCCCTCATACCACCCTCATGGAGTCGGTTTCTAACCGTTTGTGCAGACACATGCACATTTGTGGCCTGCTGGAGGTCATTTTTCAGCGCTCTGGCAGTGCTCCTCCTGTTCCTCCTTGCATAAAGGCGGAGGTAGGTGTCCTGCTGCTGGGTTGTTGCCCTCCTAAAGCCCCCTCCAAGTCTCCTGGTATACTGGCCTGTCTCCTGGTAGCGCCTCCAGCCTCTGGACACTACGCTGACAGACACAGCAAACCTTCTTGCCACAGCTCGCATTGATGTGCCATCCTGGATTTGCTGCACTACCTGAGCAACTTCTGTGGGTTGTAGAGTCCGTCTCATGCTACCAAGAGTGTGAAAGCACAACCAACATTCAAAAGTGACCAAAACATCAGCCAGAAAGCATTGGTACTAAGATATGGTCTGTGGTCCCCACCTGCAGAACCACTCCTTTCTTGAGGGTGTCTTGATAATTGCCAATAATTTACATCTATTGTCTATTCCATTTGCACAACATCATGTGAAATTGATTGTCAATCAGTGTTGCATCCTAAGTGGACAGTTTGATTTCACAGAAGTTTGATTTACTTGGAGTTATATTCTGTTGTTTAAGTGTTCCCTTTATTTTTTGAGCAGTGTAGAAGTCACAGGCTCTCTGGGTGGGTGGGAAGCAGGACAAAGATGCTCCCTTGCTACCTCAATGGGGGTTGGGAAGATGAACCCATAGGTTTGATCTGTGTGATGAGGACACAAGACTGAAAGGTTTCCTCTATGTGGATTCTTTAGAAATAAATCCTGCCAGAAGTTATACGACTTCTTACTTGAAAATAGTGAGTCAAATCCTAGAGAACTATAAATCCCTTGACATATAAACAGGCTTTTCTATGTGGTTCTAAAGTAGTCATTTATCTATAGTGTCTCCTGTAATGACCGGAGGTCAAGTGAGTCACAAACTGACACAGAGACAGAAATAAACAACACTTTCTTTACTAAAACAGGGATTAGACTAAAATTCAGTATTGCATGAATCAGTCTCAGGTTCTACCTGGGACACTGTCTCTACCAGGGCCGGCTCCAGGTTTTTCTGGGCCCCGGGCGAAAGAGTCTCAGTGGGCCCCTTTAACACATACCACGATTCATGATGCAGAGATACGGCGGAAAAATAAATAAATATATATATATATATATATATATATATATATATATATATATATATTAGTACAATGCAAAGATTTCACTTCTTACATTACATGAGTGATATCTATTGTAAATTCCACAATAGCTCAGAAACCGGTGAATCGCTCCACACAGAATACTGGCCCCCATATAAGGCTCCATACGGAATACTGGCCCCCATATAACGCTTCATACGGAATACTGGCCCCCATATAAGGCTCCATGCGGAATACTGACCCCCTTATAAGGCTCCATACGGAATACTGGCCCCCATATAAGGCTCCATACGGAATACTGGCCCCCATATAAGGCTCCATACGGAATACTGGCCCCCACATAAGGCTCCATACGGAATACTGGCCCCCATATAAGGCTCCATACAGGATACTGGTCCCCTTATAAAGCTCCATACAGGATACTGGCCCCCATATAACGCTCCATACAGGATACTGGTCCCCCTATAAAACTCCATACAGGATACCGGCCCCCATATAACGCTCCATACAGGATACCGGTCCCCATATAATGCTGCATGCCGGCTGTTACCCCCCACATAATGCCCCATACAGGCTGTCCCCCCCTTATAATGCTCCATGCAGGCTGTTACCCCCCACATAATGCCCCATACAGGCCCCCCCCCCATATAATGCTCCATGCAGGCTGTTACCCCCCACATAATGCCCCATACAGCCCCCCCCCTTTTAATGCTCCATGCAGGCTGTTACCCCCCACATAATGCACTATGCAGGCTGCTCCCCACCTTATAATGCCCCATGGAGGATGCCCCCCCCCCACTTCTCTTTATACTGCCCCATGCCTCCATACATTTAAAAAAAATAAATCAAATACTCACCTCCCTTCTCCTCACCTGCTGCCTGCTGCCCGCTGCTCGGGTCCGAACTCCAGCGTTGTCTGCGTCTTCCCGCTCAGCGCTCCCTGTGATGGCTCAGGGGAGGGCGCGGTGTAAAGACGTCACCGCATCCTCTGACCTGACACGTCACAGGGAGCGCAGAGCAGGAAGACAACTGATCTGCGGAGGCACGGGGAGAGGTAAGTATCCAGCTGCCGGGGCCCTGAGCAAGCGGCGGAGAAGGGCGGGCGCTGACACCGCTCTCCTCCGCCCATAGCCCAGCGGGGTGCGCGACCGCCAGTGGGCCCCTCTGCCTGCTCAGGGCCCCGGCATTTGCCCGGGTGCGCCGGGTGCTGACGCCGGCCCTGGTCTCTACTAAATACACACAATCAGCAAAAGCTGAAATCAATGTGCCAATCTCAAGGTTTCCAGTTTATGTGAATTATTCTAAAGATCTGGAACAATTTTACCTAAACACATTGTCAGTCTAGTGTGGGTGTTCTACAGAGACCCCTGAGATGGCACACTGAGTACAATCCTACCACTATTAATAATAACAATGCATGAAACTATACCAATTGCTCTTATTCCCCTAGTATAGGGATACCCGGGTATCTTAAAGTTACAGTACTGTTAACCTCAGATGTGGTCTATCACAGGCCTGTGAATCGCGGTGGCTGCAGCTAGTCCCGGAAAACTTTGGCGCCAAACAAAAGCAACGTTCACAAAAACAGCAAAAGTTCCTTGTCTTGTCGGCCGATGCCGAGCCCACACACCAGGGACTTTAGTCCTGTAGCCTCAGGTTAAAGTCTGGGAAGATCTCTTCACAAGGCTTGTCAGTATCCTCTCAATGTGAATGGCACCGGACCCCTTCTCTCCTCTCGCAGTCACTCACTCTTTTCCAGACCACCGAACACGCGCTCCGTCACAGAGATGGATTCCTCAGTCTCTTTCCCTTCTCACTCGACACTTGGCTCCTTCAGCACAAAGTCTCTAGTCACTCAGCATGGACTTCCACAAAACTCCAAAGAGCCACACAGCTTTCCCCAGCTCAGCACTTGTTCTTAAGCAGGGACACAGCTTCACCAGGGCCAGGGGTTATCAACCCCCACAGGAAAGCTTGTAGAGAGAGAGTCTTATTGCAGTTCAGTCCTTGCAGTTCTCCTCAGACGCCCCATCCAGCGTCTCACACAGCAGACACCCTCAGAACACACAGGGTCTCCTGATCTGCCCCTGCTCTGAGCTCAGCCAGGCAAAACTCACAGGGTCCTAATGCTCTCCTGCTGCTATCACAGTTCACACTCTCACGCTAGTATATATTATTTATATACAGAGGCTGTAACATTAATCTACACTACAAACAAACTCATTTATTGCTATATAAAATAAATGACCAGGGGCTGGGACGCACTTATATTAAATCAATGATTCACAAATACAATAATTCTGATAATCATTTACCTGAGGTCATCGTACATTAATGATGCAAATAATATTAGCCAACTCTTGCCCATTTAATAATATTTTAATCAATAAACTAATTATTAATGTCTGTATTTGGAAATGTTTGCCGTGCAATGAATGCGATGATATGCAGTATAAGGTAATCAATGAATACAAAATTACAACATAAGATTTAATATGATTATTAAAAAAAAATGTAAAAATAATAAATAAAAAGCACAAAAACATAAAAAGTTATCATCGTGAAGTCCAAAAAATAATATGAAAGTAATTTATTTATACGGTACACATTATTAGTAGTTATAGTAGTACATACGGTATAGGTATATAAAACATGTTAGCTATATGTAGTGCCTTGTAAAAGTATTCAATCCCTTGGAATAAAAAAAGAATACTTTTGCATGCATTGCATCTATGTATACTATTTTATATACTTTGATGCACTGTTATAATTGCTAATGATATACCATGTTAAAGGGTACCTTTCATTTCAGGTGACTTTAGAATGTGTGTCTCTACTATATAGGACCATTATATGACTTCCATCCTGCATTTTTCACTAGTTTTACCCTCTGTAGGCTCTCTCTCTAATTTTCAGTTTTCAGCTGGTGGGTGGAGGCAAGCTGTTATGATGTCTCCCATGCACAGCACACACAGACATGAGGATTCCTATTCTATGTAGCACATGTTCAAAAGAAGCAGCAGCAGCATAGAGAAAATTATTCATCAGTACTGAGCAGTGTAGTTTTGAATCCAGCTCTGCTGTGAGAGAAAACACTTACAAGAAAGCAACAGTTTTGTACCTCTCTCTTGCACATTGCTATCTCCTTATTTTTTTCATAGACTTCAATAGACAGTTGTAATTTGATCCCTAAGTGGGTTGTTGGATTTTATCTATATTTCTAAGTCCTTGGGGTCAGAGAAGTGGCTCATAAGTGGACAGCAAAGTATATATCACTGATATTTTATATCACAAAGTTTCTTTTATTGACTTGTACTGTTCGTTTATGCAAAGTTTGTTGACCATTTAGGTTATGTGATGTATAATGTATATTGTCATGTAATAAATGATTGATATTACAATAAGAGATGGTGATAATTTGTTTGCCCATCCCATCGGAGGAATGGGAGAGGGCGTACCGCCTCTTACCTGACGTTGTCAGGGGCTCTTCTTTTTATTAGCCGGCCTGGTGTGAAGTCAGTGTTGCGGCACAATGTAAAAGTCACGTCACACCACGCCAAGCTGGCTAATCAAAAGAAGAGCCGCAGAAGTGGTGATGTAAGAAGCGATGCCCCCTCTGCCGATTCAGCGGCCACAGACCACTGTGGGGCCCGATGGAATAGGACGCGAGAATCTATTCGCACCCACTCTAATTATAACTCCTCATTATTTTGATTTATTGCTTTATCACATTTATTTTTCCTTATTTTTTTCACAGTGTTTAGAAGGGAATAACCACTTCAAAGAAATCCTCAGCAACTTGGAAAGCAGAGGCACAGGTACAGTCGACTTCAAGGAGTTCATGTCATTTGTGGCAAACTTTGCTGTGGCGGTTGAGTTTTCCTTCGTTAATGAGCCAGAGACGGATGAGGACTGACACCGATAACTTCATAATTTGTCTTTTCTGCTTGTAGCCTTTCACCTTCTCTGTGTGAATTGCGAACAATTACTAAGCATTTAACACAAGAATATCCATGGACTGAATACATTAAAATATTATTATAATCTCACTCTTTTAGAGAGCTGTACTTCCATATTTTGAGCGAATGTTCATTTACCGTATTTACCCTATGGCAGGAAATGAATGTACCATACGAAAATAGCACCCTATAGGTCTGTCTTCATCAGTGAAGCAGCTGATGGACTCCTTTTCCATGCAGATTTTTAAGGGGTTGCATTGTTTTCTTCCGGAGCACACCGCTCCTCTGCCTCCCAACTTCCTGATTGCCGGGGAGCAGCGTGCTACTGAAGATTGACAGTTCGACCATCAGCATGGTCGCGCCGCTGTTTCGAACTGCGTGCTCTACAGTACTGCAAGCAGGGACAGCTTTGCCTTTGCAGCATTAAAAGAGCACAGGGGTATCGAGGCATGATCCCACCATATTCAGAGCAGCACTAAAGGAAAGGCTCTGCAAACAGCCTGCTTGCTTAAGGAAATAGGTCACCTCTGAGACGGGTATAATCTAGGCAATAAGCAGCACACAATTATAATTAAAAATCCCTCTGTTCTTGAGATCTGAGAGAATTTTTAACAAAAGGAAACTTACAAAGTTGTTTGTTTTTACCAATTTTACCCATTTAACCTCCTTTAAGGGGTTCTCCGGGAGCAGCCAAAATTAGATCGTTAATGGTATAGAATGATAAAAGAAGCATCACTTACCCAATAATCTTCCCAGCACTACAGGTACTATGTTGTAGTAATGATGTGTCCCACTACGCGTGTGACTGCTGCAGCCAATCACTGACCTCTTTAATTTCATGCTGTACTATGCTGAAGCCAGTGATTGGCTGAGGGAATCACATGGGTAGTCTGCATGTGACCACTACAGGGAAGGAAACAGAGACCAGCAAGGAGCACCGGAGTAGCAATGCTGGATCGGTGGGGGAACTGGCACATAAGTAATGCTTCTTTGATCATTTTTCTTTGATCATTTTTTACCTTTTAGTAATGTTAAATTAATTTTGACTCATCCTGGAAAATCCCTTTAAGTTATATTCCATTGCATTTAACATTCGGTTTGGAAGTTCCATCAAAATTTCTATCACTTGTCAATATGATGGGTCTTTAGATCCCTTGTAGGATGAGTTGGCACACTGACAGGGGCGTAACAGTCGCGGGCGCAGAGAGTCTGACCGCAACTGGGTCCATGCTGAAGGGGGACCCGCCGATGACAGATGAAGTGTATTGCAGCACAGGGACCCTCCAGCTGTGTCGTGTGTCCTTAATATTGTCCTCCGAAGCGCCAGACGCCGGGCACAGCCACCATGATCGTGTAACAGGGACCACAAAGGATCCGACCCATGCCCGGTGTACTGGAGGGCCTCCGCCCTGCGCTCCGGTGTGATACATATTCAACGATGGGTTTTTCAACAACTTCATTAGCCAATTGTTTGGAACAACGAGCCCTTATATGTAATCTCCAGCAGTTCAATAACTATCTCAGCACAGAAGCTCATCAGCCGGACTACAGAATGAACACTGCTGTACCTGACATACAAACCTGCGCCAAAGAAGAGAATATTATTTAGTCCGTTATCACAAGCAAAATGGATCGTATAAGTAATTGCAACATATAAAGCTGAGAAAATCTTCTTTTTAATCCCGAACATGCATGAATAACCACACAAATCAGGTTTACTGTTGACGCGTTGGGTCCCCTAGGCGCAGTATAATGTCTGTACTCGTACCATTATGTGCTATTACGTCTGATCTGACAGCCTTCATCCACCATTTGTATTTTCTGCGTATCTGAGATCTCATTTTAACACACAGATTTGAGTTTGGATTTTAATTAGATAAGACCCCGAGCGTGAGCAGAACATTGTACTGTGCAGATAGTGGAGGACCAGAGTGGTAATGCCAGAAAGCTGCAAAGCAGAAAATCCTAAAGGCTATTGTTATAGCAGAAGATGAGGCCCTCAAGTTTAAAGACCCCATCTATGCTATATAAATTTGAGAGTTATTTTAGGTGAAAACAACAGCAAGCTGAAATGTTCCTTCTTGTATCAATAGCGTGTCCTTGCTAAGAAGATAACGTGTCCTCCCTGGCCAGATGTTTCTTCTTGTAGCAATAATGTGTTCTTGCAAGAAGATAACGTGGCCTTGCTAGCCAGATACGTCTAATTAAATATTTTAAAGCATACAGAAACTAGCTTTTTCGCTTGTTCAGCTAAACTGTATAATCGAACCATATATGGTAAATCCGTTTCCTGCCTTCAGGGTGTATATCAACCCTGTGTTTTGTAATAAAGTTTAGAGCATGTTTAGACACAAACATCCTGTCCTGTGTCTCATTCTCTCCGATATCGTAATCCAAAGGATAGAAGACCCAGAATGCAGTGACGACACTATTTACCATGAGCGTGGAGGAATGCAAGTCCATCCTCGGCAGCACATCTGCCATGCCAAACATATGATCCCCAGCGTGTATCACACATGGGTCCTATAATGTCACGCAAGAAGAGGGAAGGAATAAGTGTACAAGGGCAGGAAGAGGGGGAAGGGAACTCAACAACTAGGGAAAGGGGGAGTGGAGACCCCTAGACAGAGCTAATATCAACCTGACTACCCTATCGTCCCTATATTGGTTCTGCACCAATCGCCGAGAAGGAACCTAAGCCTTAAATGTCCCTAGAGCTAGGCCCTGGATAGGGAAGGGACAGGGTGAGTGTTAGTCAGGCCCCACTACAAACTAAAGGCAACAAGGTAGACAAACAAAGGGGATACACTTAGCTTGAGCAGACACCAGAGAGATAACACCAACTGTCCTCCAAGGGCAACAAAGACAAGACTAGCCAACTGCCAGTACTCCAAGTATGCACAGAGGTACATAAACTATCATGACCGACTCTCTAGAGAAACTGAGAGTATTTAATTACCAAGCAAGGGTGTGTCAATCAGCAGCAGAAGGTGAAGGTTGCTGCTGGGTCCTAAAGGAAGAAGGATATAGCTATACTATAGAAATGAGAGGATCAAGAAGGCGTCCGCAATGCCAAGGGCAGTGACCTTCTGCAGCCGGCTCCAGAGCGACTGTCTGTCACATCTGGCACGCCCGTAACATACAGTACAGACCAAAAGTTTGGACACACCTTCTCATTTTAAGATTTTTCTGTATTTTCATGACTATGAAAATTGTACATTCACACTGAGGGCATCAAAACTATGAATTAACACATGTGGAATTATATACTTAACAAAAAAGTGTGAAACAACTGAAAATATGTCTTATATTCTAGGTTCTTCAAAGTAGCCACCTTTTGCTTTCATGACTGCTTTGCACACTCTTGGCATTTCCTTGATGAGCTTCAAGAGGTAGTCACTAGTGTTGAGCCACCCCCGTAGTGTTCAAGTTCGGTTCGGTTCGTCGAACACCCGTGTGTTCGCCGAACTGTTCGTCGAACTGTTCGTCGAACACCTTCGAACACCGTTAAAACCAATGGCAGGCAAACAAAAACACATAGAAACACATAGAAAACACCTTCAAAGGTGTCCAAAAGCTGACAAACTGCTCAGAAGACATAACTAACACATGGAAAAGTGACAAGTACATATAGTCATGCGAAAATAAAAGAGGTGGAGGAGTAAAAGGAGGGGGAGACACAGATATAGGCATGTCATGCCCTTCTAAAATCCAAAAAGTGAGAAGCCGACACGGCCAGTCCGCTCCTGCCCGTGCCACCTCCGTGTCGCCGGGTTTGTGCCAGAGCCGCGGTGAACCCTGATGGCCAGCCCCCCTCTCCCAATACTGGTGCCTGTCCGCTGGTGGGTCGAGCGAGCCCCCCTGTGGTGGAGGCAGCTCTAAGCTTTTTAATTTAAATTGTCTCTCTAATTTGAATGAATACACTTTAAATCCATTTACAAGGATCTATTGGAGGGCAAGTCTCATGCCAGCAGCCGCGTAATTCCAGCTCCAGTAGCGTCCACTAAAGCTGCTGCAGTTAAAAAGCTTTTATAAGGATCGAGCTCGGCTGTCCACCGCAAGGCATCCTACTGCCAGTCCCAGCCCCTATGCCTTGGGGTGCCTCCTGATGCTCTTCACTGAGTATCCCGTGGTCCCGAAGCATTTCCTTTGAAAAAATGAAGTGTCCAAACTACAGGTGGTGTAGCTTGCTTAACAGCCGGGATAATCCGCTGACTAGCAGACCCTGCTACTAGGCACAAAGTATTTCCTGGGCTAGATGCAGTTAAAAATTTGTAATTAGATACTCTTGTTGGATGCTGAGAAAGCACTCCATAGAGTCTCCTGGCACGCCATATATGATTCTCTTAAAAAGCTTGGGGTAGGGGTCTAGGGGACCCTTTTATAGCCAAAATCACGGCCCTGTATCGCAATACG
Organism: Phyllobates terribilis; assembly: GCF_046119375.1. Classification (NCBI taxonomy): domain Eukaryota; kingdom Metazoa; phylum Chordata; class Amphibia; order Anura; family Dendrobatidae; genus Phyllobates; species Phyllobates terribilis. Next base: position 337,568,158 of record NW_027362768.1, read on the forward strand.
TCACCTAGGCTGAAGATAAATGGAACTGTAGCACCCTGAGGGCTCGGTTGCTACAGAGGTATTGCACCTCACCCAGAGGTGTGATATCTCACTCTCAGGTAAGGATGTAGTGTGGATCAGGACCCGACACCTGCATGCATTACACCACATTGCCGTGGGGCAGGGCGACCAATATGCCCCTGAGATGGGCACGACAGTCCCTGTCCCTGGCTGGAGTGGGGGGAGGGAACACTGAGGAAGGGGAACCCTGTAGTGCAGGAGCAGGGAGGAAGCAGTTCCTGGGTGCATTGAGAAGGGAGTATAAAAGGTGGGCACCATCTTAGTTCAGTGCAGAGAAGTCTGAGCAGAAGTGGCAGGGAGCAGGGGCTCTGCATGAGCTCTGCTCCGGAGGCGGGCCTAGTAACAGAGGCCCAGGCCTGGAAGAGGGAGAAGGAAGGAAGAGGAGCGGAGAAGGCTCCAGGAACGAGGAACGAAGGGATCTCAGGGGTGCGGACGGGCGAGTCGCCACCGCACGCCAGAATCCACCTGCGTGGAGGGGTCAGGCCAAAGGGGGAGACCGGTCCCCGAAACTAGTGGAGGCAGGAAACGACCCTCAGCTAGAAACAGGAGGCTGTGACATTTTATGTGGCGCAGCCCCTCGCTACACCCGCTAGGAAGGCACCACATAGGGTCAGGGAAACTGGCGCCAAGTTTACCAAGAGGAGGCCCGAGGCAGCCGGACAGAAGGGTTGGTAAGAAAGGCCAGACAAAGGACACACAAAGGGGGTCCTGTGAAGCGCTCCAAAGTTATCTGGGAGTTGTCTGAGCCCCTCACCTGGTGAGCACAGTACGACGTGGGCAGCCGTTACCTGCAGACGTGGTCTGGATAATAAGAACTGTGAGTAAAGGCCCTGGACTGCATCACTGACTCCGTGTCATTACTGCTGCTGCCCTGCACCATCATCCCCATCCTCCGCATACACTGCCCTGAGGCTATACTCCTCCCGTGGGGAGTTATGCTACGCTCTGCTGCACCCACAACACCAGCCTCAGCGGTCTGCCCTGGAGCGGCGGTTCACTCTGACCGCAATCCACGGGTGGCGTAGTCGGACATTTAAACATCAAAACCACATAAATAGTTCCGCCACTGGTTTGACCGCCCTGAGCCACGGAACCGGGTTGCCGCCACGGAGACTACAACCACCAGCATCCACCAAAAAGGGTCCGGCTCCGGGTGTCCCAAGGCCCAGGTGGCGCGTCAGAACATTTTCATCACCTTTCACAATCACCAATGGGACAAGGCAGGGATGTTCTCTGTCCCCTCTCTTATACATCCTAGTGACGGAGCACCTGCTCTCATCAATTCGCCATAACCCCAATATTAGGTGGATTGAGGTGGGAGGCACCGAGTACAAGTGCTCTCTATTTGCTGATGATGTCCTAGTATATATCACTCAATCACATATATCCATCCATGCTGTTATGGCTGAAATAGATCACTTTGTTACATGGTCAAATTTTAAAATCAATGCAGCGAAGTCTGAGGCCCTCGATGTCTCCCTCCCCAAATCCATATAGGATTCCATCCAGTCCAACTTTCCCTTTGCCTGGCCCTCACAGGGTATCAAATACTTAGGAATTCCTATTCATAGAGACCTCTCCCATCTATGTTATCTTAATTTTGGGCCCTTTATTGAACAACTCCATACAGACCACGGTTGGCAAGTTAGAACTGTAAGATTCACTACGTGAACCACTGGTGTTTTGTGGAAAAGCACATGTACACTGTGTTCCAAATTATTATGCAAAAAGTGTTTAGGAGTGATAAGGGAAGAATTTGTTTGTTTGTCAGTTAAACTCATTGATGGTGATGTGTGTCAGGGCTCTTTATATCACTGTAAGCAATTGCAGACACCAGTGCTAATTAGTTTGTCAGGTGTGTCCAATGAAAGGCAAGACTACTTAAGAAGGCTCTCTCACATTATTCAGCAGCCTACATTTTCTGCCAAAATGGGAAAGAAAAAGGATGTGTCGGCTGCTGAGAAGCAACAAATTGTGGAGTGTTTAGGTCAAGGCATGACTACAATCAACATTGTGCGATGATCAGGATGAAGTGTCTTGGCAATCAAGAAGTATGTAGCTGATTCACAGTACACACGTGTGCGTGCTGATAAGGGCAAATTGAGGACTCTTTCCTACAGGCAATTACGTCAGGTTGAAAGAGCAGCGGCAAAAAAAGCCTTGTCATAGCAGCAGACAAGTTTTTGAAGCTGCTTGTGCCTCCAACGTCCCCCGAACAACAAGATGCAGGGTCCTTCAGAGGTTTGCAGCTGTGCATACGCCATCCTGTCGACCTCCTCTATCCACTTCACACAAGCAGAAACGGCTCCAGTGGGCCAAACATTACATGAAGACTGATTTCAAAACTGTTTTGTTCACGGATGAGTGCCGTGCAGCGCTCGATGGTCCAGATGGATGGAGTGGAGGATGGCTGGTTGATGGACACCCCACGCAAACACGGCTACAGCGCCAACAAGGAGGAGGTGGAGTAATGTTTTGGGCTGGAATCATGGGGAGAGAGATTGTCGGCCCCTTTAGGATCCCTGAAGGCGCTAAAGATGAACTCCATAATGTATGTGGATTTTCTCAAACAGCACTTCCTGCCATGGTTCAAGAAGAAGAACCGTGTATTTCACAGCAAGATCATTTTTCTGCATGATAATGCACCATCTCATGCTGCACATAAAACATCTGCATCTCTGGCTGATATGGGCATAAAAGGGGACAAACTTATGGTGTGACCCCCATGCTCCCCTGACCTCTACCCCATTCAGAACCTTTGGAGCATCATTAAAAGGAGTGTCTATGATGGCGGGAGGCAGTTCACATCTAAGCAACAGCTCTGGGAGGGTATTCTGTCCTCATGCAAAACAATTGAAGCAGAAACCATCCAAAACCTGACAAATTCAATGGACGAGAGAGTTCAGAAGCTCCTTTCGAACAAGGGGTCCTATGTGAAAATGTAACATCACCTAGAATAAAGTTTTGAGTTGAAAACTGTTTGATTTCAGTTTCTAACAACCTGCTAATGCTTATAATTTCAAAAATGACCATTTTTTTGGTCTTTATTAAAATGAAAAGGTTGATCGAAAAGTTTGGGGGATCTAAGAGTGTGGCAACCCAGTAGTCATGATTACTTCGAATTCTGACAATATGAGGGTCATGCTGCAGGTAGTGCAGCAAGAAGGCACTTATGTGTCTTGCGCATCTCGGAGCCCCAAAATTATTTTCCGGGCTAGATGCAGCTAAAAATTATTTTTAATTTTAAATCTGGTGGAGCTTATTATAGATGGCCTAATAGGATCAGTGCTGCACACTGCTACAAAGCCCAAATTATTTTCCAGTCAAGATACAGATAAACATGATTAGTAATTTGAAAGCTTAAAACGGTTGGTAGGGTGATTTTAACCAATCATCAAGCTTTTACTCTCCCCAGGATGACACAGGGGTAGAAAAGTCGTTTCGGATCCATGATTTGTTCATCTTTATGAACGTGAGTCTGTCTACATTATAAATGGAGAGCCGCGTGCGCTTATCTGTCAGCACACCACCAGCAGCGATGAACACACGTTCAGACAGAACGCTGGCTGCAGGGCATGACAAGATCTCCAAGGCGTAAGTGGCTAGCTCCGGCCATTTATCCAGATTGGAAGCCCAAAAAGAGCAAGGGTCCAGTGACACAGTCGTGGCTTCAATGTTTACTTGGAGATACTCCTGTACCATCGTCTCTAGGCGTTGACTATGTGTCAGACTTCTTGTCTCCTGTGGCCTTGCAAAGGATGGGCTAAAAAAGTGGTGAAATGATTCCGCAAAATTGATGTTACCACCAGATACTGTGGTTCTGTTACGGTTTGAGTGCTGAACACTTGACGGTCCCACGGTTGGCAAGTTGGAACTGTGAGATTCACTACGTGCACCACTGGTATTTTGTGGAAAAGCACATGTAAGATTCTGCAACAGTCTCTGCTGATACTCCTGCATGCGTGCATCCCTTTCTATGGCAGGAATAATTTCTGCAAATTTACTTTTGTACCGGGGATCTAACAGTGTGGCAACCCAGTAGTCAGGATTATTTCTAATTCTCACAATTCGAGGGTCATGTTGCAGGTAGTGCAGCAAGAAGGCACTCATGTGTGTTGCGCATCCAGGAGCACCAAGTCCCTGTTGTGTTGGTGGCGAGGTAACAATCATGCTTCCTTCCTCTGTCCTCTCCCCCCAACCTCGCACAACAGAAATGTGATCAAGGTCTCCCTCATCTGATGAGTCTTCCATCAGTTCGTCCTCCACTTCTTCCTGGGCTCCTGCACCTTCCTCACTAGTTTGGCTGCTACCATGCGCCCTGGTAAAACCATCTCCCCCACCCTCACATGCCTGCCGCCTTGGTGCTGCCGACCGTCTGGACCTTGCAGATGTTAGCCCTTCCGCATACAACTCCTCCTCCTCTACTTCCTCCACCTCCTCTTGTGCCACCACCTGACTCCGAATTCTGTTTAACATGTGCTCCAGCATGTAAATCACCGGAATAGTCATGCTGATAATGGCATCGTCAGCACTAAACATCTTCGTCGCCATTTCAAAACTGTGCAGAAGGGTGCATAGGTCCCTGATCTGAGACCACTCCTCCAGCGTGATTTGCCCCACCTCTGAATCTCGTTGGCCCAGGCTATACGTCAGAACGTATTGCAACAGGGCTTGTCGGTGCTGCCACAGTCGCTGCAACATGTGCAGAGTTGAATTCCACCGGGTAGGCACATCGCATTTTAGCCGGTGAAGTGGCAGGCCCAACGACTTCTGTAGAGATGTAAGTCGCTGAGCTGCGGGATGCGAACGGCGGAAGTGAGCACACAGCGACCGTGCCCTCTGCAGAAGGCTATCTAGTCTGGGATAGTGGGCTAAAAATTGCTGGACAACCAGGTTCAACACGTGAGCCATACAAGGCACGTGTGTGACATTGCCCCGGCGAAGGGCCGCACCCAGGTTTGCAGCATTGTCGCACACGGCCTTCCCTGGTTTCAGGTCCAGTGGAGACAACCATTCATGAAATTGGTTCTCCAGAGCTGACCACAACTCCTCAGCTGTGTGACTCACATTTCCCAGACATTTCAATGTAAAAACCGCCTGATGACGTTGAGCCCTACTGCCAGCATAGTAAGGAGGTGTGCAGGATCCCTTCTGCGCAGTTAGAAAGCTTGTGGCATGACCAGACAGGCTTTGGGTGCAGGTGGAAGACCGAGAGGAGGTTGAGGAGGCAGAAGCAGTGGAGGAACTTTGACATAAAGAGGATTGACGCACAACTCGTGGGGACGGCAAGACTTGGACAGCAGCCCCTTGTCCTGCTGTCACCATAGTTACCCAGTGCCCAGTCAGCGACATGTAATGCCCCTGTCCATGCCTACTCGTCCAAGTGTCTGTGGTGAAATGCACCCTGTCACACACAGAGTTTCTCAAAGAAGCGGTGATGTTGTGTGCGACATGCTGGTGGAGCGCAGGCACACCTTTCTTTGAGAAGTAGTGCCGACTGGGCATCTGGTACTGGGGCACTGCGACGGACATAAGGTCTCGAAAATCCTCTGTGTCCACCAGGCGGAAAGGCAGCATTTCTGTAGCCAAGAGCTTGCAGATGGTGAAATTCAACCTCTTAGCTTTCTCATGGCTAGGAGGAAATGGTCTTTTACTTGTCCACATCTGAGGGACCGAGGGCTGGCTATTGTGCTTAGACGGGGTTGATAAGGGTGTCCCCGGCAAACTGCCGGTCTGTGAGGAAGATGCAGGCGGACATGTTAGGTTGCCTTGATCCAAAGGTGGTGCTATCGATGTCGGACAGCGCTCAACACCAGCTGCTGTTACCACCTCCAAAGAAAATGATGACCTGCCAATCACGCTGGCTGTTGCGGGTAAAGAGGTGGCAGGTCTGCGCCCCAAAACAGGTGTGACTGCTGTCCCCCCAGTCACAGAGGATGAAGAGGCCGCGGATGCACAAGATATGGCAGACGGTGGTTGGCCCGGCCGGCTAGGCCGCATTGTAGCACACTGAGCTTCCCACTGCAACTTATGCTTCATGTCCATGTGCCGGTTCATGCATGAAGTACTCAAACTATGTATTTTTTGGCCTCTACTTAGCTTTTGCTGACAAACATTACAGATAACACGAGTTGGGTCATCTTTATCGATCTGAAAAAATGCCCAGGCTATGCAAGGCTTAGCACCCATGCGACCTGAAGAGCCACCACGACTTGTGGTGAGAGGCAGAGTTGTGTTTGAGGATGCAGTTGTTGACGTGCTTCCAGTACTACGTCTCTGTCCAGGAAGGCGCAACCTGACCTCGTCGTCACTAGCATCTTCCTCCACCTCCTCTGCTGACCTCATCTCTTGGCTGACTGTGGGTTGACAGTAAGTGGGATCTCCAACCTCATCATCATCACCCTGTGTGTTATCACACCCGTCGTCCTCAGAGCCAACCTGTTCCTGCCCTGACAAAAAACTAAAGTTGTCGCTCCAATCAGGTATTTGAGTCTTATCATCGTCTTCCTCATTGTCTCCACCAACAGGAGTTACAGTTTGGGAATGAGGGTCTACATTATGGTCAGAACCTTCTGCGTCTGGTCCTGGATCCGACTCATAAAGATTCTGGGCATCAGTGCAGATCATTTCCTCGTCTGGATTCACAGAAGCGCTGGAGTCGACCTCTGATTCCCAGGCTATAGTATGAGTAAACAGCTCTGCAGACTCAACCATCTGTTCTACCTCATACTCAGACGGGCAGCTGGAGATTTGGGAGCTGTGAGGAAGCAAGTGCGATTTGGGTGACACCTTTGAGGACTGGAGTATTTGTGATGTTGAAGTTGATGTGGAGGAGAGCCCACTTAAAGGAGCACTTGATATCCGTTGAAGCACCTGCTGTTTTTGTGCCTCATCTGGAATTTGTAGCGATTGGCGTGGCCGTAAGAAAGGGATCTTATCACATTGTCCGCTAAAAGAAGTAGACATTTTAGTTTGGCTGGAAGATGGTCTTTCTTCTGCAGATGTTACTGTTGCTTTAACACCTACCCCACGGACACAACCTTTTTTCCCCTCCCCAATACGCCTATTCCCCTTTCCACCAGCAGCAGGCCTTTTTCCACTCATTTTGGTGGTTAACTAATTCACAACTCTGGAGTTGTTTGCACAAAAAAACAATGGATGGTAACCGAGCAGAGCTGAGTGGCCAAACTGTGGTATTAGGCCAAAACTATTGGCTGGGTTAGATGCAGAAAAAAATATATTCAGTTTGCAACCTGATGGAGGTCAGTATAGATGGACTAATACAACAAGTCCCACACACAGCTAGAAGCCCAAATATTTTTTCAGAGGTACTGTAGATGCAGATAAAAATTATTTTTAATTTGCAACCTGATGGAGGTCAGTATAGATGGACTAATAGAGAAAGTCCGACACACTGCTAGAAGGCCAAATATTTTTTCAGAGCTAGATGCAGAAAAAAATTATATTCAGTTTGCAACCTGATGGAAGTCAGTATAGATGGATTAATAGAACAAGACCCACACACAGCTAGAAGCCCAATATTTTTTCAGAGGTAGATGCAGAAAAAAATATATTCAGTTTGCAACCTGATGGAGGTCAGTATAGATGGACTAATACAACAAGTCCCACACACAGCTAGAAGCCCAAATATTTTTTCAGAGGTACTGTAGATGCAGATAAAAATTATTTTTAATTTGCAACCCGATGGAGGTCAGTATAGATGGACTAATACAACAAGTCCCACACACAGCTAGAAGCCCAAATATTTTTTCAGAGGTACTGTAGATGCAGATACAAATTATTTTTAATTTGCAACCTGATGGAGGTCAGTATAGATGGACTAATACAACAAGTCCCACACACAGCTAGAAGCCCAAATATTTTTTCAGAGGTAGATGCAGAAAAAAATATATTCAGTTTGCAACCTGATGGAGGTCAGTATAGATGGACTAATACAACAAGTCCCACACACAGCTAGAAGCCCAAATATTTTTTCAGAGGTACTGTAGATGCAGATACAAATTATTTTTAATTTGCAACCTGATGGAGGTCAGTATAGATGGACTAATACAACAAGTCCCACACACAGCTAGAAGCCCAAATATTTTTTCAGAGGTACTGTAGATGCAGATAAAAATTATTTTTAATTTGCAACCTGATGGAGGTCAGTATAGATGGACTAATAGAGAAAGTCCGACACACTGCTAGAAGGCCAAATATTTTTTCAGAGCTAGATGCAGAAAAAAATTATATTCAGTTTGCAACCTGATGGAGGTCAGTATAGATGGATTAATAGAACAAGACCCACACACAGCTAGAAGCCCAATATTTTTTCAAAGGTAGATGCAGAAAAAAATATATTCAGTTTGCAACCTGATGGAGGTCAGTATAGATGGACTAATACAACAAGTGCCACACACAGCTAGAAGCCCAAATATTTTTTCAGAGGTACTGTAGATGCAGATACAAATTATTTTTTATTTGCAACCTGATGGAGGTCAGTATAGATGGACTAATACAACAAGTCCCACACACAGCTAGAAGCCCAAATATTTTTTCAGAGGTAGATGCAGAAAAAAATATATTCAGTTTGCAACCTGATGGAGGTCAGTATAGATGGACTAATACAACAAGTCCCACACACAGCTAGAAGCCCAAATATTTTTTCAGAGGTACTGTAGATGCAGATACAAATTATTTTTAATTTGCAACCTGATGGAGGTCAGTATAGATGGACTAATACAACAAGTCCCACACACAGCTAGAAGCCCAAATATTTTTTCAGAGGTACTGTAGATGCAGATAAAAATTATTTTTAATTTGCAACCTGATGGAGGTCAGTATAGATGGACTAATAGAATGATGCTATGCCCAAAAGATTTTATTTCACTAGGTGCAGTAAAAAAATTGGTATTCTATACACAGGTGGTATATCTTGCAGCACAGATAGGCTACTCCACTGACTAACACACTCTGCAATAGGCCAAAAAGGATTAGCTTTGCTAGATTCAGCCAAATGCTGTGAAAAAAACTTGCATAGCACTGGCACAGACCTGCCTGGCAAAAACTGATAGGAACTGATGTAACCTAGTCCTGAAAAGGACTCCAATTACAATTAGTCTTTACTCCCACAACCTATCTATTTAAGAGCACAGACCTCCCTGATAAAAGTCGTAGGAAATGCTGTAACCTAGTCCTTAAAAGGACTGCAATCACAACTATTCCCTACTCCCAAGCTATCTGTATATTTGTGCGAAAATTGGCTTGAAATTAACAAGGTATAGCGCACACAGCAACAGCGGTGCCGTCTAACACGCAGCTGCAGCAGTGAGAAAATGGTGGCGACGGGGAAAATGGCTTGGTCTTATAGGGCAAGGACATGTGACATACACTGCCAATGACACATGCCCTTGCTTGTGTGAAAAAAAGCACTTCGCTCCGTGTGTGCGCTGCTGATAGGCTGACAGATTGCACCTCCCCACTGCAAATGCGGGAAAGAGAAAAAAAAATGGAGATCTTCATTGTTCCTGCAGAGATCCATCCCCTGCCCCTCCCCCCACCCCGCTGTACACTCAAACTGCGTATTAACATTAATTTTCATCATTACTGAGAAAAAATTCAGTTATGATTTTGGTGCACGAACAGTTATCGAACATAACCTCGAACAGCCGAATTTTTATCAAATTGTTCGTGTTCGCCGAACGGCTCGAACACCGCCCAAAACAGCTCGAATTTGAGATTGGCAAACAGTTCGAGTAGAACAACGCTCATCTCTAGTAGTCACCGGAAATGGTCTTCCAAAAATCTTGAAGGAGTTCTCAGAGATGCTTAGCACTTGTTGGCCCTTTTGCCTTCACTCTGCGCTCCAGCTCACCCCAAACCATCTCGATTGGGTTCAGGTCTGGTGACTGTGGAGGCCAGGTCATCTGGCGTAGCACCCCATTACTCTCCTTCTTGGTCAAATAGCCCTTACACAGCCTGGAGGTGTGTTTGGGGTCATTGTCCTGTTGAAAAATAAATGATGGTCCAACTAAACGCAAACCGGATGGAATAGCATGCCACCGCAAGATGCTGTGGTAGTCATGCTGGTTCAGTATGCCTTCAATTTTGAATAAATCCCCAACAGTGTCACCAGCAAAGCACCCCCACACCATCACACCTCCTCCTCCATGCTTCATGGTGGGAACCAGGCATGTAGAGTCCATACGTTCACCTTTTCTGCGTCGCACAAAGACACGGTGGTTGGAACCAAAGATCTCAAATTTGGACTCATCAGACCAAAGCACAGATTTCCACTGGTCTAATGTCCATTCCTTGTGTTCTTTAGCCCAAACAAGTCTCTTCTGCTTGTTGCCTGTCCTTAGCAGTGGTTTCCTAGCAGCTATTTTACCATGAAGGCCTGCTGCACAAAGTCTCCTCTTAACAGTTGTTGAAGAGATGTGTCTGTTGCTAGAACTCTGTGTGGCATTGACCTGGTCTCTAATCTGAGCTGCTGTTAACCTGCGATTTCTGAGGCTGGTGACTCGGATAAACTTATCCTCAGAAGCAGAGCTGACTCTTGGTCTTCCTTTCCTGGGGTGGTCCTCATGTGAGCCAGTTTCTTTGTAGCGCTTGATGGTTTTTGCAATTGCACTTGGGGACACATTCCAAGTTTGCCCAATTTTTCGCACTGACTGACCTTCATTTCTTAAAGTAATGATGGCCACTTGTTTTTCTTTACTTAGCTGCTTATTTCTTGCCATAATACAAATTCTAACAGTCTATTCAGTAGGACTATCAGCTGTGTATCCACCTGACTTCTGCACAAGACAACTGATGGTCCCAACCCCATTTATAAGGCAAGAAATCCCACTTATTAAACCTGACAGGGCACACCTGTGAAGTGAAAACCATTTCCGGTGACTACCTCTTCAAGCTCATCAAGAGAATGCCAAGAGTGTGCAAAGCAGTCATCAAAGCAAAAGGTGGCTACCTTGAAGAACCTAGAATATAAGACATATTTTCAGTTGTTTCACACTTTTTTGTTAAGTATATAATTCCACATGTGTTAATTCATAGTTTTGATGCCTTCAATGTGAATGTACAATTTTCATAGTCATGAAAATACAGAAAAATCTTTAAATGAGGTGTGTCCAAACTTTTGGTCTGTACTGTATATCCATGCAGGGCATTGTATGGATACCTCAGCCACCAGCGTACAGCTGGGTCTCTTCATACCTGGCCTGAAGATGGGTCAAGAGAATACAATTAGAAGAACATGTAACGCCAAGACTTGGGCAGCTCCTTCTATGTAGGTGTTTGACCATGGACCTTTACCTTGACGTCTATCAGGCAGATATATTAGAACTAGTGTTTTTTATACACCAGTCTTAAATTAAAAAATTTTTGGAGTGAAATGTACCAAATTTATTAATAAACTTGACACTTCTTGGGCTGTCCTAAAGCCAGAAAATTAAACCTGCTTAAAACAACTTATTTTATTTATTATTGTCAGTGTCACCTGCTTTTTACAATACAAATTCCTTACAATAAATAGATTTGTTTATGGCCTAATGAGGCTGTTATACTTACTTTGAAAATCCATGTTGAAATGACTGGAGAAACCAGAGCTACAGCTGGACTCCTAAAATGCTCATTTTAAAGGGAATATGTCATCAGATTTTTGCTACCTAATTTCAGAGCAGCATGATGTAGAGACAGAGACCCTGATTCCAGCGATGTTTCACTTACTGGGCTGATTGCTGTAGGTTTTATACAATAAGCAGGAGATTATCACTAGAGGACAAGTAAAACTGCTGCCATATAGGTGAACCATGCTCTAACTCTGATTGGCATATTTCTGCCTATGCACATTGTACACAGGAAGCTGCCAATCAGTGGGCGGGGTTATACAGTGCTCAGCATTCAGAGAACTGCTAGATCTGCAGCAGGGAAAACTGATTTTTATCACCAATGCCGCAACCAGTAAAGTAAGTGATACATCACTGGAATCATTGTAGATTGTAAGCTCTTACAAGCAGGGTCATCATTATTTTTGCTTTAATTATTGTACTATCTTTAGCTATGTTACTTATGACTGTTGTATATGAACCTCTGAATTGTAAAGCGCTGCGGAATATGTTGGCGCTATATAAATAAAGATTATTATTATTATCAGCGTCTCTTCTTCTACATTATGCTACTCTCAGATGGAGTAGCAAAAAACGGGTTACATATTCCCTTTAATATTGGGGCAGGGACACATTGCTAAACAATCTTACACAATAGTTTGAAAACTCCTTTATGAAGTTTTGGACAGAGGACAAAAAAAGTTAACATTTTCATGCTGACCACAATACACTCGATGCTATGAATATATTTGCATTTCCTCTTCACAATTCTTTTAGCTAGATACGTATGTGCATGGCCGACCTCAAAGGTGTCTGACCTGTCCCACTGCAGATGAATGCACCCGAAGCATGTAACCACCAGAAACACCACAGAAGGGAGGTGTCATTGGAAGTGATCACACAGGACATCATCCAATGTGATATATCATATAAGTGTTACACCAATTTAATAAAAAAATCAGAAAAATGTATATATGCACAATAAATTGTGTATTAAGATACACAACTGCACAATAAAAATAAAACTTAAACGTTAATAACAAAAACAAGGAATAATGAAAGCAAGGGGAGGCCGATGAGAGACACAAAATAATGGAAACAAGATTACAATACCAAGGGTAGCCACCAAATGGCAGAATACTACCAAAGAGTAATAATAACAGGTATGTATATGCACTAGTGTTGAGCGAGCATGCTCGACACTGCTCGGTACTCGCCCGAGCATCTCACTACTCGGGATGCTCGGTGAGCACCGAGCATTTTCGGGTTACTCGGGTGGGAGCTCGGGTCTCCGCCCTGCATGTTTGGCGCTCTTTACAGAGCCAATGATCATGCAGAGATTGCCAGCCAGTCACTGTAATGCAGCAGCCATGTCGGTTGTTGGCATTACAGTGATAGGTTGGCTGCACAGCGTCACCTCGAGTATTTAAAACTGGGCGCCGCCATCTTGGACACAGTCGCTCCGGATCAGACAGTGTAGGGAGAGTGCAGCTGAGCTAGGGAGAGATTTATACTGTGAAATAGGTAGTGTAGGGTCTCTAAACCCTGCAAAATCAAACAAACAGTCTTTCTGAGGACTAATATCCATGCCAAATATCAGGCAGGCTGTATAGGAAACACAGTGGTTATAACAACAAACACTGCATTACAGTCCTGTGTGCTGCTTCTCAAATTGCTAGACTTAGCCCCAGGTCTCAGGGGCCAGGAAAAATCCTTTTTTTTTTCATCTAAATCCTCTTTTTTTTTTTCCCTCAGTCAGACTGTACAAATACCCGTCTTATTACCCTTATGGTATTTAAAAAAATTGAGTGTGTTTGTGAGTGTTCAGACACAAATATTTCTGTTTAAAAGAGTCTGGTTTCGGCCAGATAACTAGAACTGTGGTTTTCCTCTTCCACGGTTCAAATCTCTGCATTATCCACTTTTTTGCCTTTTTTCCATAAAAAAAAACAGTTTGAGTGTCTCGCTGACTGTTCAGACACAAATATATCTGTTTAAAAGATTCTGGTGTAGGCCAGAGAACTAGAACTGTGGTTTTCCTCTTCCATGGTTCAAATCTGGGTGTAATCCACCTTTTTGCCTTTTTTACATAAAAAAAAAACAGTTTGAGTGTCTCGCTGACTGTTCAGACACAAATATATCTGTTCAAAAAATTCTGGTGCAGGCCAGAGAAATAGAACTGTGGTTTTCCTCTTCCACGGTTCTAATCTCCTTTTTATTACCTTTTTGACATTGATAGTGCAAGTGTAAGCTATTTTACTTCATTTACAAAGGGCAAGGCGCGTGGCAAGAGACGTTATACCAACAAACACTGCATTACAGTCCTGTGTGCTGCTTCTCAAATTGCTAGACTTAGCCCCAGGTCTCAGTGGCCAGGAAAAATCCTTTTTTTTTTCATCTAAATCCTCTTTTTTTTTTTTCCTCAGTCAGACTGTACAAATATCCGTCTTATTAAGCTTTTGGTATTTAAAAAATTGAGTGTGTCTGTGAGTGTTCAGACACAAATATATCTGTTTAAAAGAGTCTGGTTTCAGCCAGATAACTAGAACTGTGGTTTTCCTCTTCTACGGTTCAAATCTCTGTATTATCCACTTTTTTGCCTTTTTTCCATAAAAAAAACAGTTTAAGTGTCTCGCTGACTGTTCAGACACAAATATATCTGTTTAAAAGATTCTGGTGTAGGCCAGAGAACTAGAACTGTGGTTTTCCTCTTCCACGGTTCAAATCTGGGTGTAATCCACCTTTTTGCCTTTTTTACATAAAAAAAAACAGTTTGAGTGTCTCGCTGACTGTTCAGACACAAATATTTCTGTTTAAAAAATTCTGGTGTAGGCCAGAGTAATAGAACTGTGGTTTTCCTCTTCCACGGTTCTAATCTCCTTTTTATTACCCTTTTGCAATTGATAGTGCGAGTGTAAGCTATTTTACTTCATTTACAATGGGCAAGGCGTGTGGCAAGGGACGTTATACCAACAAACACTGCATTACAGTCCTGTGTGCTGCTTCTCAAATCGCTAGACTTAGCCCCAGGTCTCAGGGGCCAGGAAAAATCCTTTTTTTTTTCATCTAAATCCTCTTTTTTTTTTTCCTCAGTCAGACTGTACAAATACCCATCTTATTAACCTTTTGGTTTTTAAAAAAATTGAGTGTGTTTGTGAGTGTTCAGACACAAATATTTCTGTTTAAAAGAGTCTGGTTTCGGCCAGATAACTAGAACTGTGGTTTTCCTCTTCCACGGTTCAAATCTCTGCATTATCCACTTTTTTGCCTTTTTTCCATAAAAAAAAACAGTTTGAGTGTCTCGCTGACTGTTCAGACACAAATATATCTGTTTAAAAAATTCTGGTGTAGGCCAGGGAAATAGAACTGTGGTTTTCCTCTTCCACGGTTCTAATCTCCTTTTTATTACGCTTTTGCCATTGATAGTGCGAGTGTAAGCTATTTTACTTCATTTACAATGGGCAAGGCGCGTGGCAAGGCACGTGGATCTGGACGTTCTGGTGATGGTGCGTGCAGAGGACAGAGCCGTGGCCAAGGTAAAAATTTGCCACAACCAACAGCCACATCTTCTCGCTCCCAGTTCTTGACCGAATTACTAGGGAAGCACACAACAACACCACTATTGCGAACTAATCAGTGTGAACAGGTTATTAATTGGATAGCAGATAATACTTCCAGTCACCTGGGCACCACCACCTCTGGTCTGTCTTCCACACGGTCAAGTGTTAGTAGTAGTGTTGAGCCACCCCCGTAGTGTTCGAGTTCGGTTCGGTTCGTCGAACACCCGTGTGTTCGCCGAACTGTTCGTCGAACTGTTCGTCGAACACCTTCGAACACCGTTAAAACCAATGGCAGGCAAACAAAAACACATAGAAACACATAGAAAACACCTTCAAAGGTGTCCAAAAGCTGACAAACTGCTCAGAAGACATAACTAACACATGGAAAAGTGACAAGTACATATAGTCATGCGAAAATAAAAGAGGTGGAGGAGTAAAAGGAGGGGGAGACACAGATATAGGCATGTCATGCCCTTCTAAAATCCAAAAAGTGAGAAGCCGACACGGCCAGTCCGCTCCTGCCCGTGCCACCTCCGTGTCGCCGCGTTTGTGCCTGAGCCGCGGTGAACCCTGACGGCCAGCCCCCCTCTCCCAATACTGGTGCCTGTCCGCTGGTGGGTCGAGCGAGCCCCCCTGTGGTGGAGGCAGCTCTAAGCTTTTTAATTTAAATTGTCTCTCTAATTTGAATGAATACACTTTAAATCCATTTACAAGGATCTATTGGAGGGCAAGTCTCATGCCAGCAGCCGCGGTAATTCCAGCTCCAGTAGCGTCCACTAAAGCTGCTGCAGTTAAAAAGCTTTTATAAGGATCGAGCTCGGCTGTCCACCGCAAGGCATCCTACTGCCAGTCCCAGCCCCTATGCCTTGGGATGCCTCCTGATGCTCTTCACTGAGTATCCCATGGTCCCGAAGCATTTCCTTTGAAAAAATTAAGTGTCTAAACTACAGGTGGTGTAGCTTGCTTAACAGCCGGGATAATCCGCTGACTAGCAGACACTGCTACTAGGCACAAAGTATTTCCTGGGCTAGATGCAGTTAAAAATTTGTAATTAGATACTCTCGTTGGATGCTGAGAAAGCATTCCATAGAGTCTCCTGGCACGCCATATATGATTCTCTTAAAGAGCTTGGGGTAGGGGTCTAGGGGACCCTTTTATAGCCAAAATCACGGCCCTGTATCGCAATACGTCACCTAGGCTGAAGATAAATGGAACTGTAGCACCCTGAGGGCTCGGTTGCTACAGACGTATTGCACCTCACCCAGAGGTGTGATATCTCACTCTCAGGTAAGGATGGAGTGTGGATCAGGACCCGACACCTGCATGCATTACACCACATTGCCGTGGGGCAGGGCGACCAATATGCCCCTGAGATGGGTACGACAGTTCCTGTCCCTGGCTGGAGTGGGGGGAGGGAACACTGAGGAAGGGGAACACTGTAGTGCAGGAGCAGGGAGGAAGCAGTTCCTGGGTGCATTGAGAAGGGAGTATAAAAGGTGGGTACCATCTTAGTTCAGTGCAGAGAAGTCTGAGCAGAAGTGGCAGGGAGCAGGGGCTCTGCATGAGCTCTGCTCCGGAGGCGGGCCTAGTAACAGAGGCCCAGGCCTGCAAGAGGGAGAAGGAAGGAAGAGGAGCGGAGAAGGCTCCAGGAACGAGGAATGAAGGGATCCCAGGGGTGCGGACGGGCGAGTCGCCACCGCACGCCCGAATCCACCTGCGTGGAGGGGTCAGGCCAAAGGGGGAGACCGGTCCCCGAACTAGTGGAGGCAGGAAACGACCCTCAGCTAGAAACCGGAGGCTCTGACATTTTATGTGGCGCAGCCCCTTGCTCCACCCGCTAGGAAGGCACCACATAGGGTCAGGGAAACTGGCGCCAAGTTTACCAAGAGGAGGCCCGAGGCAGCCGGACAGAAGTGTTGGTAAGAAAGGCCAGACAAAGGACACACAAAGGGGGTCCTGTGAAGCGCTCCAAAGTTATCTGGGAGTTGTCTGAGCCCTTCACCTGGTGAGCACAGTACGACGTGGGCAGCCGTTACCTGCAGACGTGGTCTGGATAATAAGAACTGTGAGTAAAGGCCCTGAACTGCATCACTGACTCCGTGTCGTTACTGCTGCTGCCCTGCACCATCACCCCCATCCTCCGCATACACTGCCCTGAGGCTATACTCCTCCCGTGGGGAGTTATGCTACGCTCTGCTGCACCCACAACACCAGCCTTAGCGGTCTGCCCTGTAGCGGCGGTTCACTCTGACCGCAATCCACGGGTGGCGTAGTCGGACATTTAAACATCAAAACCACATAAATAGTTCCGCCACTGGTTTGACCGCCCTGAGCCACGGAACCGGATCGCCGCCACGAAGACTACAACCACCAGCATCCACCAAAAAGGGTCCGGCTCCGGGTGTCCCAAGGCCCAGGGGGTGCGTCAGAACATTTTCATCACCTTTCACAATCACCAATGGGACAAGGCAGGGATGTCCTCTGTCCCCTCTCTTATACATCCTAGTGACGGAGCACCTGCTCTCATCAATTCGCCATAACCCCAATATTAGGTGGATTGAGGTGGGAGGCACCGAGTACAAGTGCTCTCTATTTGCTGATGATGTCCTAGTATATATCACTCAATCACATATATCCATCCCTGCTGTTATGGCTGAAATAGATCACTTTGTTACATGGTAAAATTTTAAAATCAATGCAGCGAAGTCTGAGGCCCTCGATGTCTCCCTCCCTAAATCCATATAGGATTCCATCCAGTCCAACTTTCCCTTTGCCTGGCCCTCACAGGGTATCAAATACTTAGGAATTCCTATTCATAGAGACCTCTCCCATCTATGTTATCTTAATTTTGGGCCCTTTATTGAACAATTCCATACAGACCACGGTTGGCAAGTTAGAACTGTAAGATTCACTACGTGAACCACTGGTGTTTTGTGGAAAAGCACATGTACACCGCGTTCCAAATTATTATGCAAAAAGTGTTTAGGAGTGATAAGGGAAGAATTTGTTTGTTTGTCAGTTAAACTCATTGATGGTGATGTGTGTCAGGGCTCTTTATATCACTGTAAGCAATTGCAAACACCTGTGCTAATTAGTTTGGCAGGTGTGTCCAATGAAAGGCAAGACTACTTAAGAAGGCTCTCTCACATTATTAAGCAGCCTACATTTTCTGCCAAAATGGGAAAGAAAAAGGATGTGTCGGCTGCTGAGAAGCAACAAATTGTGGAGTGTTTAGGTCAAGGCATGACTACAATCAACATTGTGCGATGATCAGGATGAAGTGTCTTGGCAATCAAGAAGTATGTAGCTGATTCACAGTACACACGTGTGCGTGCTGATAAGGGCAAATTGAGGACTCTTTCCTACAGGCAATTACGTCAGGTTGAAAGAGCAGCGGCAAAAAAGCCTTGTCATAGCAGCAGACAAGTTTTTGAAGCTGCTTGTGCCTCCAACGTCCCCCGAACAACAAGATGCAGGGTCCTTCAGAGGTTTGCAGCTGTGCGTACGCCATCCTGTCGACCTCCTCTATCCACTTCACACAAGCAGAAACGGCTCCAGTGGGCCAAACATTACATGAAGACTGATTTCAAAACTGTTTTGTTCACGGATGAGTGCCGTGCAGCGCTCGATGGTCCAGATGAATGGAGTGGAGGATGGCTGGTTGATGGACACCCCACGCAAACACGGCTACAGCGCCAACAAGGAGGAGGTGGAGTAATGTTTTGGGCTGGAATCATGGGGAGAGAGATTGTCGGCCCCTTTAGGATCCCTGAAGGCGCTAAAGATGAACTCCATAATGTATGTGGATTTTCTCAAACAGCACTTCCTGCCATGGTTCAAGAAGAAGAACCGTGTATTTCACAGCAAGATCATTTTTCTGCATGATAATGCACCATCTCATGCTGCACATAAAACATCTGCATCTCTGGCTGATATGGGCATAAAAGGGGACAAACTTATGGTGTGACCCCCATGCTCCCCTGACCTCTACCCCATTCAGAACCTTTGGAGCATCATTAAAAGGAGTGTCTATGATGGCGGGAGGCAGTTCACATCTAAGCAACAGCTCTGGGAGGGTATTCTGTCCTCATGCAAAACAATTGAAGCAGAAACCATCCAAAACCTGACAAATTCAATGGACGAGAGAGTTCAGAAGCTCCTTTCGAACAAGGGGTCCTATGTGAAAATGTAACATCACCTAGAATAAAGTTTTGAGTTGAAAACTGTTTGATTTCAGTTTCTAACAACCTGCTAATGCTTATAATTTCAAAAATGACCATTTTTTTGGTCTTTATTAAAATGAAAAGGTTGATCGAAAAGTTTGGGGGATCTAAGAGTGTGACAACCCAGTAGTCATGATTACTTCGAATTCTGACAATATGAGGGTCATGCTGCAGGTAGTGCAGCAAGAAGGCACTTATGTGTCTTGCGCATCTCGGAGCCCCAAAATTATTTTCCGGGCTAGATGCAGCTAAAAATTATTTTTAATTTTAAATCTGGTGAAGCTTATTATAGATGGCCTAATAGGATCAGTGCTGCACACTGCTACAAAGCCCAAATTATTTTCCAGTCAAGATACAGATAAACATGATTAGTAATTTGAAAGCTTAAAACGGTTGGTAGGGTGATTTTAACCAATCATCAAGCTTTTACTCTCCCCAGGATGACACAGGGGTAGAAAAGTCGTTTCGGATCCATGATTTGTTCATCTTTATGAACGTGAGTCTGTCTACATTATCAGTGGAGAGCCGCGTGCGCTTATCTGTCAGCACACCACCAGCAGCGCTGAACACACGTTCAGACAGAACGCTGGCTGCGGGGCATGACAAGATCTCCAAGGCGTAAGTGGCTAGCTCCGGCCATTTATCCAGATTGGAAGCCCAAAAAGAGCAAGGGTCCAGTGACACAGTCGTGGCTTCAATGTTTACTTGGAGATACTCCTGTACCATCGTCTCTAGGTGTTGACTATGTGTCAGACTTCTTGTCTCCTGTGGCCTTGCAAAGGATGGGCTAAAAAAGTGGTGAAATGATTCCGCAAAATTGATGTTACCAGCAGATACTGTGGTTCTGTTACGGTTTGAGTGCTGAACACTTGACGGTCCCACGGTTGGCAAGTTGGAACTGTGAGATTCACTACGTGCACCACTGGTATTTTGTGGAAAAGCACATGTAAGATTCTGCAACAGTCTCTGCTGATACTCCTGCATGCGTGCATCCCTTTCTATGGCAGGAATAATTTCTGCAAATTTACTTTTGTACCGGGGATCTAACAGTGTGGCAACCCAGTAGTCAGGATTATTTCTAATTCTCACAATTCGAGGGTCATGTTGCAGGTAGTGCAGCAAGAAGGCACTCATGTATGTTGCGCATCCAGGAGCACCAAGTCCCTGTTGTGTTGGTGGCGAGGTAACAATCATGCTTCCTTCCTCTGTCCTCTCCCCCCAACCTCGCACAACAGAAATGTGATCAAGGTCTCCCTCATCTGATGAGTCTTCCATCAGTTCGTCCTCCACTTCTTCCTGGGCTCCTGCACCTTCCTCACTAGTTTGGCTGCTACCATGCGCCCTGGTAAAATCATCTCCCCCACCCTCACATGCCTGCCGCCTTGGTGCTGCCGACCGTCTGGACCTTGCAGATGTTAGCCCTTCCGCATACAACTCCTCCTCCTCTACTTCCTCCACCTCCTCTTGTGCCACCACCTGACTCCGAATTCTGTTTAACATGTGCTCCAGCATGTAAATCACCGGAATAGTCATGCTGATAATGGCATCGTCAGCACTAAACATCTTCGTCGCCATTTCAAAACTGTGCAGAAGGGTGCATAGGTCCCTGATCTGAGACCACTCCTCCAGCGTGATTTGCCCCACCTCTGAATCTCGTTGGCCCAGGCTATACGTCAGAACGTATTGCACCAGGGCTTGTCGGTGCTGCCACAGTCGCTGCAACATGTGCAGAGTTGAATTCCACCGGGTAGGCACATCGCATTTTAGCCGATGAAGTGGCAGGCCCAACGACTTCTGTAGAGATGTAAGTCGCTGAGCTGCGGGATGCGAACGGCGGAAGTGAGCACACAGCGACCGTGCCCTCTGCAGAAGGCCATCTAGTCTGGGATAGTGGGCTAAAAATTGCTGGACAACCAGGTTCAACACGTGAGCCATACAAGGCACGTGTGTGACATTGCCCCGGCGAAGGGCCGCACCCAGGTTTGCAGCATTGTCGCACACGGCCTTCCCTGGTTTCAGGTCCAGTGGAGACAACCATTCATGAAATTGGTTCTCCAGAGCTGACCACAACTCCTCAGCTGTGTGACTCACATTTCCCAGACATTTCAATGTAAAAACCGCCTGATGACGTTGAGCCCTACTGCCAGCATAGTAAGGAGGTGTGCAGGATCCCTTCTGCGCAGTTAGAAAGCTTGTGGCATAACCAGACAGGCTTTGGGTGCAGGTGGAAGACCGAGAGGAGGTTGAGGAGGCAGAAGCAGTGGAGGAACTTTGACATAAAGAGGATTGACGCACAACTCGTGGGGACGGCAAGACTTGGACAGCAGCCCCTTGTCCTGCTGTCACCATAGTTACCCAGTGCCCAGTCAGCGACATGTAACGCCCCTGTCCATGCCTACTCGTCCAAGTGTCTGTGGTGAAATGCACCCTGTCACACACAGAGTTTCTCAAAGAAGCGGTGATGTTGTGTGCGACATGCTGGTGGAGCGCAGGCACACCTTTCTTTGAGAAGTAGTGCCGACTGGGCATCTGGTACTGGGGCACTGCGACGGACATAAGGTCTCGAAAATCCTCTGTGTCCACCAGGCGGAAAGGCAGCATTTCTGTAGCCAAGAGCTTGCAGATGGTGAAATTCAACCTCTTAGCTTTCTCATGGCTAGGAGGAAATGGTCTTTTACTTGTCCACATCTGAGGGACCGAGGGCTGGCTATTGTGCTTAGACGGGGTTGATAAGGGTGTCCCCGGCAAACTGCCGGTCTGTGAGGAAGATGCAGGCGGACATGTTAGGTTGCCTTGATCCAAAGGTGGTGCTATCGATGTCGGACAGCGCTCAAGACCAGCTGGTGTTACCACCTCCAAAGAAAATGATGACCTGCCAATCACGCTGGCTGTTGCGGGTAAAGAGGTGGCAGGTCTGCGCCCCAAAACAGGTGTGACTGCTGTCCCCCCAGTCACAGAGGATGAAGAGGCCGCGGATGCACAAGATATGGCAGACGGTGGTTGGCCCGGCCGGCTAGGCCGCATTGTAGCACACTGAGCTTCCCACTGCAACTTATGCTTCATGTCCATGTGCCGGTTCATGCATGAAGTACTCAAACTATGTATTTTTTGGCCTCTACTTAGCTTTTGCTGACAAATGTTACAGATAACACGAGTTGGGTCATCTTTATCGATCTGAAAAAATGCCCAGGCTATGCAAGGCTTAGCACCCATGCGACCTGAAGAGCCACCACGACTTGTGGTGAGAGGCAGAGTTGTGTTTGAGGATGCAGTTGTTGACGTGCTTCCAGTACTACGTCTCTGTCCAGGAAGGCGCAACCTGACCTCGTCGTCACTAGCATCTTCCTCCACCTCCTCTGCTGACCTCATCTCTTGGCTGACTGTGGGTTGACAGTAAGTGGGATCTCCGACCTCATCATCATCACCCTGTGCGTTATCACACCCGTCGTCCTCAGAGCCAACCTGTTCCTGCCCTGACAAAAAACTAAAGTTGTCGCTCCAATCAGGTATTTGAGTCTTATCATCGTCTTCCTCATTGTCTCCACCAACAGGAGTTACAGTTTGGGAATGAGGGTCTACATTATGGTCAGAACCTTCTGCGTCTGGTCCTGGATCCGACTCATAAAGATTCTGGGCATCAGTGCAGATCATTTCCTCGTCTGGATTCACAGAAGCGCTGGAGTCGACCTCTGATTCCCAGGCTATAGTATGAGTAAACAGCTCTGCAAACTCAACCATCTGTTCTACCTCATACTCAGACGGGCAGCTGGAGATTTGGGAGCTGTGAGGAAGCAAGTGCGATTTGGGTGACACCTTTGAGGACTGGAGTATTTGTGATGTTGAAGTTGATGTGGAGGAGAGCCCACTTAAAGGAGCACTTTATATCCGTTGAAGCACCTGCTGTTTTTGTGCCTCATCTGGAATTTGTAGCGATTGGCGTGGCCGTAAGAAAGGGATCTTATCACATTGTCCGCTAAAAGAAGTAGACATTTTAGTTTGGCTGGAAGATGGTCTTTCTTCTGCACCTACCCCACGGACACAACCTTTTTTCCCCTTCCCAACACGCCTATTCCCCTTTCCACCAGCAGCAGGCCTTTTTCCACTCATTTTGGTGGTTAACTAATTCACAACTCTGGAGTTGTTTGCACAAAAAAACAATGGATGGTAACCGAGCAGAGCTGAGTGGCCAAACTGTGGTATTAGGCCAAAACTATTGGCTGGGTTAGATGCAGAAAAAAATTATTTTTAATTTGCAACCTGATGGAGGTCAGTATAGATGGACTAATAGACCAAGTCCCACACACCGCTAGAAGCCCAAATATTTTTTCAGAGCTAGATGCAGAAAAAAATTATATTCAATTTGCAACCTGCTGGAGGTCAGTATAGAAGGACTAATAGAACAAGTCCCACACACTGCTAGAAGCCCAAATATTTTTTCAGAGCTAAATGAAGAAAAAAATTATTTTTAATTTGCAACCTGATGGAGGTCAGTATAGATGGACTAATAGACCAAGTCCCACACACTGCTAGAAGCCCAAATATTTTTTCAGAGCTAGATGCAGAAAATAATTATATTCAGTTTGCAACCTGATGGAGGTCAGTATAGATGGACTAATAGAATGATGCTATGCCCAAAAGATTTTACTTCACTAGGTGCAGTAAAAAAATTGGTATTCTATACACAGGTGGTATATCTTGCAACACAGATAGGCTACTCCACTGACTAACACACTCTGCAATAGGCCAAAAAGGATTAGCTTTGCTAGATTCAGCCAAATGCTGTGAAAAAAACTTGCACAGCACTGGCACAGACCTGCCTGGCAAAAACTGATAGGAACTGATGTAACCTAGTCCTGAAAAGGACTCCAATTACAATTAGTCTTTACTCCCACAATCTATCTATTTAAGAGCACAGACCTGCTTGATAAAAGTCGTAGGAAATGCTGTAACCTAGTCCTTAAAAGGACTGCAATCACAACTATTCCCTACTCCCAAGCTATCTGTATATTTGTGCGAAAATTGGCTTGAAATTAACAAGGTATAGCGCACACAGCAACAGCGGTGCCGTCTAACACGCAGCTGCAGCAGTGAGAAAATGGTGGCGACGGGGAAAATGGCTTGGTCTTATAGGGCAAGGACATGTGACATACACTGCCAATCACACATGCCCTTGCTTGTGTGAAAAAAAGCACTTCGCTCCGTGTGTGCGCTGCTGATAGGCTGACATATTGCACCTCCCCACTGCAAATGCGGGAAAGAGAAAAAAAAATGGAGATCTTCATTGTTCCTGCAGAGATCCATCCCCTGCCCCTCCCCCCGCCCCGCTGTACACTCAAACTGCGTATTAACATTAATTTTCATCATTACTGAGAAAAAATCCAGTTATGATTTTGGTGCACGAACAGTTATCGAACATAACCTCGAACAGCCGAATTTTTCTCAAATTGTTCGTGTTCGCCGACCGGCTCGAACACCGCCCAAAACAGCTCGAATTTGAGATTGGCGAACAGTTCGAGTAGAACAACGCTCATCTCTAGTTAGTAGCCGTGAGTCTCGACCGCATACTCCTCCTCACCCTGATGCTCCTTCCTCCCACCATGCCGAGTGTCGTCAGACAGCAACTGATCCCACAGTTGGACACTCTGAAGAGCTGTTCACTGGTCCATTTCCATATTTGGGCCCCTCGCCAGCTCCGCTTGAAGTGGTGGAAGAGGAGATCCCATGTAGCGATGCCCAAATATTTGAACAGCCACGGCCACAGGAAGGCGACGCTGGCAATTTGTCACAAGAGGTGGACGATGACGAGACATAATTGCCACAAAGTGAGGAGGAGGACCGTGGTGCGGAAGTGGAAGAGGAGGAGGTGGTGGATGATCTAGTAACTGACCCAACGAGGCAGGAGTACACACAGAGCGAGGCCAGCAGCACACAGGGAGAGGGAGGCAGAGTACCCCAACAGGCAGGAAGAAGCAGTGTGGTGGCCGCAGACAGAAGGCAGGCAACCATTCCCCGTAACACCAACACAAGGGACGTTGCCAGTACAACCGGTAGGTCTTCCAGAGTCTGGAATTTTTTTAAAGACTCTGCTGATAACCCCAAAAAGGCCATTTGTACCACCTGCCAGGCCAGCATCAGCAGGGGTGACAAAACTACCAGCCTGACCACCACCAGCATGATCAGGCATATGTCAGCAAAGCACCCGACATTGTGGGACGAACCCCAGGGTCCACGACCAGTGTCAGCGGGTGTCACCACTGCTTCTTCCCCTGTCCATACTGCATGCAAAGATGCCCCCTCCTCACAGTCTTCACTTGTTATGGCAGTTTCTCAAGAAACAGCATCAACGTCCAAGTCCCACCGCAGCGTTCAATTGTCCATATCCAAGACCTTTCAACGAAAGCGCAAATTCGCAGCCAATGCCCCACAGGCCACAGTTCTAAATTCGCACATTTCATGACTGCTTGGGTTGGAAATGCTGCCTTTTAGGCTGGTGGAGACGGAATCCTTCCGCAACCTTATGGCAGTGGCCGTCCGTTGGTACTCGATCCCCAGCCGACACTATTTTGCCCGGTGTGCCATCCCCGCACTACACAAGCACGTGTCCCAAAACATCTGCCGTGCCCTCAACAACGCAGTTACTGGGAGAGTCCACCTGATAACGGACACGTGGACAAGTGCTTGTGGCCAGGGATGTTACATCTCCCTGACGGCACACTGGGTAAACATAGTGGAAGTCGGGACCCAGTCGGATCTTGGGACAGAACACATCCTCCCTGACGCGCCCCTGGGCCTGTGTCGCGCTGCGTTGCGCACGCGGGAGCTTACCCGGAGCCGGATCTGTTGAGGGTTGTAGTCTCGTGGCGGTGATCCGGTCCGTGCCCAGGGAGTCAGACTAAGTGGCGCTGTTTTAGCGGTAGATGTTGGACGACTACGCCACCCGTTGAGTGCAGCCAGGGAGCTGCTGCTGCAGGGCAGACCGCTGAGGCCGGTGGTAGGATTGTGCAGCGTGATAGTATAACCCCCAACGGGAGGGGTATGGCCTCAGGACAGCCGACGTGGATGATCGGGGTAGCAGGAACCACTCGGAGACGGTACTGTGTAGTTCAGGGTCTTTACTGGTGACAAAGATAGACCCTCCCGGAGTACTGGCTAGCGATTGGGGCCTGGTCAGTCCTTGAGCAGATGGGATCTCCCCTGGCCAGGCGGAGTTGTAGGCCTCCCAAACTAACGATACTCTTCTGGCTACCTTGCTAGAGGCGGGTATAAGTAGCCCACGTCCCTGAGTGTACCGTGTGGTGCTCACCCGTATGGCCGGTGACTCGGGGCCTTCGGGTTTCTGGGCCAGAGGACCTGCAATCCCCTGCCGGTCGGTTTCTGCTGCTGGATAGGAGTTAGTCCCCACAGCCTCGGACTCCGGGTCCGGTGATAACTTCTCAGTCAGGGCGAGCTCTGCAGCTGCCAGCCCCTGACTCCTTGTAACACTGCTCCCACAGAGCTCCTGTTGTTTCTTCCTATATTTGCTTCTTGTCTCTGCTTCTTCTCTACTCACTCACCCTGCCTCAGCCCTAGGTTTATATAGGGGAAGTTCTTCCCCTCCCAGGACTGGGCAGGAGGTGTGGCATGCATAGGATCCCTGACCAAGAGACCTCCCACCTGCTCTCAGACATAACATTGCTGATACTGTGGAAAACCAGACCCCTGGGGTGCCACATTCCCCCCTAGTGAAATTTAGTACTCCGGGACTAAACATATTTTAGAAAAACATAACAAGATATAACAATAACAATAAAGAAACACATAAAGGTGGTCACGGCATGTCCGTAACCGGGTGCAGTCTTTGAAGAAAGCAAGGTGTCCATTTCACCAAAACAGGGAGACGTAACCAGGTAGGGGTCTGTCCTGCCCCGAGTCCTTAACAGTCTTTAGTCCGTCCTGGGTTACGCTCCAACTATGTACAAAGGATTCCCGGTAAATCCACCAAGGACTCCTAAAAATAACTAGAAACACATAATTATACACAAGCAACAATAAACAGGTAACCACAAATAAAACAATTTATACACTTCAAATCCTCCAACGTGCGGGTAACTGGCCCCTAGTGGCCCTAGTGGACCTACGGAGCTGACTGTCTGGCCCTGAACTACAGGGTGTAGGAGCTGTTAAGGGTAAACTGGGCAGCGGTCTACGGGCCCTTTGGCTCACTAGGGATATGGCAGGCTCACTGCAAGCAGAGGGTTGATCCTCCTGGTCTGCTGGTGTGGGGTCTTCTGCCTCCTGGACCGGCTGTTCTTCCAGCTCTAACTGTTGCTCCGTAGGTGCTTGGGATGCTGGTTGGAGGAAGGTGAGTACGGGTACCACAACTGCACCATTGACTTGAGTCCAAGACCGAGGGAAGTCTCCGAGCACAGTATTAACCATGTCTTCCCTTTCCTCTACGGGTCGAGGGTCTTCTTGTTCCTCTTCAGGGTTCCGTAGCTGTTCGGGACACTTCTTCAGGTGATCCCGGGATACAATGGTTGTGGTTTCCCCTCCGTCTTTACTGATGGTACAGACCTTTGGGTTGTCGTGGCTTGAGGGCAGTACGGTGTACGGGTCCTTCTCCCACTGGTCGTCCAACTTGTGGAGCCGTCTTTTTCTCTTCAAGACCTGCTCTCCGGGTACCAGGGGAACAGCGGGAGCATACTGGTTGTAAGTTTTCTCTTGTCTTTCCCTAGCCTGACAGAGACTTCGCTCCACGCTCTCCTGTACTCTCCGGTACTGCTGCTGCCTCTCTGTGTCCCAGTCTGCTTCTGGTGAAGTGTCCTCAGGTGTCAGGACTCCCATTTCCAGGTCAACAGGTAACTTACCAGGTCTCGCCCTCATTAGGTAAGCCGGGGTACAGTTGGTGGAACCTACCGGGATGTGGTTGTATAGGTCCACCAGATCGGGCAGCTTCTCAGGCCACAGACTGCGTTCTTCCAGGGGCAACGTTTTCAGAAGATCCATTACCACCTGGTTCATTTTCTCACAAAGTCCATTAGTTTGCGGATGATAGGGTGTCGTCCTTATCTTCCGGCAGCCATACAGAGTGCAGAATTCTTGGAAGACCTCCGCTTCAAAGGCAGGTCCCTGGTCTGTCAACACTTGGTCCGGGTACCCGTGTGGACGGCAGAAATGCTGCTGGAAGGCTCTCGCTGCTGTTCGAGCTGTTAAGTCCTTGACGGGGACGACAACCAAGAACCGGGAGTAGTGATCCACGATGGTTAGTGCGTAGACGTAGCCACTTCTGCTTGGGGTCAGTTTTACATGATCCAAGGCTACCAGTTCCAACGGCTGCCGGGTGACGATGGACTGCAGGGGAGTCTTCTGGCTGGCACGGTCCTTCCTTCTTAGGTTGCACGGGCCACAGTCTCTGCACCACCTCTCGATGGTTCCCCTCATGCCTACCCAGTGGAACCGCTCGCGCAGCAGGAACTCCAGCTTCTTCCATCCGAAGTGTCCAGCCCCGTCGTGGTATGCCTCCATCACCATGGCTGCGTCTCTTCGTGGCACCACTACTTGCCAGATTAGTTCATGCGTCCGGGAGTTAACCATTCTGCGGCACAACTTCCCCTTATAAAGGAACAGTCGACTCTTCTCAGCCCACAGTTGCTTGGCTTCCTCCGGAGCGTCTGGGTCAAGGCGAGCCTCTGGCCCAGTCAGCATCTCCTTCACCAGTCGGACGGCAGGGTCACTGTCTTGCGTTTCCTCCCAGTTGTAGTGAGGCAAGGGGTTAAACGTAGCGGCTTGCTTACTCCTTACCCGGTGGGAATACTGGATAGTCCCATGCCGGTGGAACGCAGGGAGTTCGACTTCTTCCAGTCCCTCTGGATCTTCTCCTACGTCCGGTAGGTTTGGCATCCTGGACAGGGCGTCCGCGTTGGTATTGGAGCGTCCTGCCCGGTATTTGATTGTGAACTCGTAGTTGGACAGACGGGCCATCCATCTCTGCTCTAGGGCACCGAGTCTTGCTGTGTCCAGGTGTGTCAACGGGTTGTTATCCGTGTACACGACGAACCGGGAAGAAGCGAGGTAGTGCTTAAAGCGTTCGGTGACTGCCCACACCACTGCCAGGAACTCTAGCTTAAAGGAGCTGTAATTCTCAGGGTTTCTCTCGGTGG
The DNA here is from genome assembly GCF_046119375.1 of Phyllobates terribilis. Lineage (NCBI taxonomy): Eukaryota > Metazoa > Chordata > Amphibia > Anura > Dendrobatidae > Phyllobates > Phyllobates terribilis. The sequence goes on from NW_027362768.1 coordinate 337,597,749, forward strand.
GTCGCAGTTTTCGGCTGGCGTAAGCGATTACTCGTTCTTTCCCCTGCTGGATCTGGGACAGCACGGCTCCTAGCCCGATGTTACTTGCGTCGGTGTAGAGGATAAAGGGCTGGCTGTAATCCGGGTACGCCAGGATTTCATCCCCCGTGAGGGCCATCTTCAGCTGGCGGAAGGACTCCTCTTCCAACTTCTCCCATCTGAAGGGCGGCTTCTGGTTCTTGGCCTTCCGGGACTGGCCTATCAGGAGGTCCTGCATAGGAGCTGCCTTTTTGGTGAAACCGGGGATGAACCTGCGGTAGTAGCCTACCAACCCGAGGAACTGCCGCACTTCCTTTACACTGGAGGGACTTGGCCATTCCTTAATTGCGGTGATCTTATCAGGGTCGGGAGCCACTCCGTCAGCGCTCACCACGTGTCCCAGGTACTGCACCTTTGGTTTCAGGAGGTGACACTTGGAGGGTTTCACCTTTAGGCCGTAGCTTGCCAGAGCTTCGAACACTTCCGCCAGGTGTTTCAGGTGGTCCTCATAAGTCTTAGAATATACGATCACATCGTCCAGGTACAACAGGACCGTCTCGAAGTTTCTATGGCCCAGACAGCACTCCATTAATCGTTGGAAGGTTCCTGGTGCGTTGCAGAGTCCGAACGGCATGCAGGTAAACTCGCTAAGTCCCATCGGGGTGGTGAATGCGGTCTTCTCCCGGTCCGCCTCTGCTACAGGAACCTGCCAGTACCCACTAGTGAGATCCAAGGTAGAGAAGAAGTTAGCAGATCTTAAAGCAGCCAAAGACTCCTCTATCCTTGGTAAGGGGTACGCATCCTTGTGTGTGATACGGTTGATTTTCCGGTAATCTACACACATCCTCATGGTGTTGTCTTTCTTTTTGACTAAGACTAGTGGAGCTGCCCAGGGGCTACAGCTATCCCTGATCACCCCAGCCTCCTTCATGTCTCTAAGCATCCCCTTGGCGTGTTGGTAGTGTGCAGGGGGTACGGGTCGATACCTCTCTTTTATGGGAGGATGGTCTCCCGTGGGGATGTGGTGTTCTACCCCCTTGACTCGCCCGAAGTCTAACGGGTGTTTACTAAACACTCTCTCGTACTCTTGAACCACCCGATAGACTCCCTGTTTCTGATGTGAGGGAGTGGAGTCAGTACCCAAATGTAGTTGCTGACACCAGTCCTCCATTGTTTTCTTAGAGCCGTTACCTTCCTCTGGGTGAGATGGAGGCAAGGGTTCCACAGACTGTATAGCATTTTGGTTAATGGTATATAATTTGGCTAGCGTGGCATACCGGGGCAGGTACACTTCCCTCTTCCCGATATTGATTATGCGAACGGGCACCCTCCCATGGCATACATTAACCACCCCCCGTGCTGTCAAGATGGTGGGCCTACTGTCTGAGTAAACTGGTTCTACCATTGCCTGGTAATCTCTACCTCTCAGACCAATAGCTGCCCGGCACCAAATCATCATTTCACTTTTTGGGGGCATGGCAATAGGGAAAGGGTCACACATTCTCACGCTACCAATCTCACCGCCGGAGAGTTCCACCTGTTGCCGTCGCATCAGTGCTCGGATCTCTTTTTGGAGCACTCGCTGCTCGCCGGAGCTGGCGTTCTTGGCAACCTGCTGTAAAAGGAAAATCACCTCTGCAAGACAATTTTCAATTACATTAGTTCCTAGAGTTATCTTTGGGTGACTCTCGTGTTTGTCAATGTCTACAATGATCAGTCCCTGTGCTGCCAGTTCAACTCTACCAATTTTAATGGTCACCTCTTTAAATCCGATCTGTGGCACGGGCTGACCATTGCTGGCGATGATACTCAAGTCGTCGTCAGGGTAGCGGGTAATATCTGAGTCATTCCAGTACTGCTTGAAGAGCACGTACGGGATGGTGGTGACCTGTGACCCGGTGTCCAGTAGGGCACTCATAGGAATGCCATCCAGTACCACAGGCAAGACTGGACATCCTCCCACATATTTGTCGCGCCAGTTTGATGGGCCTGATGATCTTTTTCCTAGGGGTTGGCCCTCTACCCTAGGTTGTGCCAGTTTAAAGGACAGTACCTTGCCATATGTCCGGGTTGATTACAGCGGCGGCAGATGGGTCGTCCGTCCTCGTTGTATCGGTCGCTGGGTCTTCTTCTGGCCGGTGGGGTCCTCCTTGGTCGACGCCACGGGATGTCCTCCGGTCCGGATGCCAGCTGGATCTTCCCTGGAGTGGAAACCTGTAAAGACTGCACAGTTCGGGTTAGCGCAGCAACGCTTTTAGCTAGCTCTTGGACCTGATGGTGCAGGTCTGGAGCCGAGTCATTGTTCAAAGCCTGCGCATCAGCTCCCACAGGCCCTGCCGACAAGGGCGCCGCCTCCTGGTGGTAGGTGGTAGTGGGGCGTCTGTGGGTCACAACGCCACCTGGTGCCGGTTCTCGGAGCACCCGGATGGCTCTGTCCTTGAACTGTGCAAATCCCAGATGAGGGTCCTGTAAGGCCATTGCCCGCAACTGGGTTCGGTGGGCATTGCAATATAAACCCTCTATAAATTGTTCAGTTAACAGCCTGTCCTCGTCTCCCACGCCGTCAGGGTCGGTCTGCTTAATGGCTCTCAGGGCCTCTTGTAGGTTCAGGGCATAGTCCCTTATACTCTCATGTGCCCGCTGTTTGCACCCGTAGAATCTAAGCTTGATCTCGGCTGAGGTGCGGGTATCAAAGGTGTCCCTCAGCCGGGTTAGTATCCCTGCGACAGTCCTCCCCCCAGGTGGCCAGGACTTTACCTCCCTTTGGGCTGCCCCGGTTAATTGGGCCACCAGGATGCTTACTTTTTGCTCTTCTGTGAGGGGGTACACCTGGAAGAGGCTATCCAGTTTTTCTCTAAAGTCCTGCAGGGTATGTGACTCCCCTGAGTACTGGGGTAGCCAGGCTGCCCCCGGGATATAGGGCATGGTGAAAGGCATGACCGCAACAGCGGTGGCGCTGGCGGGGGTTGGAGCGGTGAAGCTCTCCTCCGTATCCGACATCCTTCTCCCCCCTAGTGGACCGTGGCCTACCTTGCGATGATCCTCTTCCGTAGGCCGCGGCTCCGCAGTGGATCGTCAGGGTTGAGGACCTTCCGTCGCGCTCCTGTGACGTCGGCGTCTGCTGGGCTCCTTCCAGGACCTTACGCAACGTCCGGACGTGAGGCGGGGCTTCAGTTCTCGCGCGTTTTCGGAGTCCACGCCCCTCTTCTTCCCGCGCGGCGTCCTCAAGATGGCGTCCAATGGCGGGAAAACTCCACGGATGGTGGGAAGAAGGCCGAAGATGGCGCCGGATGGCGGGAAAACTCCACCGATGGCGGGAAGAAAGCGGAAGATGGCGCCGGATGGCGGGAATCTTCACCACGGGTAAGTTTTCACAGTCTTTTTCAGACACGCAGTACCCGGTGGTTGCGGGCACGAGATCCTGCCGACTACGCCAAAAGTTGACGCGCCCATGGGCCTGTGTCGCGCTGCGTTGCGCACGCGGGAGCTTACCCGGAGCCGGATCTGTTGAGGGTTGTAGTCTCGTGGCGGTGATCCGGTCCGTGCCCAGGGAGTCAGACTAAGTGGCGCTGTTTTAGCGGTAGATGTTGGACGACTACGCCACCCGTTGAGTGCAGCCAGGGAGCTGCTGCTGCAGGGCAGACCGCTGAGGCCGGTGGTAGGATTGTGCAGCGTGATAGTATAACCCCCAACGGGAGGGGTATGGCCTCAGGGCAGCCGACGTGGATGATGGGGGTAGCAGGAACCACTCGGAGACGGTACTGTGTAGTTCAGGGTCTTTACTGGTGACAAAGATAGACCCTCCCGGAGTACTGGCTAGCGATTGGGGCCTGGTCAGTCCTTGAGCAGATGGGATCTCCCCTGGCCAGGCGGAGTTGTAGGCCTCCCAAACTAACGATACTCTTCTGGCTACCTTGCTAGAGGCGGGTATAAGTAGCCCACGTCCCTGAGTGTACCGTGTGGTGCTCACCCGTATGGCCGGTGACTCGGGGCCTTCGGGTTTCTGGGCCAGAGGACCTGCAATCCCCTGCCGGTCGGTTTCTGCTGCTGGATAGGAGTTAGTCCCCACAGCCTCGGACTCCGGGTCCGGTGATAACTTCTCAGTCAGGGCGAGCTCTGCAGCTGCCAGCCCCTGACTCCTTGTAACACTGCTCCCACAGAGCTCCTGTTGTTTCTTCCTATATTTGCTTCTTGTCTCTGCTTCTTCTCTACTCACTCACCCTGCCTCAGCCCTAGGTTTATATAGGGGAAGTTCTTCCCCTCCCAGGACTGGGCAGGAGGTGTGGCATGCATAGGATCCCTGACCAAGAGACCTACCACCTGCTCTCAGACATAACATTGCTGTTACTGTGGAAAACCAGACCCCTGGGGTGCCACACTCCCCACACCGAGGATTGCGGGCCCTATGTCAGTCAGAGTTGCCCCCACAGTGTACAGCTCCTGCGCATCATCCTCCTCCTCCTCCTCATGTTCACCCTCCATCTCAGATATCACCACATCAGTTACAAGCTGGAAGCACTGCAGTACTGCCTCAGCCAAGCAGCAACAGGCTGTGCTGAAACTCATAAGCTTAGGTGATAAACCTCACACTGCTTGTGAGTTGTGGACAGCTGTGAAAGACCAGGCAGATCTGTGGCTGAGACCGCTGAACCTACATCCAGGCATGGTCGTGTGTGACAATGGCCGTGACCTGGTGGCGGCTCTGAGGCAAGGCGAGATCACACACGTACCATGCCTGGCTCATGTGCTTAACCTCATGGTTCAGCAGTTTCTCAAATCGTACCCCGAGTTGCCAGATCTGCTCGTCAAAGTACGCCGCCTGTCAGCTCATTTTCGCAAGTCGGCTACAGCTTCTGCCGCCCTTGCTGTGTTGCAGCAGCGTTTGCAGCTTCCGGCACACCGACTGGGGTGTGATGTCGCCACACGTTGGAACTCTACCCTCCACAAGTTGCAAAGGATTTGTGAGCAGAAGAGAGCAGTTGTGGAGTATCAGCTGCAACAAGGCCATCGATATTCAGGTCAGACTCCACACATAAGACCTCAGGAGTGGACCTGGATGTCCGACATATGTACCATCCTGACAAACTTTGAGGTGTCCACCAAGATGGTGAGTGGCGATGACGCCATCATTAGCGTCAGCGTCCCACTTGTCTGTCTTTTGCAACGCTCTCTGCAGAGAAATAAAGAGGAGGCATTGCAGCCAGAGTATGATGAGATGGATCAAGAAGCCATAGCTGGCGATTACACACAGCCCAGCCTCATCTCATCCCAATGTGCATTGGGGGACAATGAGGGAGAGGAGGAGGAGGAGGAGGAAGAACAGGAGCTGGTATCATGCGCTGTAGACGGTAGTGCCTGTACAACTGTCATACCGTCGGTTCAGCGTGGGTGGCCTGAGGATAGGGGGGAGGAGGAGGAAAGCATGGTCAGTCGTGATCTTGGTGAGGACATGGAAGTCTTGCCCATTACCAGTCTGGCACACATGGCTGACTTTATGTTACGCTGCCTTAACCGTGACCCTTGCGTTGTCAAAATGTTGGGTGACAGTCATTACTGGTTGGTGACACTTTTAGACCCCCGCTACAAGGAGAACTTTCACTCTCTTATTCCTGAGGTGGAGAGGTCTACAAAAATGGGGCAGTACCAGAAGGCCCTTGCTGCAGAACTGTTAAAAAAATTCCCATCTGAACACGCTAGCGGCAGAGGTCACAGTTCGTTGCCCAACCAAGGCGTACAGGCGAGAGAGATGCAACTCCAATCCAGCAGAGGCAGGGGAACACTGTCAACGTTCTGGGACAGTTTTCTGAGACCCGCCCAGCTTACAGGCCCTGAGGCATGGGGTACTCTCACAAGGAGTGGAAAGTTTCAAAAGATGGTGAGGGAGTACCTTGCCGACCATACCAGCGTCCTCCGTGATTCCTCTATGCCTTTTAATTATTGGGTATCCAAGCTGGACACTTGGAATGAACTCGCTCTGTACGCCTTGGAGGTCCTGGCCTGCCCTGCCGCTAGCATGTTATCGGAGCGTGTTTTTAGTGCCGCTGAGGGAATTATAACTGATAAGTGCACTCGCCTGTCAACTGACAATGCTGACAAGCTGACCCTTATCAAAATGAAAAAGGGCTGGATTGGGCCAGACTGCTCATCACCACCAAATGACAGCAGAGTAACATAAAGTCAAATCCACTGTGTTATTTCGGGAGGTGTATTCCCATGCACCGCTTCACACCCAACATGGGTATATGCTTCCTCATTTCGGCTGTTTTTTGCTCTTCTCCTTATCCTCAGCCTCCACCACGACTATACCACCAGGGTGACCGTGGTCCGTATTGCCAGCATTGCAAGTTCCTCCGTCCTAATTTTTGGCAGCTTTTGCTTGGAAAGCATAGGCAAAGACTATGGGAGACCCACTCCCCAATAATGGGAATAATGTTTTTAATATGCAGTACTGCATGGCTCTTGTAAGGGGCATTGCAAGTTCCTCCGTCCTAATTTTTGGCAGCTTTTGCTTGGAAGGCATAGGCAAAGACTATGGGAGACCCACTCCCCAATAATGGGAATAATGTTTTTAATATGCTGTACTGCATGGTTCTAGTAAGGGGCATTGCAAGTTCCTCCGTTCTAATTTTTGGCAGCTTTTGCTTGGAAGGCATAGGCAAAGACTATGGGAGACCCCCTCCCCAATAATGGGAATAATGTTTTTAATATGCTGTACTGCATAGCTCTTGTAAGGGGCATTGCAAGTTCCTCTATCCTAATTTTTGGCAGCTTTTGCTTGGAACGCATAGGCAAAGACTATGGGAGACCCACTCCCCAATAATGGGAATAATGTTTTTAATATGCTGTACTGCATGGCTCTTGTAAGGGGCATTGCAAGTTCCTCCATCCTAATTTTTGGCAGCTTTTGCTTGGAAGGCATAGGCAAAGACTATGGGAGACCCACTCCCCAATAATGGGAATAATGTTTTTAATATGCTGTACTGCATGGCTCTTGTAAGGGGCATTGCAAGTTCCTCCGTCCTAATTTTTGGCAGCTTTTGCTTGGAAGGCATAGGCAAAGACTATGGGAGACCCACTCCCCAATAATGGGAATAATGTTTTTAATATGCTGTACTGCATGGCTCTTGTAAGGGGCATTGCAAGTTCCTCCATCCTAATTTTTGGCAGCTTTTGCTTGGAAGGCATAGGCAAAGACTATGGGAGACCCACTCCCCAATAATGGGAATAATGTTTTTAATATGCTGTACTGCATGGCTCTTGTAAGGGGCATTGCAAGTTCCTCCGTCCTAATTTTTGGCAGCTTTTGCTTGGAAGGCATAGGCAAAGACTATGGGAGACCCACTCCCCAATAATGGGAATAATGTTTTTAATATGCTGTACTGCATGGCTCTTGTAATGGGCATTAAAATCATCTTGTTAAGCTACTGTGACCTCCACGTTTCTTCCAAGGGGCATTGATATTGTCTTTTTATTCCACTGTGACCTCCACGTCTCTTCCAATGTGCATTAAAACCATCTTGTTAAGCTACTGTGACCTCCACGTCTCTTCCAAGGGGCATTAAAACCGCCTTGTTAAACCACTCTGAACTCCACCACTCTTCCAAGGGGCATTGATATTGTCTTTTTATTCCACTGTGACCTCCACGTCTCTTCCAAGGGGCATTAAAACCGTCTTGTTAAGATACTGTGACCTCCACGTCTCTTCCAAGGGGCATTAAAACCATCTTGTTAAGCTACTGTGACCTCCACGTCTCTTCCAAGGGGCATTAAAACCGCCTTGGTAAACCACTCTGAACTCCACCACTCTTACAAGGGGCATTGATATTGTCTTTTTATTCCACTGTGACCTCCACGTCTTTTCCAAGGGGCATTAAAACCGTCTTGTTAAGCTACTGTGACCTCCACGTCTCTTCCAAGGGGCATTAAAACCGTCTTGTAAAACCACTCTGAACTCCACCTCTCTTCCAAGAGGCGTTAAAATCATCTTGTTACGCTACTGTGACCTCCACGTCTCTTCCAAGGGTCATTGATATTGTCTTTTTATTACACTGTAACCTCCACCACTCTTCCAAGGGGCATTGATATTGTCTTTTTATTCCACTGCGACCTCCACCACTCTTCCAAGGGGCATTGATATTGTCTTTTTATTCCACTGGGACCTCCACGTCTCTTCCAAGGGGCATTAAAACCGTCTTGTTAAGCTACTGTGACCTCCACGTCTCTTCCAAGGGGTATTAAAAGCATCTTGTTAAACCACTCTGAACTCCACAGCTCTTCCAAGGGGCATTGAAATGTTGTTTTTAATTAACTCTAACCTCCACGACTCTTCCAACGAGCACTGCATTTACTCCTAATTTTAGTCAGCTTTTGCTTTTCAATGCATAGGCGAACACTAAGGGAGACCCACTCCCCAATAATGGGTAGAAGGTTTTTAGTACGCTGTAATCCACGTCTGTTTCAGGGGGCATTGCAGTTCCTCATAATTTTTGGAAAGCCTTCCATTCACTGCTTAGGCCAACAGTGTACAGGAGACCCAGTTGCTATAAATGGAAAAAATGGTTTAGTTAAGGCCCTCTGACCTCCATGTCACTTCCAAGGGGCATTGGAGTGCCTCAAAATTTTTGGTAGGCATTGCACTCACTGTATGCCCTATAACTGTGTAGCTGAACCGCTCCTTTTGGTACAGAAACATATCCTACAATACATGTGTGGTTGACTGGCCTGATATTGATGTGAATGGTCCCTGTTCCTTCTGCTTTTTCTCCTTTGCCACCACCTCATCCATCATTCATCACCTGAAGCATTGTTTTAACGGGAGTCATAGAACTGGGATAGTAGCAGGAAAACATCCAGCAATCCTCGGACGAGGTAGGATATGCGCCAAAACACTGACCACCTCAGGCTTAGCCGCTACTACATACATGCGCTTGCATTCCCAGGAACAGAAAGCTAAGGAGATGGATAGCCTCATGATCATGAATAATTTACTCATTGTGTAGGAGGCCGACCACTGCTGCTGTCTACCTTCTGAACTTTGTGTTGAAGCCTGATTGACCCAGGACCCACAATAATCTATGTCTGGAGGACGTGTTACATCCCAGTGTCCAACTGTGTCCCGGCTTCCACAATATTAACCCAGTGTGAAGGCATCAGTGTGATGGACCATCCCTGGCCACATTCACTTGTCCACGTGTTTGTGGTTAGGCTGTCCTTCCCACTAAATGCACTGAGGAGGGCACAGGTAATGTTTTGGTATGCGCGCTTGTGTATAAGGCGCACCGGGACCAAGCGTGGACACCAGGCCGCTGGACGGTTGGGGACTGAGTATGGATACCAGGCCGCCGACGCAGCCATGACTTGGTGGCCAGATTCCGCCTCCACATGCCTAAAATGCCCAATTTAAAGTGCCAGCAAGCAGTATGGTATTGCAGCCTGGGGGTGGGTGGGTGGCAGGCTGCATACTTGCGCTTGCATTGCAAGGAATGGGGGAGGTACAATTGAACACTGCCCTGGGACAAGGACTTGCATGGGGATAGTTGCAAGTCAGCATCTTCTGATGCGGCAAGGATCACTTCTGATGGGCACACTTTTAGGCAGTGACCTGGGTGTCAGAGATGCTTCCAGGGGTCTTCCCCATGCTGTTCCCATGTCTTTTCAGCACTGTATGCATGTGTCACACAGCACATGGCCAGATAAGGTTGTAAAATGTTAAAATGACATTTCCCGGTGAATGCATTTGTCACGGTTGAAAGCAATACAAAAGTGCAAAAACGCATAAAAAATGCTACTTGTGAATATAGCCCAAGGTGTGGAGGAGTATTTTTGTTTTTGGTTATTTAGGCTATGTGCCCACGATGCAGATATGGTCGGGATTTTCCTGAGCGTTTCTGCATCTCCCTGGCAGAAAAAACGCATGCGGATTGTGCATGCGGATTGTACATGTGGATTGTACATGCGGATTGTATATGCGGATTGTACATGCGGATTGTACATGTGGATTATACATGCGGATTGTACATGCGGATTGTACATGCGTTTTCCTGCCAGGGACATGCGGATGTGAAGCGTTCTTCACATGCATTTCCGCATGCGGGTTGACAAGCGCTTTCCAAGCGATTTTAGCATCAGTTGGAAGGTGCTTGACAACTTGGTCACACTATATAAATCCATGCAAACGGCATGAATTTATATAGTGTGACCTAAAGAATGGTTAAAAATAAAAAAAATAAATCTATACTTACCTTCCGATGGTCCTCGCAGTCTTGCTTCGCTGCGTTCTGGCTGCCAGCAGATCGCAGTACACTGAAGGACCTGCCGACGTCAGCATCGTGTGACCCGTCACATGACTATGACGTCAGCGCAGGTCCTTCAGTCCATCGCTAGCTGCCGGCATGGGAGGACAAGCGCAGCGGGGGCCATCAGAAGGTAAGTATAACATTTATTTTTTATTTTATTCTTTTTTTCACAGTTTTCTATGGTACCCAGGTCCGGAGGAGAGTCTCCTGTCCTCCACTCCTGGGTACCATCCGCACATTGGAACGCATGGAATGCGCATCTACATATACAGTGATGCGGAATCCATGTGTTCCAATGCAAGTCAATGGCGGCGAAAATGCAGCGCTTTCGCAGAATAATTGGTAGTGCTGCGTTTTTTTCCGCAACCATAATCTGCAGCGGAAATTTCCGCAGCATGTACACAGCACATGCGGATTATCATTGGGGAACATGGCAGACCTTCTACCAAGCGTTTTTTAAGCGTTTCTGCAGCGTTTTTGCCGCTGCGGAAACGCTTAAAAAACGCATCGTGGGCACACAGCCTTATTTTACCTTATACATAAATCTTTACCCTGGAAAGGAAGTTCCTTAACATATTTCACAGGAAAGCAGTTTCAGTTTCGTTTTTGAACGTTTTATTGTGAGCCCGTAAAAGTGGCTTAATACCTCTGACCATGTTGTTGACAGCAGTGACCTGGGGGTCAGAAATGCTTCCTGGGGTGATCCCCATGCTGTCCCCATGTAATTCGAGCACTGTCACTATTGTTTTGGGCACTTTTTAGGCTTTCTACAGACTGCCGGGGGAGCATTTTAGTGCTCGATCAACACTAATAGGCACATATGTATATATATATACAGTAAAGACCAAAAGTTTGGACACACCTTCTCATTTAAAGATTTTTATGTATTTTCTTGACTTTGAAAATTGTACATTCACACTGAACGCATCAAAACTATGAATTAACACATGTGGAATTATATACTTAACAAAAAGTGTGAAACAACTGAAAATATGTCTTATATTCTAGGTTCTTCAAAGTAGCCACCTTTTGCTTTGATGACTGCTTTGCACACTCTTGGCATTCTCTTGATGAGCTTCAAGAGGTAGTCACCGGAAATGGTCTTCCAACAATCCTGAAGGAGTTCCCAGAGATGCTTAGCACTTGTTGGCCCTTTTGCCTTCACTCTGCGTTCCAGCTCACCCCAAACCATCTCGATTGGGTTCAAGTCTGGTGACTGTGGAGGCCAGGTCATCTGGCGTAGCACCCCATCACTTTCCTTCTTGGTCAAATAGCCCTTACACAGCCTGGAGGTGTGTTTGGGGTCATTGTCCTGTTGAAAAATAAATGATGGTCCAACTAAACGCAAACCGGATGGAATAGCATGCCGCTGCAAGATGCTATGGTAGCCATTCTGGTTCAGTATGCCTTTAATTTTGAATAAATCCCCAACAGTGTCACCAGTAAAGCACCCCCACACCATCACACCTCCTCCATGCTTCACGGTGGGAACCAGGCATGTAGAGTCCATCCGTTCACCTTTTCTGCATCGCACAAGGACACGGTGGTTGGAACCAAAGATCTCAAATTTGGACTAATCAGACCAAAGCACAGATTTCCACTGGTCTAATGTCCATTCCTTGTGTTCTTTAGCCCAAACAAGTCTCTTCTGCTTGTTGCCTGTCCTTAGCAATGGTTTCCTAGCAGCTATTTTACCATGAAGGCCTGCTGCACAAAGTCTCCTCTTAACAGTTGTTGAAGAGATGTGTCTGCTGCTAGAACTCTGTGTGGCATTGACCTGGTCTCTAATCTGAACTGCTGTTAACCTGCGATTTCTGAGGCTGGTGACTCGGATAAACTTATCCTCAGAAGCAGAGGTGACTCTTGGTCTTCCTTTCCTGGGGTGGTCCTCATGTGAGCCAGTTTCTTTGTAGCGCTTGATGGTTTTTGCAACTACACTTGGGGACACATTCCAAGTTTGCCCAATTTTTCGCACTGACTGACCTTCATTTCTTAAAGTAATGATGGCCACTCGTTTTCCTTTAATTAGCTGCTTTTTTTTTGCCATACTACAAATTCTAACAGTCTATTCAGTAGGACTATCAGCTGTGTATCCACCTGACTTCTGCACAACACAACTGATGGTCCCAACCCCATTTATAAGGCAAGAAATCCCACTTATTAAACCTGACAGGTCACCTGTGAAGTGAAAACCATTTCCGGTGACTGCCTCTTGAAGCTCATCAAGAGAATGCCAAGAGTGTGCAAAGCAGTCATCAAAGCAAAATGTGACTACTTTGAAGAACCTAGAATATAAGACATATTTTCAGTTGTTTCACACTTTTTTGTTAAGTATATAATTCCACATGTGTTAATTCATAGTTTTGATGCCTTCAGTGTGAATGTACAATTTTCATAGTTATGAAAATACAGAAAAATCTTTAAATGAGGTGTGTCCAAACTTTTGGTCTGTACTGTATATATATATACAAAGTTAATTACAATGCAATTCTGCAGGTTAGATATATTGAGATTTGGTACAATATAATGCACGAAAAGTAAAATCAAAAGTGAAAAAAATAAAACTGCATTAATCAGACATACCCAAAAAAGTAATAATAGACTATCACCACATCGACCTCCAAAGTAGACCCCAAAATTCCATCATCCTCTGTTTTCTAAAAAAAATGGTGAGTCCTCTTTAATATAACAGCGCTCTCATAAATTAGGACATTGAGAGACATTCAGCTTTGTGCTGTGAGCAGATGAGTAAAGAGGACTCGGCTTCATTGTAGTTGTATATTCCTTGTCACAGACGAATGTTCCCAGCGAGTGATTACATTCATTGTATTATTTTATGGAATAATAAGAGGCGAGCGGATGATTTGCAAAGCAATTACTATGACTTAACTTAAGTGACCCCAGAAATAGCTCATGATGTTTGGAGCAAAAGTTAAATGAATCTCCATTTATCCCAGAATTAGCACGGCGAAGAAGCGAAGAGACAAAGACAATGAATAAAGTTGTCTTGAATATCTTAAAAAGCTCTATTTCAGGAGGCCCCTTCGATTGTAGTCATGGGTGCAGCAAGACAAATCGCATGCTTCCTAGATTTCTTGGAAAGAGGGGTGCCAAAAGAAAGCTCTTTAGTTAATCAATGTATCTAAAAAAGTTATAAAATTCCTTGATATATGAATCCATTTCATAGACCCCCTGACGAAGGCGCTTGCCGAAACGCGCGTTGGGGTGGACGCATGCTCGGGATTGGGAGCGTGGCTATTCATTGTAAGTTTGATATATGCCAATTACGTGGCCCAACTGATACATGCCAACCATATGGCTTAACATTTAAGGATTACTTCATATGCACATTTCTGCTTTGTGATTCACCCCATGCTAACGACTTCCTTACTACCTATTTTTGTTATACTAGGCTGTCACATGTTCTTTCCTCTCCCCCCCTCCCCCTCCCTCCAAATTAATTTTTTATTTAACTTTTTATTTAATTTATTTGTAAATTTTGCACACTGTGGAAATATGGGATAATGTTTACATAACTTTACACACTACGTGAATATGTGAGATATATTCTGCAACTCTGCACATTCTTAGAGAGAGAGTGAAACATATATTGTTGCACATATACATATTGATGGGAGAGGGATTGACATAGTACATGCAATTGCACTTTATATATTTCATATTTTGGTCAATCTTTATATAGCTCTTATGTGACAATCATGTGTATATATTTATCATTTGTTGTGTATGGATTGGTAATCCTATTCATTAATTGGCTGCTCCCATTATTAATTTTTCAATAAACCACCTGGATATGCGCCCCTGTTTTTAAATGGTTTTAAAATTATGTTTTATTATTATCATTGTTTGCTATCCACTTGTCTGTCACCTGTAATCAATAAATAAAAACTTTTTTCACTACATTTGACGTTTGGGACTTCATGGTCGGGTTTTCCCTCCTGCCTTTTTCGTCTGTTTTTTCCGACTGTCCCATACCTTCACATTTGGTCTGAAATCCTGGTCGGTAATAAATAGAGATGAGCGTTGTTCTACTCAAACTGTTCGCCAATCTCAAATTCGAGCTGTTTTGGGCGGTGTTCGAGCCGTTCGGCGAACACGAACAATTTGAGAAAAATTCGGCTGTTCGAGGTTATGTTCGATAACTGTTCGTGCACCAAAATCATAACTGGATTTTTTCTCAGTAATGATGAAAATTAATGTTAATACGCAGTTTGAGTGTACAGCGGGGCGGGGGGAGGGGCAGGGGATGGATCTCTGCAGGAACAATGAAGATCTCCATTTTTTTTTCTCTTTCCCGCATTTGCAGTGGGGAGGTGCAGTCTGTCAGCCTATCAGCAGCGCACACACGGAGCGAAGTGCTTTTTTTCACACAAGCAAGGGCATGTGTCATTGGCAGTGTATGTCACATGTCCTTGCCCTATAAGACCAAGCCATTTTCCCCATCGCCACCATTTTCTCACTGCTGCAGCTGCGTGTTAGACGGCACCGCTGTTGCTGTGTGCGCTATACCTTGTTAATTTCAAGCCAATTTTCGCACAAATCTACAGATAGCTTGGGAGTAGGGAATAGTTGTGATTGCAGTCCTTTTAAGGACTAGGTTACAGCATTTCCTACGACTTTTATCAGGGAGGTCTGTGCTCTTAAATAGATAGATTGTGGGAGTAAAGACTAATTGTAATTGGAGTCCTTTTCAGGACTAGGTTACATCAGTTCCTATCAGTTTTTGCCAGGCAGGTCTGTGCCAGTGCTGTGCAAGTTTTTTTCACAGCATTTGGCTGAATCTAGCAAAGCTAATCCTTTTTGGCCTATTGCAGAGTGTGTTAGTCAGTGGAGTAGCCTATCTGTGTTGCAAGATATACCACCTGTGTATAGAATACCAATTTTTTTACTGCACCTAGTGAAGTAAAATCTTTTGGGCATAGCATCATTCTATTAGTCCATCTATACTGACCTCCATCAGGTTGCAAATTGAATATAATTTTTTTCTGCATCTAGCTCTGAAAAAATATTTGGCCTTCTAGCAGTGTGTGGGACTTTCTCTATTAGTCCATCTATACTGACCTCCATCAGGTTGCAAACTGAATATATTTTTTTCTGCATCTACCTCTGAAAAAATATTGGGCTTGTAGCTGTGTGTGGGACTTGTTCTATTAATCCATCTATACAGACCTCCATCAGGTTGCAAACTGAATATAATTTTTTTCTGCATCTACCTCTGAAAAAATATTTGGGCTTCTAGCTGTGTGTGGGACTTGTTCTATTACTCCATCTATACTGACCTCCATCAGGTTGCAAATTGAATATCATTTTTTTCTGCATCTAGCTCTGAAAAAATATTGGGCTTCTAGCTGTGTGTGGGACTTGTTGTATTAGTCCATCTATACTGACCTCCATCAGGTTGCAAACTGAATATATTTTTTTCTGCATCTACCTCTGAAAAAATATTGGCCTTCTAGCTGTGTGTGGGACTTGTTCTATTAATCCATCTATACTGACCTCCATCAGGTTGCAAACTGAATATAATTTTTTTCTGCATCTAGCTCTGAAAAAATATTTGGCCTTCTAGCAGTGTGTGGGACTTTCTCTATTAGTCCATCTATACTGACCTCCATCAGGTTGCAAATTAAAAATAATTTTTATCTGCATCTAGCTCTGAAAAAATATTTGGGCTTCTAGCTGTGTGTGGGACTTTCTCTGTTAGGCCATCTATACTGACCTCCATCAGGTTGCAAATTAAAAATAATTTTTATCTGCATCTACCTCTGAAAAAATATTTGGGCTTCTAGCTGTGTGTGGGACTTGTTCTATTAGTCCATCTATACTGACCTCCATCACGCTGCAAATTCAAAATATTTTTTTGTCTGCATCTAGCTCTGAAAAAATATTTGGCCTTCTAGCAGTGTGTGGGACTTTCTCTATTAGTCCATCTATACTGACCTCCATCAGGTTGCAAATTAAAAATAATTTTTATCTGCATCTAGCTCTGAAAAAATATTTGGGCTTCTAGCTGTGTGTGGGACTTGTTCTATTGCTCCATCTATACTGACCTCCATCAGATTGCAAACTGAATATATTTTTTTCTGCATCTACCTCTGAAAAAATATTGGGCTTCTAGCTGTGTGTGGGACTTGTTCTATTAATCCATCTATACAGACCTCCATCAGGTTGCAAACTGAATATAATTTTTTTCTGCATCTAGCTCTGAAAAAATATTTGGCCTTCTAGCAGTGTGTGGGACTTTCTCTATTAGTCCATCTATACTGACCTCCATCAGGTTGCAAACTGAATATAATTTTTTTCTGCATCTAGCTCTGAAAAAATATTTGGCCTTCTAGCAGTGTGTGGGACTTGTTCTATTAGTCCACCTACACTGACCTCCATCAGGTTGCAAATGAAAAATAATTTTTTGTCTGCATCTAGCTCTGAAAAAATATTTGGCCTTCTAGCAGTGTGTGGGACTTTCTCTATTAGTCCATCTATACTGACCTCCATCAGGTTGCAAACTGAATATATTTTTTTCTGCATCTACCTTTGAAAAAATATTTGGGCTTCTAGCTGTGTGTGGGACTTGTTCTATTAGTCCATCTATACTGACCTCCATCAGGTTGCAAATTGAATATAATTTTTTTCTGCATCTAACCCAGCCAATAGTTTTGGCCTAATACCACAGTTTGGCCACTCAGCTCTGCTCGGTTCCCATCCATTGTTTTTTTCTGCAAACAACTCCAGAGTTGTGAATTAGTTAACCACCAAAATGAGTGGAAAAAGGCCTGCTGCTGGTGGAAAGGGGAATAGGCGTGTTGGGAAGGGGAAAAAAGGTTGTGTCCGTGGGTAGGTGTTAAAGCAACAGCAACATCTGCAGAAGAAAGACCATCTTCCAGCCAAACTAAAATGTCTACTTCTTTTAGCGGACAATGTGATAAGATCCCTTTCTTACGGCCACGCCAATCGCTACAAATTCCAGATGAGGCACAAAAACAGCAGGTGCTTCAACGGATATCAAGTGCTCCTTTAAGTGGGCTCTCCTCCACATCAACTTCAACATCACAAATACTCCAGTCCTCAAAGGTGTCACCCCAATCGCACTTGCTTCCTCACAGCTCCCAAATCTCCAGCTGCCCGTCTGAGTATGAGGTAGAACAGATGGTTGAGTCTGCAGAGCTGTTTACTCATACTATAGCCTGGGAATCAGAGGTCGACTCCAGCGCTTCTGTGAATCCAGACGAGGAAATGATCTGCACTGATGCCCAGAATCTTTATGAGTCGGATCCAGGACCAGACGCAGAAGGTTCTGACCATAATGTAGACCCTCATTCCCAAACTGTAACTCCTGTTGGTGGAGACAATGAGGAAGACGATGATGAGACTCAAATACCTGATTGGAGCGACAACTTTAATTTTTTGTCAGGGCAGGAACAGGTTGGCTCTGAGGACGACGGGTGTGATAACGCACAGGGTGATGATGATGAGGTTGGAGATCCCACTTACTGTCAACCCACAGTCAGCCAAGAGATGAGGTCAGCAGAGGAGGTGGAGGAAGATGCTAGTGACGACGAGGTCAGGTTGCGCCTTCCTGGACAGAGACGTAGTACTGGAAGCACGTCAACAACTGCATCCTCAAACACAACTCTGCTTCTCACCACAAGTCGTGGTGGCTCTTCAGGTCGCATGGGTGCTAAGCCTTGCATAGCCTGGGCATTTTTTCAGATCGATAAAGATGACCTAACTCGTGTTATCTATAACATTTGTCAGCAAAAGCTAAGTAGAGGCCAAAAAATACATAGTTTGAGTACTTCATGCATGAACCGGCACATGGACATGAAGCATAAGTTGCAGTGGGAAGCTCAGTGTGCTACAATGCGGCCTAGCTGGCCGGGCCAACCACCGTCTGCCATATCTTGTGCATCCGCGGCCTCTTCATCCTCTGTGACTGGGGGGACAGCAGTCACACCTGTTTTGGGGCGCAGACCTGCCACCTCTTTACCCGCAACAGCCAGCGTTATTGGCAGGTCATCATTTTCTTTGGAGGTGGTAACACCAGCTGGTGTTGAGCGCTGTCCGACATCGATAGCACCACCTTTGGATCAAGGCAACCTAACATGTCCGCCTGCATCTTCCTCACAGACCGGCAGTTTGCCGGGGACACCCTTATCAACCCCGTCTAAGCACAATAGCCAGCCCTCGGTCCCTCAAATGTGGACAAGTAAAAGACCATTTCCTCCTAGCCATGAGAAAGCTAAGAGGTTGAATTTCACCATCTGCAAGCTCTTGGCTACAGAAATGCTGCCTTTCCGCCTGGTGGACACAGAGGATTTTCGAGACCTTATGTCCGTCGCAGTGCCCCAGTACCAGATGCCCAGTCGGCACTACTTCTCAAAGAAAGGTGTGCCTGCGCTCCACCAGCATGTCGCACACAACATCACCGCTTCTTTGAGAAACTCTGTGTGTGACAGGGTGCATTTCACCACAGACACTTGGACGAGTAGGCATGGACAGGGGCGTTACATGTCGCTGACTGGGCACTGGGTAACTATGGTGACAGCAGGACAAGGGGCTGCTGTCCAAGTCTTGCCGTCCCTACGAGTTGTGCGTCAATCCTCTTTATGTCAAAGTTCCTCCACTGCTTCTGCCTCCTCAACCTCCTCTCGGTCTTCCACCTGCACCCAAAGCTTGTCTGGTCATGCCACAAGCTTTCTAACTGCGCAGAAGGGATCCTGCACACCTCCTTACTATGCTGGCAGTAGGGCTCAACGTCATCAGGCGGTTTTTACTTTGAAATGTCTGGGAAATGTGAGTCACACAGCTGAGGAGTTGTGGTCAGCTCTGGAGAACCAATTTCATGAATGGTTGTCTCCACTGGACCTGAAACCAGGGAAGGCCGTGTGCGACAATGCTGCAAACCTGCGTGCGGCCCTTCGCTGGGGCAATGTCACACACGTGCCTTGTATGGCTCACGTGTTGAACCTGGTTGTCCAGCAATTTTTAGCCCACTATCCCAGACTAGATGGCCTTCTGCAGAGGGCACGGTCGCTGTGTGCTCACTTCCGCCGTTCGCATCCCGCAGCTCAGCGACTTACATCTCTACAGAAGTCGTTGGGCCTGCCACTTCACCGGCTAAAATGCGATGTGCCTACCCGGTGGAATTCAACTCTGCACATGTTGCAGCGACTGTGGCAGCACCGACAAGCCCTGGTGCAATACGTTCTGACGTATAGCCTGGGCCAACGAGATCCAGAGGTGGGGCAAATCACGCTGGAAGAGTGGTCTCAGATCAGGGACCTATGCACCCTTCTGCACAGTTTTGAAATGGCGACGAAGATGTTTAGTGCTGACGATGCCATTATCAGCATGACTATTCCGGTGATTTACATGCTGGAGCACATGTTAAACAGAATTCGGAGTCAGGTGGTGGCACAAGAGGAGGTGGAGGAAGTAGAGGAGGAGGAGTTGTATGCGGAAGGGCTAACATCTGCAAGGTCCAGACGGTCGGCAGCACCAAGGCGGCAGGCATGTGAGGGTGGGGGAGATGGTTTTACCAGGGCGCATAGTAGCAGCCAAACTAGTGAGGAAGGTGCAGGAGCCCAGGAAGAAGTGGAGGACGAACTGATGGAAGACTCATCAGATGAGGGAGACCTTGATCACATTTCTGTTGTGCGAGGTTGGGGGGAGAGGACAGAGGAAGGAAGCATGATTGTTACCTCGCCACCAACACAACAGGGACTTGGTGCTCCTGGATGCGCAACACACATGAGTGCCTTCTTGCTGCACTACCTGCAACATGACCCTCGAATTGTGAGAATTAGAAATAATCCTGACTACTGGGTTGCCACACTGTTAGATCCCCGGTACAAAAGTAAATTTGCCGAAATTATTCCTGCCATAGAAAGGGATGCACGCATGCAGGAGTATCAGCAGAGACTGTTGCAGAATCTTACATGTGCTTTTCCACAAAACACCAGTGGTGCACGTAGTGAATCTCACAGTTCCAACTTGCCAACCGTGGGACCATCAAGTGTTCAGCACTCAAACCGTAACAGAACCACAGTATCTGCTGGTAACATCAATTTTGCGGAATCATTTCACCACTTTTTTAGCCCATCCTTTGCAAGGCCACAGGAGACAAGAAGTCTGACACGTAGTCAATGCCTAGAGACGATGGTACAGGAGTATCTCCAAGTAAACATTGAAGCCATGACTGTGTCACTGGACCCTTGCTCTTTTTGGGCTTCCAATCTGGATAAATGGCCGGAGCTAGCCACTTACGCCTTGGAGATCTTGTCATGCCCCGCAGCCAGCGTTCTGTCTGAACGTGTGTTCAGCGCTGCTGGTGGTGTGCTGACAGATAAGCGCACGCAGCTCTCCACTGATAATGTAGACAGACTCACGTTCATAAAGATGAACAAATCATGGATCCGAAACGACTTTTCTACCCCTGTGTCATCCTGGGGAGAGTAAAAGGTGGATGATTGGTTAAAATCACCCTACCAACCGTTTTAAGCTTTCAAATTACTAATCATGTTTATCTGTATCTTGGCTGGAAAATAATTTGGGCTTTGTAGCAGTGTGCAGCACTGATTCTATTAGGCCATCTATAATAAGCTCCACCAGATTTAAAATTACTAATCATGTTTATCTGTATCTTGGCTGGAAAATAATTTGGGCTTTGTAGCAGTGTGCAGCACTGATCCTATTAGGCCATCTATACTAAGCTCCACCAGATTTAAAATTAATAATAATTTTTAGCTGCATCTAGCCCGGAAAATAATTTTGGGGCTCCGAGATGCGCAAGACACATAAGTGCCTTCTTGCTGCACTACCTGCAACATGACCCTCATATTGTCAGAATTCGAAGTAATCATGACTACTGGGTTGCCACACTCTTAGATCCGCCAAACTTTTCGATCAACCTTTTCATTTTAATAAAGACCAAAAAAATGGTCATTTTTGAAATTATAAGCATTAGCAGGTTATTAGAAACTGAAATCAAACAGTTTTCAACTCAAAACTTTATTCTAGGTGATGTTACATTTTCACATAGGACCCCTTGTTCGAAAGGAGCTTCTGAACTCTCTCGTCCATTGAATTTGTCAGGTTTTGGATGGTTTCTGCTTCAATTGTTTTGCATGAGGACAGAATACCCTCCCAGAGCTGTTGCTTAGATGTGAACTGCCTCCCGCCATCATAGACACTCCTTTTGATGATGCTCCAGAGGTTCTGAATGGGGTAGAGGTCAGGGGAGCATGGGGGTCACACCATAAGTTTGTCCCCTTTTATGCCCATATCAGCCAGAGATGCAGATGTTTTATGTGCAGCATGAGATGGTGCATTATCATGCAGAAAAATGATCTTGCTGTGAAATACACGGTTCTTCTTCTTGAACCATGGCAGGAAGTGCTGTTTGAGAAAATCCACATACATTATGGAGTTCATCTTTAGCGCCTTCAGGGATCCTAAAGGGGCCGACAATCTCTCTCCCCATGATTCCAGCCCAAAACATTACTCCACCTCCTCCTTGTTGGCGCTGTAGCCGTGTTTGCGTGGGGTGTCCATCAACCAGCCATCCTCCACTCCATCCATCTGGACCATCGAGCGCTGCACGGCACTCATCTGTGAACAAAACAGTTTTGAAATCAGTCTTCATGTAATGTTTGGCCCACTGGAGCCGTTTCTGCTTGTGTGAAGTGGATAGAGGAGGTCGACAGGATGGCGTATGCACAGCTGCAAACCTCTGAAGGACCCTGCATCTTGTTGTTCGGGGGACGTTGGAGGCACCAGCAGCTTCAAAAACTTGTCTGCTGCTATGACAAGGCTTTTTTGCCGCTGCTCTTTTAACCTGACGTAATTGCCTGTAGGAAAGAGTCCTCAATTTGCCCTTATCAGCACGCACACGTGTGTACTGTGAATCAGCTACATACTTCTTGATTGCCAAGACACTTCATCCTGATCATCGCACAATGTTGATTGTAGTCATGCCTTGACCTAAACACTCCACAATTTGTTGCTTCTCAGCAGCCGACACATCCTTTTTCTTTCCCATTTTGGCAGAAAATGTAGGCTGCTTAATAATGTGAGACAGCCTTCTTAAGTAGTCTTGCCTTTCATTGGACACACCTGCCAAACTAATTAGCACAGGTGTCTGCAATTGCTTACAGTGATATAAAGAGCCCTGACACACATCACCATCAACGAGTTTAACTGACAAACAAACAAATTCTTCCCTTATCACTCCTAAACACTTTTTGCATAATAATTTGGAACACAGTGTACATGTTCTTTTCCACAAAACACCAGTGGTTCACGTAGTGAATCTTACAGTTCTAACTTGCCAACCGTGGTCTGTATGGAGTTGTTCAATAAAGGGCCCAAAATTAAGATAACATAGATGGGAGAGGTCTCTATGAATAGGAATTCCTAAGTATTTGATACCCTGTGAGGGCCAGGCAAAGGGAAAGTTGGACTGGATGGAATCCTATATGGATTTGGGGAGGGAGACATCGAGGGCCTCAGACTTCGCTGCATTGATTTTAAAATTTGACCATGTAACAAAGTGATCTATTTCAGCCATAACAGCATGGATGGATATATGTGATTGAGTGATATATACTAGGACATCATCAGCAAATAGAGAGCACTTGTACTCGGTGCCTCCCACCTCAATCCACCTAATATTGGGGTTATGGCGAATTGATGAGAGCAGGTGCTCCGTCACTAGGATGTATAAGAGAGGGGACAGAGAACATCCCTGCCTTGTCCCATTGGTGATTGTGAAAGGTGATGAAAATGTTCTGACGCGCCCCCTGGGCCTTGGGACACCCGGAGCCGGACCCTTTTTGGTGGATGCTGGTGGTTGTAGTCTCCGTGGCGGCGACCCGGTTCCGTGGCTCAGGGCGGTCAAACCAGTGGCGGAACTATTTATGTGGTTTTGATGTTTAAATGTCCGACTACGCCACCCGTGGATTGTGGTCAGAGTGAACCGCCGCTCCAGGGCAGACCGCTGAGGCTGGTGTTGTGGGTGCAGCAGAGCGTAGCATAACTCCCCACGGGAGGAGTATAGCCTCAGGGCAGTGTATGCGGAGGATGGGGGTGATGGTGCAGGGCAGCAGCAGTAACGACACGGAGTCAGTGATGCAGTCCAGGGCCTTTACTCACAGTTCTTATTATCCAGACCACGTCTGCAGGTAACGGCTGCCCACGTCGTACTGTGCTCACCAGGTGAGGGGCTCAGACAACTCCCAGATAACTTTGGAGCGCTTCACAGGACCCCCTTTGTGTGTCCTTTGTCTGGCCTTTCTTACCAACCCTTCTGTCCGGCTGCCTCGGGCCTCCTCTTGGTAAACTTGGCACCAGTTTCCCTGACCCTATGTGGTGCCTTCCTAGCGGGTGTAGCGAGGGGCTGCACCACATAAAATGTCACAGCCTCCGGTTTCTAGCTGAGGGTCGTTTCCTGCCTCCACTAGTTTCGGGGACCGGTCTCCCCCTTTGGCCTGACCCCTCCACGCAGATTCGGGCGTGCGGTGGCGACTCGCCCGTCCGCACCCCTGGGATCCCTTCATTCCTCGTTCCTGGAGCCTTCTCCGCTCCTCTTACTTCCTTCTCCCTCTTCCAGGCCTGGGCCTCTGTTACTAGGCCCGCCTCCGGAGCAGAGCTCATGCAGAGCCCCTGCTCCCTGCCACTTCTGCTCAGACTTCTCTGCACTGAACTAAGATGGTGCCCACCTTTTATACTCCCTTCTCAATGCACCCAGGAACTGCTTCCTCCCTGCTCCTGCACTACAGGGTTCCCCTTCCTCAGTGTTCCCTCCCCCCACTCCAGCCAGGGACAGGGACTGTCGTGCCCATCTCAGGGGCATATTGGTCGCCCTGCCCCACGGCAATGTGGTGTAATGCATGCAGGTGTCGGGTCCTGATCCACACTCCATCCTTACCTGAGAGTGAGATATCACACCTCTGGGTGAGGTGCAATACCTCTGTAGCAACCGAGCCCTCAGGGTAATACAGTTCCATTTATCTTCAGCCTAGGTGACGTATTGCGATACAGGGCCGTGATTTTGGCTATAAAAGGGTCCCCTAGACCCCTACCCCAAGCTTTTTAAGAGAATCATATATGGCGTGCCAGGAGACTCTATGGAATGCTTTCTCAGCATCCAACGAGAGTATCTAATTACAAATTTTTAACTGCATCTAGCCCAGGAAATACTTTGTGCCTAGTAGCAGTGTCTGCTAGTCAGCGGATTATCCCGGCTGTTAAGCAAGCTACACCACCTGTAGTTTTGACACTTAATTTTTTCAAAGGAAATGCTTCGGGACCACGGGATACTCCGTGAATAGCATCAGGAGGCACCCCAAGGCATAGGGGCTGGGACTGGCAGTAGGATGCCTTGCGGTGGACAGCCGAGCTCGATCCTTATAAAAGCTTTTTAACTGCAGCAGCTTTAGTGGACGCTACTGGAGCTGGAATTACGCGGCTGCTGGCATGAGACTTGCCCTCCAATAGATCCTTGTAAATGGATTTAAAGTGTATTCATTCAAATTAGAGAGACAATTTAAATTAAAAAGCTTAGAGCTGCCTCCACCACAGGGGGGCTCGTTCGACCCACCAGCGGACAGGCACCAGTATTGGGAGAGGGGGGCTGGCCGTCAGGGTTCACCGCGGCTCTGGCACAAACCCGGCGACACGGAGGTGGCACGGGCAGGAGCGGACTGAACGTGTCGGCTTCTCACTTTTTGGATTTTAGAAGGGCATGACATGCCTATATCTGTAGAAAAAAAGAGAGGGGTCGCTCACTGGTCTATTCGGGTGCTCTGAAGAAAAGAGTAATCTCAATTGCAAAAAGAACTTCGGCACTCCATACATGAATATATAAGAAATATTGTATCTAGACTAATGTCACTTTGAAAAATGAAGGTTTTTTGCGCATAATTTGGCCAATTTGGCCAATTTATGTGTGCCCATCAACCACGACAAGGTCACCTTCGTCTCTTTTTTTCTATTAATCATTTTTGGGATCCTGCTCCTGGAGCATTGCAGCAGGTACGTGTTCACACTGTTAGAAGTTTGACAGCCTTTTTTCTGACCATGTGTCCCTCCCATTCAGTCACAGGTGGTTTTAACTAGCTCTACCAGCCCATACATTGTAGGTTAAAAGCCCAAGCAGAGACATATTGTCCATATAGGCTTACAGCCCAAGAGTGGCATATCCAGTGGTAGCGTAGCGTAGTTTCCCATCATACGAAGGTGACCATGTCGTGGTTGATGGGCACACATAAATTGGCCAAATTATGCGCAAAAAAACTTCATTTTTCAAAGTGACATTAGTCTAGATACAATATTTCTTATATATTCATGTATGGAGTGCCGAAGTTCTTTTTGCAATTGAAATGCCTATATCTGTGTCTCCCCCTCCTTTTACTCCTCCACCTCTTTTCTTTTCGCATGACTATATGTACTTGTCACTTTTCCATGCGTTAGTTGTGTCTTCAGAGCAGTTTGTCAGCTTTTGGACACCTTTGAAGGTGTTTTTTATGTGTTTCTATGTGTTTTTGCTTGCCTGCCATTGGTTTTAACGATGTTCGAAGGTGTTCGACGAACAGTTCGACGAACACACGGGTGTTCGACGAACCGAACCGAACTCAAACACTACGGGGGTGGCTCAACACTAGTAATAACCGATATATATTACTAATGTAAAAAAACATCTATACCGATATATCTTTAGGAATATATTTTCGCAGGTACCCTTGTATTGTTTCAATATCCATTTCATAGAGTAGAGTCACCGAGCTCCACGTAGTATCTATTTACTGGACACAGCACACAGCGGATGTCACTGCGCCCTCTGCAGTGTGAAGCAAGCACACACCGGCTATGACATTTATGCACGGAACACCTATATTTATGAAGGGTATAAATAAAACAAACATTCTGAAAAGTATTGGAGATTGTTGGAAATCACAAGTTGTGTACTCCTTTTTCTCACCAGCCATAAAATTGAAACCCATAAACTTCTAACTTACAGATAGGACTGCTCTAACACAGGGAACCACTCATCTCTGCTTCCAGTGAGGCTCACTCTCACGCTGGTATTTGTGACTGTTCTCAGCATCAGTCGCGCTTTCCACTACAGGCCTTCACCTTGACAGTGCCTACTTGGACAAGCGGATGGTTCCCAGCTGAATGTGAACTGTAGACCCTCATACTACTGCACCACTTGACCAAATGGACACAATGACCATGGAGGTCCCTTCCAACTTTAACATTCTATGATTCTATGATACAGTAGAGCTACCATCCTCCTCTGGCAGCACTGCCACAATGGCTTACGGAAGCATACAGTGCAAACGTATAATACATAATCATATGGGAAACATGCCCAACATAATAATAGCGGCCTAATTCAAAAATCAGTGGCAAGAGTCAACATTCACGCTTTTACACATGTAAAGTCAAAGTGGAACTGTCTAGTGCCAAACACTGTCCACAAGAGCTGGCCGCATGGTGGCTCAAGAATGCTATTCTTTGCACAAATAAAGCCATATTGTGCCCACACGGGTCCATGCTATGTCCAAAAATGCCCACATGGTGCCAAAGAGCACACAGACATTACAAAACAATTATTATAGAGTGCCAAATTTTGTCCTTGCAAATAGCCACTTCAGATGGAAGAGGATTTGATCTCTGGTGCAATCTATTGGATGCAACAATCCTAAAAAGTAATTAACGAGCCTTGTCACATCACTTTGGATAAGCAGCCAAATCAGATACTCTTTTAGCAGACATGTGTTTCGGGGTGATGCCCCTACTCAGTGCAAAGCAAGAGATCTGATGTGGCAAGATGAGAAGCCACTGAGCGAGGGTCTAAGGGGGAACATTTCTTCTTGTGGACAGTGTAATGCAGCGGCTTGCTGCATTGCTAGAATGTCCAGGAGGTGCGCTCTAGCTCACCATTTACCTCCCCCTCAGGTGACTGATCACGTGACTGTGACATCATCACAGGTCCTATGTGCACAAAAGGATATATAAACCCTGGTAGTTTTGAAACAGGGAGAGAAAGAGTGGCCTGGTGAGGCCTAGAGAGAGAGGCCTGGTGAAGCCTGGAAGGCAGAGGCTGGATCCCCCTGTGTTTGAGATACCAGTAGCCTTGGAGGGCGAGAGGCCTGGTCCCTGTGTGGGACTCCACTAGCCTGGAAGGCAGAGACTGGATCCCCTGTGTTTGAGATAACAGTGGCCTTTGAAGGTACGTGGCTCGGAGGCCTCATCTGGGAAGCCTTAAACCCACAGCTGTAACAGAACCGAGCTGACTGAAGCAGCTAC
This sequence comes from Phyllobates terribilis, assembly GCF_046119375.1. Lineage (NCBI taxonomy): Eukaryota > Metazoa > Chordata > Amphibia > Anura > Dendrobatidae > Phyllobates > Phyllobates terribilis. Next base: position 337,625,393 of record NW_027362768.1, read on the forward strand.
GACCCAGCAAAGGTAAAAACGCTGCTTGATGTGGACATTGATATTGTTACCTTGCTGAAGGCTGTGTCTGGAGACAAGTGGGCATATCTGTCACTGGAAAGGCTCTTGGATGTTATATGTGTAACATGTCGGCGAGCCACTGAGATGGACTATGTTATGTGTGGTTTATGAGGTGTAATAAACTGCTGGACTACAAATTACCGGAACACGTTGCATGTGTGCTTTAATTGACCCAGTGAAGCGAGTACCCCAGAGTGATGAATAGCGCTACCTTACATGTGGTTGGAGAATGCGGGCAACTGCAGCCTGGTTGCTTGGGGTAACGGCACAGGACGACGATTGTGGATGCAAGCATCTTCCTCTGGCTCGGGGGGCTCACGAAGATTAAAGCATCTGGCTGTAACTCGGTGGGGTTAAGAAAACTGTCGTTGCACTCAAACCTGGTTTGCTGTGGCTCGGCGTGGTCACGAAGATTAAAGCATCTTGCCGTAACTCGGCGGGGTTACGAAAATTGTCGTTGCCCTCAAACCTGGTTTGCTGTGGCTTGGTGGGGCCGTGAAAATTTTCTGGGGAGAGCGGTGTAAAATGTCTAGTGTGAACAACGTACCGCGATGGCTATGAATGGAGCAGTATCCCCAGACGGAATGGAGAAGTGGTTGGATGACCGGCTGCAAACACTCTTCAGCAAAATAGAGTTTTCTGAAGAGGTGCAGGAGCAGAAGAAAATAGCTGTGAAGGGAGCAGCAGATGAGACTGAAGCTTCTGAGCGGTTAAGGTACCTGTTAAAATTACAGCAACAGGACATGGTGCAGGAACGGCAGGAGCTGTTGGCACCGTATAGAATGGCGGCAGCGGACCATTCTGTGAGTTCTCCTGGGGCGCCGTTATTGTCCCAGAGTGACCGGGGAGGTGGTAAGAGATGTTGTGAACTGGGTCCTAAGACTGTCACGTGTTTTTTTTTTTAAAATCCCCCTACAGGTGTGGGTGTCCATAAGGGGGCGGAGTCTCAAAAGGGGGCAGAGTCTCAAAAGAGCGTGGAGTATAGAAAACCAAAATTGGTTACAGGTTGTGGGTTGGTACTGTCTAAAAATGACAATTTGACCCCTGATAACGGGGTAGCTCCAGTAGAAGAGGTTGACGTCAAAGTGGGAGGTGACTTGTTGGTCCACAACACCATGGGGGGTGACACAGACCCCATAGCTGATGGTGACACTACGAAAGTAGAAAGAGAGCTCAGTCAGGAGGAGCTAGACGAGGTGAGAAAGTCCCCCTCTCGTCTTCAACGGCGCAAGGGCCACAAAAAAGCTGCTCCTGTAGCCTTTGCTGAAAGCGCAAATAAAAAAAATGTAATGCTGTGTGCTTTTATTCCGAGTGTGGATTCTCCTTTAGAAGCAGAAGAGGAGGTGACGTTGCCAGTGGCAACCTCCGGTACAGTACTGAGACAGAAGGATCAGGATCCGACAGCCCTGAAAGAGGAGGCGGCCAGTCATGACCAAGAGCTGGAGCCTATCAGGCAGCAGTATAAGAGTGACGTGCAACAACTAAGGAAAAACCTGGAGAAAGTGTCCTCAAACCAGCTGAGCATGGAGTCTGAACGGCAGAAAATAAACCAGGTTGTGAGGAACTTATGACGCGCCCCCAGGGCCGTGGGGTACTCGGCAGCCGGGCCTATGGATGCCGGTATGGGGATATCACGGTGGCTGGCCCGGTCCGTGACCCAGGGCGGTCAATAAAAGAAAAGGGGGATTATTTATAGGGGATTTGGAAAGTTCGTGACGCCACCTGTGGAATGCAGCAAAAGGGAGCCGCCGAAGCGGAGCAGTCCTCTGGAGCTGGTGTTACGGCAGCAGGGATGGTGTGGCTCTCCACAGGTAGAGCTGGCTCCAGGGCAGTGTCGGAAGTGTAAGTTGCGCTGGACGTTGTAGTGCCGGGAGGGAAAGATGGCGCAGATGAAAGGATGGATGGAGGCAGTACGGTGCAGTCATCCGAGTCTTTACTCACAGTTCTTACGACAGTTCCACTGGTGCACTGTACAGGTGTCAGCCTCCCACGTCGCGCTGCGTTCACCAGACAGGGGTTCAGCACTTCCTCAGGCAGATTAGGAGTACCTGACAGAACCCCACCTTCTTGTGTTCCTAGCTAGACCGTCTTCACGCTGGGTCTTTCTCCCTCCTGCCCTGCGCTTCCCACTCTCAATCCCGCTCGGGTGCTCTGAAGTCCCTCCTGTCTTGTTGGAGTTCCCGGACCTGCTTGACCCTCACGGGGATTAGAATGAGGCTTCAGCAACTGACTATATAAGCCAGAAACCTCCGGTTTTCAGAGCCGAGACTTAGAGTAACACGGCTGGACCAGGGGCCGGTCCCCTTCCTGCGGCCTACGACCCTTCTGTCTTCTGACAGATTCGGGGCGTATGGGTGCCGTCCTGCACTCGCCGTACCCCCTAGGATCCCTTCTTTAGATCGGAGCCTACTCCTCTGCTCCCCTCCTGGGCCTCTAGTACTGGGCCCTACTTATGGAGCAGAGCTCCTAAAGAGACCCTGCTCCCTGACTGACTAGCACTCTCTCCTCAACTGTTCTGACCTGCCACCCTAAGATGGCTTCCCTTTTTATATCTCACTCTATAGTGCTCCCCTAAACTGCTTCCTCCACCCACACCCACTACTGGTTCCCTCTACCTTTGGGTTCCCCCCACTCCAGCCAGGGACAGGGCTCAGCAGCTGCGCACATGCATGTTGCCCTTCCAGCCAGCCTGGAGCAGTGTAGTGTTGAATGTGGGTGTTGGGGTTCCGGGCAACACTCCCTCCTTACCTGAGAGAAGGAGATACCACACCTCTGGTTGAGGTGCAGTACCTCTGTGGCGACTGTACCCTCAGGGGCGCCACACTTACAGCGAGAACTGGAGGAAAGCAACAATTGGAAGGAAAAGTTCCAGAAAAGTAAAGAGGAGGTTTTTCAGTTGGAGCTTGACAAAGCGGAGTTTGAAGATGAGCTGTGCGAGTTGAAAGATCGGTTCTCCCTGGTACACTTAGAGCTGATGAAGGTGAAGCAAAAGCTGGATGAGGGACTACACCAGAGGGATAGGGAGCTGTCTGCCTTAAAAGAGGCGCTGCAGGATGAAGTTTCTGGACGTGACCAAAACCTAGAACGACTGCACGAACAGTTCAACCGGGAGCTATGTGACTCCAAGAAGGAGTATGGTGAACTCATGAGGGAGCTGCAGCAATTCCAGGACCAAGTAAAGCCTCTAATGCAGGAGAAGGAGCGGCTGGTGGACTCTCTGTACCAGCGAGACCGGGAGCTATCCGCCCTGAAAGAGGCAATAAAAGATGAAGTGTCTGGTCACGACCGTGAGGCAGAAAAGAGGCATGAAAAGTTCAATAGGGAACTACAACTAATCAAGAGAGACTGTGAGGATCTCCTCAAGGTTAAGGAAAATCTAGAGGATGATAAAACTGATGCAGAGCACATGCGCCAAGTGATTGAGACTACTCTACAGGACACCCGTGCTGAGAATGATGATCTCCGCAGAAAGATCCCAGGTCTGGAAGCTCAGGTGAAGGAGCTGCAGACGTTCTGTGGTGATCTCCAGAGGGCAGAGACGTGCCTTAAGGATAGAATCTGCAGGATGGAGGAGTCCATCGAAGAAGGGAGGTATGAAGCAAATGCCTTTTCGGATAATGCGAGCTTGGGTGATTCGGTGGATGTGAGAGCCGAGATCAAGGAACTCAAGGTTTCGCTACAAGCCCATTGGAAGCAAGAGAAGCTTGAGAGACTGGCTGTCGAGATCCGTGTGGGCGCATTGGAGACAGAGAGCTCTGAGAAAATTCTGCTGATAAAGGAGTAGTTGAAGCCGGAAGAGCTTCAGAGATGGGCTGCTGAGAGGTGAATAGCTGAGCTAGAGAAAGAAGTTGTCGAGCTCAAAGGTCGCCTGGCAAAGTACCAATCAGTGAACGAGGCCTCCTTGCAGAAGGAGAAGGGCAAACAAGTTGCGCTCAGTCCTTTGGGCCATGAGAGGGTGGACCTGAGGAGAGCTGAGAAAGTGTTGAAAGAAAATAAGTATGAAATGGGGGTGGTCAAGACGAGAATTCTTGAGTTCATAGCTGTGAGTCAGCTCAGGGGAAGCATACAGGGTGAAGAAGCTGAAAGTCAGTTGTTCCTGAAACCTGAGCCAGATGATCATTTGGAGACCACCGGTGAGACAGAAACGTCTCAGTACAAGTGCCTCATAGATGTACCCGAAGATTTGAGAGAAGAATGTACCAGAGAGTCAGTGCATGAAGAGTTTAAGAAGGCCGTGGGAGCCTGTAAGGTGTACTTGACCTCAGAAGCTAAACAGCTGATTGACCTGTCCACAGCCGAAGTCACAGCGAAGAGGGTGACTATCCTAAGTGACATTCACAGGCGATGTATTCGCACAAAGCGGTTTGTCGGGTTGAAGACGGAACAAGCCATTAGACAACTGGAGCTTATGAGAAAAGCTCAAAGTCTGCGAGAAGAAGTCATCCGGGTGCCTCATGCTCTGGTAAGAAAGCTCATTCGGAGAAATGGCCAAGCCATGCAAAGGATGGTAAAGAAGTCTGGTGTGATGAAAGTAGGCAGTCCACGTGATCATCAGGACTAGATACCAAATGAAGACGGCATGGTGTCATTCTCCGCTGTAGGAACGGAGGAAAATCTTGGATATATACGCATGCTGATTGAGTACCGAGTGACCTACCTGCGAGAGGTAGAACAGTTGAATCTCCCCAGACTGCGAATGGAAAGACAGCATCGCCTGAGCAGCAGAAGGTGGCAGCCGTCTAGAAATTGTGAGACCAGACTGAGAAAGGGCCCTTCAAATAATAGGACGGCTACAGTAGAAGTTAGAGACCTTTCAAGATGTCCTGATGATAGTGGGCGTGGGTTTAGAGGTAGTGAGACCTCCAGTAACTCAGGTCTGAGGGGCCCATACAAACGACCCAATAGAGTACGAGACAGCAGGAAGTCAGACCTGACCGTAGATACAAGGGCAAGTATGTCACACTGCTGTATTGACCGTTGGGAGCGGGACTGGCCTGACAAGGTACTACTCGGAAATGTGACTTGACGAAGGTAGTGACAATGACAGATGGTAGGTCCCTAAGGAATGGGATAATGTCGATGACTAATGTTCCAGGGGCTGAGCAGCACAATTGTCAAGTACTTGGTCTCTGTGTGAACCGTGGGGTATAATGTGATTGTGTATGCTATGTGTTCAACCCCACAAGTTTGAACAGAGGGGGGGGATATGTAATGCAGCGGCTTGCTGCATTGCTAGAATGTTCAGGGGGTGTGCTCTAGCTGACCATTTACCTCCCCCTCAGGTGACTGATCACGTGACTGTGACATCATCACAGGTCCTATGTGCACAAAAGGATATATAAACCCTGGTAGTTTTGAAACAAGGAGAGAAATGTGGCGCCCTGGACTTTCTCGGAGGTAGTTGGACCCCCGTCCCTGGTGGCCGCAGGACTCCGCGGGGAGCAGGGAGTCGTCTTCCCGCTGTCACCTATAAGTGAGTAAAGTCTTGGAAGTTCACCCCTATGGCCTCTGGACTGTTCATTACGCGCCATACCATGCGACGCCGTGCCCGTACTCCCCGCACTACTACCCCCTCTCTTTCCTGTTTGCCTGCCCTAAGGCCTTGCTCTGCCTGTGGGGAGCAGTGAGAACGTTGGCCACCATGACACCTGGCCTCAGCGGACTGTAGCGGCGCTGGTGACCCTTCACCAGGCACCACAGGTGGCGTAGTCGTTAATCAGCCACTCAACCCGGACAAGCCCACACCATCTCTTTCTAATGTGACGGCCCTGAGCACGGGTCGGGCCCGGGTCACGGCTGCATCCCATCTCTCCAACAGGGCCCGACACCGAGTCCCCCAACACCCAGGGTAAAACACGGGCTTCTCTGAGTAGAGGCGTCACAACCTGGCGTAGTCGGCAGGATCGCGTGCCCGCAGCAAAGGAAGAAGTGCCCATTGCTATCGGGTACTGTGTGCCTTACACCTTGAACTGTTGTTTTACACTTAAAATGGCGCCCGCCCAAGAAGAACAGACGCCATAACGCTGTAAAAAGACTGTCTTTGAACGCCTCCCATCGTGGGCGGGGCTCCCGTTTGGTGCCAAAAATGTAGACTGCCCCTTCCATCAGAGACTGTCCGCGGGGTAATGCCCGTCAAACTGGATGGGCTGAACGAAGGTGGGCCTGTCAGCATTCCGTCCAGGAACCGCCCCGAAAGAGGAGGAAGAAGCAAAGCAACAAGGTGCGCCCATTGCAGTCGGAGCTTGGCAGTCAACGGAGGCAGACATGGATGCCTCTGGGGAACAAGACCATGCGTCTACTGAACCCGGTTCAGGCCCATCACCCGGCAGGAGCAAGGCGGCAGCATATTAACCCCGGGAGATATTGCATTTCTCCAGCAGGAAGCTCCGGAACTCCTAAGAAGGCAGAGAGAGGTCCAGGAGGCGGCAACGGCTGCGTGGCGGGAGGAGATGCTGCTGCGTATCCGGGACCGCCGCCAAGGAGTTGAAGGCCCAGGACAAGTCGACTCGGTGACAGAGGTCGAGAGCGGCTCAGAGGCGGGTGAGTGTGCAAAACCTGCCCCGGCTGCAGAGCCCACCATGACTATCCTGGACCTCATGACGGAGCACCTAATTCCCCACGCGGTCACCTGGGAGCAAGCGTTGGCTCCAGAGCTGCAATCGGCAGCTGTGGGTGGGGACCTGCGATGCCGCCCAAACCCTGATACGGAGGTGCCTGAAGCTGCGGAGGAAACTACCGGCTCCAACTCGGATTGTTCCGCGTCTACAGAGGACTCGCAGCAACCCGTTCTAACCCCGCTACCTGCACCGGCAGTAACCTAGCCCGAGGCTGAGGAGTGGGCCTGGGAAAACCAGGGGGGCGACCTGATGGGCTTCCCCCGGGAGACCCGGGCTGAAGCGCGGAGGAGGAGCCAGTGGTGCAGCGACCAGATATTCCAGCTTGCATGGGAGCAGCGTCGGCGGGAGCATCGCTGCGAGCGCCTCGAGGCCCGGACCATTGCTGCAAAGACTCGGGTGCGTCAGGAGGAGGCCACCCGACCCAGTCCCCGGTACGAAGGCCAAGTCATCCGTTTTCATCATGAGGCGGGGTGGGGGTTCATCCGGTGTCCCCAGTTCCAGGACGATGTGTTCGTCTGCCGGCGGGACGTCGAGCAGCGCCTCAAGAAGGGACACCCCGGTCGGAACCTCTTCCCGGGCGACACAGTGACTTTCACTCGCCACCAGGGGGAGCGTGGGTGGTACGCCCTGGACGTACACAAGGTGTCCGGGAGCGACACCACCCCGTGCTCAGCCTCAGGGGACCGGCTAGCCTCCGTCGGGAGGAATGAGCCCTTTCCAAGAAGGCAGCCCGAAGTTTAAAGCAGCCCCCGGCTGTTGTTGCAGTTTTGTTTACAAATTTAAAAGTTGACTTTTTTCTATTATGCCTGATTTCTAACCCAGTTTTCCTAGAGACACGTGTCCCTGCGGACTGGCAGCAGACGTACTCCTTCCCCATGTATATAGTTTGCATCTCTTTAGGTGCTCCATATTGGTTTTATACAAAACCGCGGATATTTCTACCTCAACTGACTCTGAGTCTTTGCACCTTAACTTGTCTGTTTGCACTAATGTCTCTGGAAAAATGCTAGCACTTTTATAATTTTATAATTTTATACTTTTGTACTTTTATACTATGCACCTTGTTATGCAACGTTTAAGAAATGTGCCTCCCATAAAGGGAAGATAGTTGTGTTATTATAAAAAGAAAATTTCCTGGGTGTTACTTCTTTTGCAGCCCGTGGACGTGCTGTGTTTTACCAGGGGGGAATGTGGCGCCCCTGAGGGTTCGACCGCCACAAGAATGCTGCACTCCTCTAATGGAGTGTGGTGTTCCTCCTCTGAGGTAAGCCCAGTGCGATGGTTGTGACCTAACCTTTTGCATCCAACACCACACTTCTCCACCAGAGGGAGCTAGTATGCCCTAGGTGCTGCTCCCCTGGTTACAGGGAGACTGGGGAACACAAAGTGGTAGGAACCAGTTAGTGGGTGAGGGTGGAGGACTTACCAGTAAGTTACACTTTAGATTTCATATTTAATAGAATGCCATCTTGGTCCTTGGTTCTTCTGGTCCATTGCCTAGCCTTGCTAGTCTGTTGGCTGTCTCTGTGCTGTCAAAATACTGTGTGTAATGTGACGTCCCTCCCGGAGTGCAGATCCTGTGAGGGCCTGCACCGGTAAGGGACACAGCCCTCGTACCCTGGCCTTGGGATGAGAGGTAGGTTGTAGACAAGGAATGTCTCAACCCGGCCAAGGACCAGGATCAAGAAGGCCCCGGGAGCTTTAGAGTGTGGCTCCCTAGCAAATGGGTCCCGGGGAGGATGCAGACGGAGCGGAGCTCGCCACCTGTCCTCACCTACCTGATCTATTCAGAGGGATTCCGGCTGCAAGAGGGGTACCGGCCCCCGACACCCGACCTTGTACTCTATGTCCTGGACGGGAAAGCCGGTTAGGCCCTGAGGATCTCACCGGACATCGGATGGAGAGGAATTGCCACCCATGCCCTAGTCCTGAGAGGAGCTAAGAGGGAGACCCGGCCTATCCACACACGCACAGACGGGAAAGGGTGAAGTCTGTAATGCAGGAACACTCTGGTGTAGGGTCGCTACCGAACACTGGACTTTCTCGGAGGTAGTCGGACCCCCGTCCCTGGTGGCCGCAGGACTCCGCGGGGAGCAGGGAGTCGCCTTCCCGCTGTCACCTATAAGTGAGTAAAGCCTTGGAAGTTCACCCCTATGGCCTCTGGACTGTTCATTACGCGCCATACCATGCGACGCGGTGCCCGTACTCCCCGCACTACTACCCCCTCTCTTTCCTGTTTGCCTGCCCTGAGACCTTGCTCCGCCTGTGGGGAGCAGTGAGAACTTTGGCAGCCATGACACCTGGCCTCAGCAGACTGTAGCGGCGCTGGTGACCCTTCACCAGGCACCACAGGTGGCGTAGTCGTTAATCAGCCACTCAACCCGGACAAGCCCACACCATCTCTTTCTAATGTGACCGCCCTGGGCCACGGCTGCATCCCATCTCTCCAACAGGGCCCGACACCGAGTCCCCCAACACCCAGGGTAAAACACGAGCTTCTCTGAGTAGAGGCGTCACAGAAAGAGTGGCCTGGTGAAGCCTAGAGAGAGAGGCCTGGTGAAGCCTGGAAGGCAGAGACTGGATCCCCCTGTGTTTGAGATACCAGTAGCCTTTGAAGGTACGTGGCCCGGAGGCCCCATCTGGGAAGCCTTAAAGCCACAGCTGTGGCAGAACCGAGCTGACTGAAGCAGCTACGACCCGGCAAAGGTAAAAACGCTGCTTGATGTGGACATTGATATTGTTACCTTGCTGAAGGCTGTGTCTGGAGCCAAGTGGGCATATCTGTCACTGGAAAGGCTCTTGGATGTTATATGTGTAACATGTCGGCGAGCCACTGAGATGGACTATGTTATGTGCTGTTTATGAGGTGTAATAAACTGCTGGACTACATATTACCGAAAAACGTTGCATGTGTGCTTTAATTGGCCCGGTGAAGCGAGTACCCCAGAGTGATGAATAGCGCTACCTTACAACAGTGACATTCCTGACATGCCAGTGTAAGGAGACTTATAGGCCATGCAATGCTCCTCTAGGAAATCTACTTTGTCCTTATAACTATTGGATTAGTGTGCACAAAAGATGCTTGATCTTTACCTTTAAACTCTCATCCCAGAAGGGCCTCTTTGCTTTTGCGCCCCAGTGTTGTCACAAAATTTGAGCTATGTATGAAGGGAGCTAGCTATTTTCTCATTTTAATAACAAAGCCAGCCTCCTTCTCTGTCTATCTATTTTCCACGAAATTGAAGGAGCATGACTTGGCTATTGAAATTCTGGCACAGGAAATGTCCTGTATTGGAAATAAACCAGAAGAAGACCAGTCAGTACCCCGGAGTGGAAGACTGAGAACCTTTCAGACCTAAAGAATATCACTAAGTTACACTATTTCTTTATCTAAATACATTTAACTACTTTTTTAGCTGGACAACCACAATAAGAAACCCCATAGTCCATTTGCTTACTCCTATATCTCCATTTTTATTATAACTTCAACCTATTGTTCTTTGAAATCTGTCATTTGAGGCAGAGAAATAACTTTTTAGCTTAAACTTTAAACTTTGTTTAAGCTTTAGCTGTACTTTATAAAAACTCCAAATAAATGTATACTATGTATACTATGTATACTATGATAATGGAAAGTTACTCTATGAGGAATCATTAGCGACGTGAACACATCTAGTACTAGTATCTATAGCTGAGTGTCAACTGATTAAGAAAAGCTTCTTGGAGAGGAGACATAAGAACTTTTACAGAAATGGTGATGAAGTGGGGTAATTTCTATAGACCGTACTCTGGAGACGAGCTACGACTGCTCGGTATAATGGAGACGCTAATATGTTATGTCTACACAGGCCGTCTGGAGCACGAAAGAAACATTTCCAAACTAACGATTGTGTTGTGGTATAAAGCAATTGGAAGAAGAAAACTTCAATAGTTTAAGATTAATGGAGCTTATCGCCGTGTCGGCAATGTCTGAAATATTCATTGCATCTCCAACATAACGGCCCATAAGGATAATGTATTAGATGTAAAATAGTTAGCTGTGAATATTATTGATCATAGTTCTGCATATCAACAACAGGGGGGTATGTTTTTTTTTCCTGTTGACTATATAGCACCCACATATTCTACAGCTCTGCGGTTATATGTTGTTATACTTTTTGTTTGCTTCTTATTAGTGTTGAGCGAGCACTAAAATACTCGGGTGCTCGAAGCTCGGTCCGAGCTCGCCGTGATACTCGGGTGCTAGACACGAGCAACGAGCCAAATGTTAGTCTATGGGAGACCCGAGCATTTTTGCGGCGGCACCCCCGGCAGTCTTTTAAAAGCCTAACAAGTGCCCAAAACGATAGTGACAGTGCTCAAATGACATGGGGACAGCATGGGGATCACCCCAGGAAGCATTTCTGACCCCCAGGTCACTGCTGTCAACAACGTGGTCAGAGGTATTGACTCACCCCCTGGGCCGTAGGGCAATCGGATCCGGGCAATAGGGGAACGACGGGGCTAGTAGTGGCAACCCGGTTCCGTGGCTCAGGGTGGTCAGGCCAGTGGTAGTCTGTTATGCACTGATGTTTATGTCCGACTATGCCACCCGTGGATTGCGGTTATTAGGAACCGCCGCTGCATGCAGACCGCTGGGGCTGATGAGGTGTGCAGCTAGGGTAGTGTGACTCCCCACGGGAAGAGTGCGGCCCCAGGGCAGTATAATAGATGGTGGGAGTGATGGTGGTGAGAGTCCCAGTACCGGTAGTGCTGGAGGCGCGAAGGAGCACACAGACAATAGGTTGCGGTCCAGGGTCTTTACTGAAACAGGTAAACTGACCCATAAACAGTCCCAGCTAGGAGGGGACCTGGATGTCTGAGAGCAACGGGGAAATTGGCCCTGGTCAGGGTGAGGGTGTAGGCCTACCGTGCTTCCTGCGCTCCTTCTGGCTATCTCCTCCTTATAGGGTAACAGCCCACGTTTCCGAGCTTTCCGTGTATTCTCGCCTGTATGGCCCGCGACGTGGGTTCCTTTCTGCTCCCAGCCTTGTACGGCTTTACTGGTCCCTTCGGTTGTGGCAGGGCCTCCAGGCTTCTTAGGCCAAGGAATATACAGTCCCCTGCGGACTGGTTATCTGCTGTAGGATGTGGAATCCTCCCAGCCTCAGACACCAAAGTCTGGTAAAGTAAGTCTTTTATCTGCCAAGACAGGCTCTCTTCGCCTCTTGTCTCTGGCTTGTGGCTCTCCTCCCGCCACACTTCCTCTTAGGTGCAATACAACTGTCCCTCTCTGCTCTGGGACAAGTCTCAGTCCTGAGACAGGCCTTCAAGTTCTCCCTAACCCTGCCCCCAGCACCAGCTTTTATAGGGGCAGCCTGCTCCCCCTACTGGCCTGAGACAGGAGGTACTGCATGCTAATGTTCCCCTGACTAAAGAACCTCCCCCTTGCTCTCAGACACAGCTTTATTATATTTTGTGGCATCCAGGCCAGGGTGACACAGTATTAAGCCACTTTTAAGGGCTCACAATAAAACGTTCAAAAAACGAAACTGAAACTGCTTTCCTGTGAAATATGTTAAGGAAGTTCCTTTCCAGGGTAAAGACTTGTGTATAAGTTAACATAAATAACCAAAAACAAAAATACTCCTCCACACCTTGGGCTATGTTCACAAGTAGCATTTTTTATGCGTTTTTGCACTTCTGTATTGCTTTCAACAGTGACAAATGCATTCACCAGGAAATGTAATTTTAATATTTTACAACCTTATCTGGCCATGTGCTGTGTGACACATGCATACAATGCTGAAAAGACATGGGAACAGCATGGGGAAGACCCCTGGAAGCATCTCTGACACCCAGGTCACTGCCTAAAAGTGTGCCCATCAGAAGTCATCCTTGCCGCATCAGAAGATGCAGACTTGCAACTATCCCCTTGCAAGTTCTTGTCCCAGGGCAGTGTTCAATTGTACCTCCCCCATTCCTTGCAATGCAAGCGCAAATATGCAGCCAACCACCCACCCACCCCCAGGCTGCAATACCATACTGCTTGTTTGCACTTTAAATTGGGCCTTTTAGGCATGTGGAGGCGGAATCTGGCCACCACGTCATGGCTGCGTTGGCGGCCTGGAATCCATACTCAGTCCCCAGCCGCCCGGCGGCCGGGTGTCCACACTCGGTCCCCAGCCGCCAGGGGGTGGCCGGGTGTCCATAAACGGTCCCCAGCCGCCCCTATTTCTCCTTGGAAAATCCCCCCACACACTTTTTTTAGCCGGGTCTGCTTTAGGGCAGCATTGGACGAGCCCACCAGAGAACCAGACTCCTCCGGTGGGCCCTGGCTTCTCCATCAGGGGAGTTGAGAGTGCCAAGGTGAGGACCATGATGATGATGATACAAGTTAGCATCTGCTTTGTTTTCTTGGAATGCAAGCGTAAGTGTGCAGCCTGCCACCCACCCACCCACAGGCTGCAATGCCATACTGCTAGCTTGCACTTGAAATGGGGCCTTTTAGTTTGGAGGAGGCTGAAGCTGGCCACTACCTCATGGTTGCTTCGGCAGCAAAGTATCCATATTCAGTCCCCAGCCGCCCCTATTTGTCCCGGTGTGACTTATACATAAGATTAAGCGCGCATACCAAAACATTACCTGTGCCCTCCCCAGTGCATTTAGTGGGAAGGACAGCCTATTCCGCTGTAGTGTGTGCATGCCAAACCCCTGTTCATAGTACATGCGAAGTTGCCTCCCACCCTACACTTGTCGTTGCAGACTTGCAACTATCCCCGTTCAAGTCCTTGTCCCAGGGCAGTAGTCAATTGTACATCTCCCATTCCTTGCAATGCAAGCGCAAATATGCAGCCAACCACCCACCCACCCCCAGGCTGCAATACCATACTGCTTGCTTGCACTTGAAATTGGGCCTTTTAGGCATGTGGAGGCGGAATCTGGCCACCACGTCATGGCTGCGTTGGGGGCTTGGAATCCATACTCAGTCCCCATCCACCCGGTGACCGGGTGTCCACACTCGGTCCCCAGCCGCCAGGGGGCGGCCGGGTGTCCATAAACGGTCCCCAGCCACCCCTATTTCTCCTTGGAACATACCCCCACACACTTTTCTTAGCCCGGCCTGCTTTAGGGCAGCATTGGACGGGCCCACCAGAGAACCAGACTCCTCCGGTGGGCCCTGGCTTCTCCATCAGGGGAGCTGAGAGTGCCAAGGTGAGGACCATGATGATGATGATACAAGTCAGCATCTGCTTTGTTTTCTTGGAATGCAAGCGTAAGTGTGCAGCCTGCCACCCACCCACCTCCAGGCTGCAATACCATACTGCTTGCTTGCTTGCACTTGAAATTGGGCCTTTTAGGCATGTGGAGGCGGAATCTGGCCACCACGTCATGGCTGCGTTGGCAGCCAGGAACCCATACTCAGTCCCCAGCCGCCCGGCGGCCGGGTGTCCACACTCGGTCCCCAGCCACCAGGGGGCGGCCGGGTGTCCATACTCGGTCCCCAGCCGCCCCGCGGCCGGGTGTCCACACACGGTCCCTAGCCGCCTGGGGGCAGCCGGGTGTCCATAAACGGTCCCCAGCCGCCCCTATTTCTCCTTGGAACATCCTCCCACACACTTTTCTTAGCCCGGCCTGCTTTAGGGCAGCATTGGACGAGCCCACAAGAGAACCAGACTCCTCCGGTGGGCCCTGGCTTCTCCATCAGGGGAGTTGAGAGTGCCAAGGTAAGGAGCATGATGATGATGATAGAAGTTAGTGTGTCACCCTGGCCTGGATGCCACAAATATAATAAAGCTGTGTCTGAGAGCAAGGGGGAGGTTCTCTGGTCAGGGGAACATTAGCATGCAATACCTCCTGTCTCAGGCCAGTAGGGGGAGCAGGCTGCCCCTATAAAAGCTGGAACTGGAGGCAGGGTTAGGGAGAACTGGACGACCTGTCTCTGTATTGAGAGGTGTCCCAGAGCAGTGAGGGACAGTTGTATTGCACCCTAAGAGGACGTGTGGCAGTAGGAGAGCCACAAGCCAGGGACAAGAGGTGAAGAGCGCCTGTCCTGGCAGACAAAGAACCCAATTTACCAGACTTTGGAGTCTGAGGCTGTGAGGACTCCACATCCTACAGCAGATAACCAGTCCGCAGGGGACTGTATATTCCTTGGCCTAAGAAGCCCGGAGGTTCCGCCACACCAGAAGGGAACAGCAAAGCCGTACCAGGCCGGGAATAGAAAGGGACCCAAGTTGCAGGCCATACGGGCGAGAAGGCACGGTGAGCTCGGGAACGTGGGCTGTTACCCTATAAGGAGGAAATAGCCAGAAGGAGCGCAGGGAGCACCGTATGCCTACACCCTCACCCTGACCAGGGCCAATTTCCAGTTTGCTCTCAGACGTCCAGGCCCCCCCCTCCTAGCCGGGCCTGTTTGTGGGTCAGTTCACCTGTTCTAGTAAAGACCCTGTACTGCAACCTGTTGTCTGCGTGCTCCTTGCTCCTCCAGCACTAACGGCGCTGGGACGCCCTACACCATCACCCCCACCATCCACTGCACTGCCCTGGGGTTATACTCCTCCCGTGGGGAGTTATACAGTCTCAGCTGCACACACTATCAGCCCCAGCGGTCTGCACTGCAGCGGCGGTTAACCCTGACCACAATCCACGGGTGGCATAGTCGGACATCACTTAAAACTTATAAAAGGACTGCTACTGGTCTGACCACCCTGAGCCACGGACCGGGTTGCCACTACTACCCCCATCGTCTCACTATTGCCCGGCTCCGAGTGCCCCACGGCCCAGGGGGCGAGTCATTAGCATCTGCTTTGTTTTCTTGGAATGCAAGCGCATGTATGTAGTAGCGGCTAGGCCTGAGGTGGTCAGCGTTTTGGCGCATATCCTACCTCCTCCGAGGATTGCTGGATATTTTACTGCTACTATCCCAGTTCTATGACTCCCGTTAAAACAAAGCTTCAGGTGATAAATGATGGATGAGGTAGTGGCAAAGGAGAAAGAGCAGGAGGATCAGGGACCATTCACATCAATATCAGGCCAGTCAACCACATATGTCTTGTAGGATATGTTTCTGTAACAAAATGAGGGGTTCGGCTACACAGTTATAGGGCATACAGTGAGTGCAATGCCTACCAAAAATTTTGAGGCACTCCAATGCCCCTTGGAAATGACATGGAGGTCAGAGGGCTTTAACTAAACTGTTTTTTCCATTTATAGCAACTGGGTCTCCTGTACACTGTTGGCCTAAGCAGTGAATGGGAGGTTTTCTAAAAATTATGAGGAACTGCAGTGCCCCTTGAAACACACGTGGATTACAGCGTACTAAAAACCTTCTACCCATTATTGGGGAGTGGGTCTCCCTTAGTTTTCGCCTTTTCATTGAAAAGCAAAAGCTGACTAAAATTAGGAGGAAATGCAATGCCCGTTGGAAGAGTCATGGAGGTTAGAGGTAATTAAAAACAACATTTCAATGCCCCTTGGAAGAGCTGTGGAGATCAGAGTGGCTTAAGAAGACACTTTTAATGCCCCTTTGAAGAGACGTGGAGGTCACAGTAGCTTAACAAGACGGTTTTAATGCCCCTCGGAAAAGACGTGGAGGTCTCAGTAGCTTAACAAGACGGTTTGAATGCCCCTTGGAAGAGACATGGAGGTCACAGTAGCTTAACAAGACGCTTTTAATGCCCCTCAGAAGAGACGTGGAGGTCCCAGTAGCTTAACAAGATGCTTTTAATGCCCCTCAGAAGAGACGTGGAGGTCCCAGTAGATTAACAAGACGGTTTTAATGCCCCTCGGAAAAGTGGTGGAGGTCACAGTAGCTTAACAAGATGGTTTTAATGCCCCTCAGAAAAGTGGTGGAGGTCGCAGTAGCTTAACAAGACGCTTTTAATGCCCCTCGGAAAAGTGGTGGAAGTCACAGTAGCTTAACAAGACGCATTTAATGCCCCTCGGAAAAGTGGTGGAGGTCGCAGTAGCTTAACAAGATGCTTTTAATGCCCCTCAGAAGAGACGTGGAGGTCCCAGTAGCTTAACAAGACGCTTTTAATGTCTCTCGGAAAAGTGGTGGAGGTCACAGTAGCTTAACAAGACGCTTTTAATGCCCCTCGGAAAAGTGGTGGAGGTCACAGTAGCTTAACAAGACGCTTTTAATGCCCCTCGGAAAAGTGGTGGAGGTCGCAGTAGCTTAACAAGACGCTTTTAATGCCCCTCAGAAGAGACGTGGAGGTCCCAGTAGCTTAACAAGACGCTTTTAATGCCCCTCGGAAAAGTGGTGGAGGTCACAGTAGCTTAACAAGAAGCTTTTAATGCCTCTCAGAAAAGTGGTGGAGGTCGCAGTAGTTTAACAAGATGCTTTTAATGCCCCTTACAAGAGCCATACAGTACAGCATCTTAAAAACAATATTCCCATTATTGAGGAGTGTGTCTCCCATAGTATTTGCTTATGCCTTCCAAGCAAAAGCTGCCAAAAATTAGGACGGAGGAACTTGCAATGCCCCTTACAAGAGCCATGCAGTACAGCATATTACAAACATTATTCCCATGATTGAGGAGTGGGTCTCCCATAGTCTTTGCTTATGCCAAGAATAATAGAGATTTTTTACCGTGGAACAGCAAAACCACAGTTATAATTTACTGGTGTATACCAGACTTTTTTAAATATATATATATTTGCGGCTGAACAGTGAGCGACACACTCAAACTGTTTTTTTTAGATACAAATGGCCCAAAAGTGGATAATACAGAGGTTTGAACCGTGGAACTGTAAAACCACACTTGTATTTCTCAGGCCTACACCAGACTATTTTCAACAGATATATTTGTGTCTGAACAATCAGGAAACACTACTATTTTTTTTTTACGGCAAAAAATGCCAAGAGCAGGATAATAGAGATTTTTTACCGTGGAACAGCAAAAGCACACTTCTGTCTCTCTGGCCTACACCAGACTATTTGCAACAGATATATTTGTGTCTGAAAAATCAGGGAGACACTATTATTTTTTTTTTTTTACGGCAAAAAATACCAAAAACAGGAAAATAGAGATTTTTTACCGTGGAACAGCAAAACCACAGTTATAATTTACTGGTGTATACCAGACTTTTTTAAAATATATATATTTGCGGCTGAACAGTGAGCGACACACTCAAACTGTTTTTTTTAGATACAAATGGCCCATGGAACTGCAAAACCACACTTCTATTTCTCTGGCCTACACCAGACTATTTTCAACAGATATATTTGTGTCTGAAAAATCAGAGACACACTTTTTTTGGGGGGGCGGGGGGGGACACCAAAAGGTTAATAAGACGGGTATTTGTACAGTGTGAAGGAGGAAAAAAAAAAGAGGATTTAGATGAAAAAAAAAGGATTTTTCCTGGCCCCTGAGACCTGGAGCTAAGTCCAGCAATTTCAGCAACAGGAGCACACAGGACTGTAACGCAGCGTTTGCTGGTATAACCACTGCGTCTCCTATACTGCCTGCCTGCCTGCCTGATATCTGGGATGGATATTAGTCCTGAGAAGGACTGTTTGTTTGATCTGGCAGCCTTTACAGACCCTACACTAACTATTTTGCAGGATATATCTCTCCCTAAATCAGCAGCGCTGTCCCTACACTGTCTGATCCGGAGCGACTGTGTCCAAAATGGCGGCGCCATGTTTTAAATACTCGAGGTGACGCTGTGCGGCCAGCCAATCACTGTAATGCCCACAAACAACATGGCTGCGGCATTACAGTGACTGGCTGGCAATCCCTGAATGTTCATTGGCTCTGTAAAGAGCGGCAAACATGCAGGGCGGAGACCTGAGCTCCCGCCCGAGTAACCCGGAAATGCTCGGTGCTCGCCGAACATCCCGAGCAGCGTGATGCTCGGGCGAGTACCGAGCAGTGTCGAGCATGCTTGCTCAACATTACTTCTTATATATTTCATTTTTTATGTAACAATTGTATTACAGTAGCCCTATCCCTAACCCTAACCCTAGCTGTAAACCTAATCCTATGCAAAATTTTAAACAAATCCCTAGCATTAACCCTAACTAAAAAAAAAAGGTGTAATGTAAAAACAACTCTTATTAATAAATGAAGATGGTATTGGAGTATGGTCTTCATTCATTAGCTGCACATCTTCTGTCATCTTGGTTGTTGCATAAGCAGAGCGCAGTAGTCAAGTTGGGTTTGTTGTTAGCTGCTGGGCTTTGCATAGATGACAAGGTTCACTTTATTATACTGAGCTTTAACACATCAGTTGTTGCCTATGCAAAGTGCAGCAGCCTATGACAAACTTATTTCGACAGCTGTGTTTTACATAAACAGCGCTGGGCGGCACTCACTGCATTACTCCAAGAAGCATTTTTCATGTCAAAAAATCCCATTTACATATTTAAGTATTTGGGATTGCAATTCAACACTATTTATTCTCTATGGTAAATCTGAAATACATAGTGGGTAAATTGCTGTTTTCTATCCATTCCGATTTTTAAAAAAAAATTGTAGGTAAAAGACTGTATTTACCCAAAAATGGTGTTACTCACCTGCCCCAGCTTAGGCCCTGGGTGTTGCTATCTTTTCCTAGGATGAGCCTTCTTTGTGCTAGTCCGTATCAGGTTCCTGTTATAGCCCGGCAAACACCTCTGACATCATTCATAACCCAAAGTTTTTTTAAGGCCGGTTAAAGCATCATTTCCTGTTTGAGTATTATTGTTTGCATTGCTTTCAGCGACTAAGTGCTTGTCAGTAATTTTTTCACTTTGATCAAGCTACAGTCAGGTGCCTAATTATTTTCTGCTACTCCTGACTTTCATTCAACTTCCAGTGTTTATTTTTAAAGATCAGTTCGGCTTAGGGTAGTGCACACCTACCTCTGCAATCAAGTTTCTAGCTTACCAACTTCTTATAATTGTTTTCAGCTCTGTTTACACCTTAGTCTTTGCAATCAAGATTATGTATCTGTTACAATTTCACCTATTGTTGTGTCTGAAAGCAGTGAGCGACAGCTCAGCCAACCAATCTAGGCAGGGGTGTGCTGAGCTGTCAGTATGGTAAAGAACAGCTCAGCCATCCAATCGGAGGCTGGGGTGTGCTGAGCTGTCAGTGTGTTGAGTGATAGCTCAGCCTTCCAATCAGGGTCAGGGCGTGCTGAGGCTCCCCTATGTGTCTGCTATTCGAGTAATGACCTGGCTATTTAGCAAGCTCTCTGCCCCCAGTTAGTGCCAGTTGTAGCTTAGTTCAAATAATGTGCACTTGCCCTGTTTTCTGTGTTCCTGTATTTGATCTTTGTTCCCTGATCTTGGACCTTGCCTTTGTCCATCCGTCTACCTTACCCTTTTGTATTAATCCGCTACCTTCCCGGAATTCTGACCTCAGACAGTGACCTAACTACACCTTTGCCTTAACCCTTTGTTTATGACAAGTCGTCTTGGTATCTGACCCCAGACCTCTTGACTACCTAGCCGTACGGCTTGTCCGTGAGTAGTGACTAGCGTCACAGTATCACTGCAAGCTAGTTCCAAATTTGCCAATATATGCTATTTTTGTGAGAACCACTTTTCTGCAAGCAAGTTTCCCAATTTCTGATTATTACCCTGCACTTAACCATTTCTGTTCTACAAGTTAATGTGACGCGCCCCTGGGCCTGTGTCGCGCTGCGTTGCGCATGCGGGAGCTTACCCGGAGCCGGATCTCTTGAGGGTTGTAGTCTCGTGGCGGTGACCCGGTCCGTGCCCAGGGAGTCAAACTGAGCGGCGATGTATTAGCGGTAGATGTTGGACGACTACGCCACCCGTTGAATGCAGCGAAGGAGCTGCCGCTGCAGGGCAGACCGCTGAGGCCGGTGGTAGGATTGTGCAGCGTGATAGTATCACCCCCAACGGGAGGGGTATGGCCTCAGGGCAGCCGACGTGGATGATGGGGGTAGCAGGAATCACTCAGAGACAATGCGGTGTAATTCAGGGTCTTTACTGGTGATAAAGATAGACCCTCCCGGAGTACTGGCTAGCGATCGGGGCCTGGTCAGTCCTTGAGCAGATGGGATCTCCCCTGGCCAGGCGCAGTTGTAGGCCTCCCAAACTAACTGTACTCTTCTGGCTACCTTGCTAGAGGCGGGTATAAGTAGCCCACATCCCTGAGTGTACCGTGTGGTGCTCACCCGTATGGCCGGTGACTCGGGGCCTTCTAGTAGCTTCCGCTCCACGACGGCGGTGCTGGTCCCACGCGTGTGACCGTGCCTTCGGGTTTCTGGGCCAGAGGACCTGCAATCCCCTGCCGGTCGGTTTCTGCTGCTGGATAGGAGTTAGTCCCCACAGACTCGGACTCCGGGTCCGGTAAGAAATCTTCTCAGTCAGGGCGAGCTCTGCAGCTGCCAGCCCCTGACTCCTTGTAACACTGCTCCCACAGAGCTCCTGTTGTTTCTTCCCATAGCTGCTTCAGGCCTGGCCCTGGAGCTGGGCCCAGCCGGAGCCACAGCTCCCTGTCAGCCCTCCTGGCTGAACTCTCCCTCTGAACTCACTAACCCTGCCTCAGCCCCAGTTTTATATAGAGGAAGTCCTTCCCCTCCCAGGACTGGGCAGGAGGTATGGCATGCATAGGATTCCTGACCAAGAGACCTCCCACCTGCTCTCAGACGTAACATTGCTGTTACTGTGGAAACCAGACCCCTGGGGTGCCACATTCCCCCCTAGTGAAATTTAGTACTCCGGGACTAAACATATTTTAGAAAAACATAGCAAGATATAACAATGACAATACAATAAGAAAAACACATAAAGATGGTTACGGCGTGTCCGCAACCGGGTGCAGTTTTGAAGAAAAACAAGGTGTCCATTTCACCAAAACAGGGAGACGTAACCAGGTAGGGGTCTGTCCTGCCCCGAGTCCTTAACAGTCTTTAGTCCATTCCTGGGTTACGCTCCAACCATGTACAAAGGATTCCCGGTAAATCCACTAAGGACTCCCATAAATTACTAGAAACACATAATTATTTACAGGATATGGCCGCTCTCAGTCCTCGGCCAGTGGGGATAAGGATTGGCTGCTCACAGTCCTCAGCCTGGTAAGGGATAGGGGATGGCTGCTCACAGTCCTCAGCCTGGTAAGGGATAGGGACACACGGGGAACAATTCACTAATCCCAACGGGGACCATATTTTAATTAACAGCAGTCCTTGTACCCTTACGGGTAACTATTTACAGCTCTTTATTCACGCTACTTCCCTTCAGTAGCTATGTCCTCTTTGTGCTCCCTCCTGAGGGTAGTCCTCAGACCCGTCCGGGTCCTCTTGGCTTTCCTCGTATTGGTAGTACTGCAGCTCCTCCTCGGTTAGCTGGGTTAGTATCTCTGTGACAGTCCTCCTCCCAGGTGGCCAGGACTTTACCTCCCTTTGGGCTGCCCCGGTTAATTGGGCCACCAGGATGCTCACTTTTTGCTCCTCTGTGAGGGGGTACACCTGGAAGAGGCTATCCAGCTTTTCTCTAAAGTCATGCAGGGTATGTGACTCCCCTGAGTCCTGGGGTAGCCAGGCTGTCCCCGGGATATAGGGCATGGTGAAAGGCATGACCGCAACAGCGCTGGCGCTGGCGGGGGTTGAAGCGGTGAAGCTCTCCTCCGTATCCGACATGCTTCTCCCCCCTAGTGGACCGTGGCCTACCTTGCGATGATCCTCTTCCGTAGGCCGCGGCTCCGCAGTGGATCGTCAGGGTTGAGGACCTTCCGTCGCGCTCCTGTGACGTCGGCGTCTGCTGGGCTCCTTCCAGGACCTTACGCAACGTCCGGACGTCAGGCGGGGCTTCAGTTCTCGCGCGCTTTCGGAGTCCACGCCCCTCTTCTTCCCGCGCGGCGTCTTCAAGATGGCGTCCAACGGCGGGAAAACTCCACGGAAGGCGGGAAGAAGGCTGAAAATGGCGCCGGATGGCGGGAATCTTCACCGATGGCGGGAAGAAGGCTGAAGATGGCGCCGGATGGCGGGAATCTTCACCGATGGTAAGTTTAAAAGTCTCTTTTTTCAGGCACGCAGTACCCGGTGGTTGCGGGCGCGGAATCCTGCCGACTACGCCAAAAGTTGACGCGCCCCTGGGCCTGTGTCGCGCTGCGTTGCGCACGCGGGAGCTTACCCGGAGCCGGATCTCTTGAGGGTTGTAGTCTCGTGGCGGTGATCCGGTCCGTGCCCAGGGAGTCAAACTGAGCGGCGATGTATTAGCGGTAGATGTTGGACGACTACGCCACCCGTTGAATGCAGCGAAGGAGCTGCCGCTGCAGGGCAGACCGCTAAGGCCGGTGGTAGGATTGTGCAGCGTGATAGTATCACCCCCAACGGGAGGGGTATGGCCTCAGGGCAGCCGACGTGGATGATGGGGGTAGCAGGAATCACTCAGAGACGATGCGGTGTAATTCAGGGTCTTTACTGGTGATAAAGATAGACCCTCCCGGAGTACTGGCTAGCGATCGGGGCCTGGTCAGTCCTTGAGCAGATGGGATCTCCCCTGGCCAGGCGGAGTTGTAGGCCTCCCAAACTAACTGTACTCTTCTGGCTACCTTGCTAGTGGCGGGTATAAGTAGCCCACGTCCCTGAGTGTACCGTGTGGTGCTCACCCGTATGGCCGGTGACTCGGGGCCTTCTAGTAGCTTCCGCTCCACGAAGGCGGTGCTGGTCCCACGCGTGTGACCGTGCCTTCAGGTTTCTGGGCCAGAGGACCTGCAATCCCCTGCCGGTCGGTTTCTGCTGCTGGATAGGAGTTAGTCCCCACAGCCTCGGACTCCGGGTCCGGTAAGAAATCTTCTCAGTCAGGGCGAGCTCTGCAGCTGCCAGCCCCTGACTCCTTGTAACACTGCTCCCACAGAGCTCCTGTTGTTTCTTCCCATAGCTGCTTCAGGCCTGGCCCTGGAGCTGGGCCCAGCCAGAGCCACAGCTCCCTGTCAGCCCTCCTGGCTGAACTCTCCCTCTGAACTCACTAACCCTGCCTCAGCCCCAGTTTTATATAGGGGAAGTCCTTCCCCTCCCAGGACTGGGCAGGAGGTGTGGCATGCATAGGATTCCTGACCAAGAGACCTCCCACCTGCTCTCAGACGTAACATTGCTGTTACTGTGGAAACCAGACCCCTGGGGTGCCACAAATGTTTACATAAATTTGTGCTATAAACCATAACACTGTAAGCAATTACTAGATTAATTATTCATCTTTTTCTTCCATGTGTAACCATACCTCTACAAGCAACTAACAGTTGCCATTAAATCACTGCTACCCTCCTTTTTACCATTTGCCTGCTGCTGGCGTTGGATTGTCTGTGCATTTGCTGTTCCATATGTGTCCTCACATCTGGCTCTGCTTCATCTAGTTTTTTCTTCTTTGCTTTTTTATCTGCCATCCTTCATACTCTGCTGTCCTGGTCTATGCTGATCCACATGCTATCTTATAAGTCCTGTTCCACTGCATTATCACCTCCAGTCAGTGCTGTTTACCCTGACCTATGGCTTAGAGAATCCACCTCATTAGGTGAGCTTTTAACAATTAGTACAGATAAAACACTACAACTCATCTCACAAAATGCAAACTAAATGTGGCAACGCAAAACATTTTTTTTAAGTTTTTCTTTTTATTGGAATTTCTATCATGTTATTTACATGTAATGGTAAAAAGACAAAATTGCTGTTTTTCACCTTCCTCACCCCATACAATTAAACGATATTGTATATGTTTCCTACAATATTTCGATAAAAAATGCTTATTTTTATAAAAAGAACAAGCCCTTATACAATTACTGTATGTTGATAAGAAGTTGGCTCATGGAATACACTGATGAAAAAAATGAAAAAAAAAAATAGCCAAACCATTGTGGATTTTAGCGAGATATTTCATTTGGTACCATTAACAACCTGGAATCAACATGATTACATGGTGAGTTATGCACTAGCGATTCTATATTTTTTCCCATTTGATCATATTGGATGGGTATCAAAGGAAAAGTAATGCCAGGAAAGTGAATATATTATTAACCTTTTCTAGAGACCTGTGAATTATTTACACCCTTACATCCATGTCCCCGGTTTAAGCAGAGTGGAAACTTCTGCTCTGAAATACAAATATATCTTAATATGACAAGAAAATGAATTTAGAGACAAAAGGTGTGAAGTGTCTCTCGAAAGTGATAAATATGGGGTGGCAAAGTGATGAAGAAGTGTTTAGATGTAATATCGGCAAAGTGGTAGTATATCCTCACTAGAGATGAGCGTTGTTCTACTCGAACTGTTCGCCAATCTCAAATTCGAGCTGTTTTGGGCGGTGTTCGAGCCGTTCTGCGAACACGAACAATTTGATAAAAATTCGGCTGTTCGAGGTTATGTTCGATAACTGTTCGTGCGCCAAAATCATAACTGGATTTTTTCTCAGTAATGATGAAAATTAATGTTAATACGCAGTTTGAGTGTACAGCGGGGTGGGGGGAGGGGCAGGGGATGGATCTCTGCAGGAATAATGAAGATCTCCATTTTTTTTTCTCTTTCCCGCATTTACAGTGGGGAGGTGCAATCTGTCAGCCTATCAGCAGCGCACACACGGAGCGAAGTGCTTTTTTTCACACAAGCAAGGACATGTGTGTAACATACCTGGCGGCGTCCTTGCATGGTGGTCCATCTCCCACTGTGCAAGAGGGCGCACTTGATCTCCTGTCCAGAATGTCTCTCTGGCTTCCCTCCATGCTGTCTGTTTGTGTCTGTTTCTGCTGCTTAAGGGCGGCGCCCAATCACTCCCTGCCTTTTGTACCTGCTGTGGGTCACACCCCTTGTGCGTCCTCAGCCTATTGCTGTCTGTCACTTGGTATATAGCTCAGCAGCTCCCTTCTATCCCTGCCTGAGCATAGTGTTTCCTTCAGTGTGTGCTTGCACTCTGAAGGTGCCAGGTCCCGTCTCTTGTCTCCTGCTTTTTGTATCAGTTCCCGTGTCTGAACTGAGTCCTGTATGTCTCCTGCTTTGCGGTATCAGCTCCCGTGTCTGAACTGAGTCCTGTATGTCTCCTGCTTTGCGGTATCAGCTCCCGTGTCTGAACTGAGTCCTGTATGTCTCCTGCTTTGCGGTTTCAGCTCCCGTGTCTGAACTGACTCCTTTCTGTGTTCTCTTGTCTGTCCTGTCTGAACACGCTCCTAGCCTGTTCCTCTCGCCTTCTAGTGGCCGATTTCCTAGACCCGCTCCTGTGTCTGGTCTGTCCTGTCTGAACACGCTCCTTGCCTGTTCGTTCCGCCTTCTAGTGGCCGATTTCCTAGACCCGCTCCTGCGTCTGGTCTGTCCTGTCTGAACACGCTCCTTGCCTGTTCGTTCCGCCTCTCTGGGGGCCGTATTCCCAGACCCGCTCCTGTATCCCTCTGCAGTGTCGGTCTCCTCCGTACACTCAGTTCCAGTCTGAACTCTCTCCTGTCCTTTACCTGTTTTGCCTCTATGTCCGTTCCCTTCCTTTTTCTGCAGAGTCTGAACTCGTACCTAACTCCTGCTTATTGTCTCTGCAAGTACTGTGTGAGTATCTGGCTCTGTCTTTCCCTTCCTGTCTGTTCCGTGTGAACAGAGCCCTGTCCTCCCTGCTCAGCCTTGTCGGCACTCTAGCTGTGCTTGCCTGTAACCCTCTGCCTGTATTGTTCCTGAGTCCCGGTGTGTACTGGGTCCTATCCCGCCTGTGTTCCTACCTGCTAGTGCCTCCCTGTCTGCACTCTAGCTGTGCTTGCCTTTACCCCCCTGCCTGCATACCCGCCTGCCTGCATACCAGTCGTGCCTGCCTATACCCTCCAGTCTGTGTGCCAGCCTACCAGCCTGTTCCTGTATTCCCCTGTGTGGGTCAACAGCCGTGTCCGGGGTCTGTCCTGGAGTAGCACCTGGTCCCTCTGCTCGGTTCCTCCTTGGTGCACTGGCGTCGTATGCCGTCGTGCGACCCTGGTCGGATCGGGTGAATACTTAGTCACGCCCCTCCAGGCATTCACTCTCCGGCACGGTCCAGTGGAATCACTACCAATCACACGCACACGCCGCTTAGCCCGGGCGTGTGCATAACAGCATGCTCAGGCCATGGTTCCCGTTGAGCCCCACGGCCTTCGCTCTTTGAGAAGTTTTTCCAGCGAATACATGCATTAAAATAAAATAAATAAATTTTTTTCCCCCTTTAGCTGAGTTCCAGGCGAATTACGCACCCGTCCAGATGGATCTATCAGCTCTCGTTCCTGCGGATCCGCCACGTTACTATGGGGATCCAAGACAGTGTCGTGCATTTGTGGAGCAATGCATGCTACACTTTAAGGCCTACCCTCTCTATTTTCCTTCCGATTGGGCTAAAGTGGCCTTTATGATTGACTACCTAGCGGGTGATGCCTTGAAATGGGTCACCCCCCTATGGGAAGCATGGGATCCTGTCATCCTTGACCTGCAGGCCTTCCTGGTGGCCTTTCGTATGGTCTTCGAGGACCCTAACTCTGAAGCCCCTGCTGAAGCTTCACTTCCCAATATCCCGGAGCAGCCCCGACGGGTAATGTGTGTGGGTAGCGCAATAGTCCTCCAGCCCAATGAGACTACTGCCCACCCAGAATCCTCACAGGGTGACTACGCTTTCCGGAATACTTCTCTCAACCTCAAGAGGCAGCCCAGACGTGCTAGACTTAGAGGCAAGCCGTCACGCCAGGGTCTGTCCTCCCTGAGACCTCCTGACCCCAACCTTGAAGTCCCTACTGAAGCTTCATCTCCCTGTATCCCGGAGAAACCCCAATGGGTAATGTGCGTGGGTAGTGCACCAGTTCTCCTGGCCGAAGAGACTTCTGCCCATCCAGACTCCACACAGGAGAACTTCCTGCACCCGGCATCAGATGCTTCTTTCTCTTTAACCGGTGTGCATGTCCAAGGATGCTCCAAAGCTGTGGTTACCTCAGAGTCTGTGCACCTCTACTACCTGGCGGAGGATCCCCTGTTGCCTCCTGAACCCTCCGGGATACCACTCGATGACAAATGGAGAGAGACTTCTCTACACCCGGTACTCAATACTTTGTCCGCTTCGTCCTGTGAGCCTGACAATGGGTACCCCAAAGTGGTAGTTACCTCCGAGTCTCTACACCCCTCCGACCAGGCGGAGGATCTCCAGTTGTCTCCTGAACCCTTCGGGGTGCTACCTGGTAGCGAAAGGACAGAGACTTTCCTATACTCTGTACCTGATACCTCGCTCGCTTCGTCCAGTGAGTCCAACTTAGTGTACTCCGAAGCAGAGGTTACTCCTGAGTCTCTACACCCCTCCGACCAGGCGGAGGACCTCCAGTTGTGTTCAGAATCCTTCGGGGTGCCACCTGGTGGTGAATGGACAGAGACTTTCCTATATCCTGGATCTGATACCTCGCTTGCTTCGTCCAGTGAGTCCGACCTAGTGTACTCTGAAGCAGAGGTTACCCGTGAGACTCTACACCCCTCTGACCAGGCGGAGGACCGCCAGCTGTCTCCAGAACCCTTCGGGGTGCCACCTGGTGGTGAATGGACAGAGACTTTCCTATACTCGGTACCCGATACCTCGCCTGCTTCCTCCAGTGAGTCCGACCTAGTGTACTCTGAAGCAGAGGTTACCCGTGAGTCTCTACACCCCTCTGACCAGGCGGAGGACCGCCAGCTGTCTCCAGAACCCTTCGGGGTGCCACCTGGTGGTGAATGGACAGAGACTTTCCTATACTCGGTACCCGATACCTCGCCTGCTTCCTCCAGTGAGTCCGACCTAGTGTACTCTGAAGCAGTTGTTTTCTCTGAGCCTCTGCACTCTTCTGACCCGGCGGAGGACCTCCAGTTGTTTCCTGAATCCTCCGGGATACCACCAGATAACAAAGAGACAGTGACTTTTCCTCATTATATACCTGATAACCCGTCTATTTCTTCCTGTGAGCTTGACAAGATGTACCTCGAAGCAGAGATTACCCTTAAGTCTCTGTCCCCCTCCAACCCAGTGAACGACTGGTCCTCGAATTCCCTGCGGAAGATTCTGGCAGGCCTGAAGAAGAGGGGGCGTAAGGGGGGAGGTACTGTAACATACCTGGCGGCGTCCTTGCATGGTGGTCCATCTCCCACTGTGCAAGAGGGCGCACTTGATCTCCTGTCCAGAATGTCTCTCTGGCTTCCCTCCATGCTGTCTGTTTGTGTCTGTTTCTGCTGCTTAAGGGCGGCGCCCGATCACTCCCTGCCTTTTGTACCTGCTGTGGGTCACACCCCTTGTGCGTCCTCAGCCTATTGCTGTCTGTCACTTGGTATATAGCTCAGCAGCTCCCTTCTATCCCTGCCTGAGCATAGTGTTTCCTTCAGTGTGTGCTTGCACTCTGAAGGTGCCAGGTCCCGTCTCTTGTGTCCTGCTTTTTGTATCAGTTCCCGTGTCTGAACTGAGTCCTGTATGTCTCCTGCTTTGCGGTATCAGCTCCCGTGTCTGAACTGAGTCCTGTATGTCTCCTGCTTTGCGGTATCAGCTCCCGTGTCTGAACTGAGTCCTGTATGTCTCCTGCTTTGCGGTTTCAGCTCCCGTGTCTGAACTGACTCCTTTCTGTGTTCTCTTGTCTGTCCTGTCTGAACACGCTCCTAGCCTGTTCCTCTCGCCTTCTAGTGGCCGATTTCCTAGACCCGCTCCTGTGTCTGGTCTGTCCTGTCTGAACACGCTCCTTGCCTGTTCGTTCCGCCTTCTAGTGGCCGATTTCCTAGACCCGCTCCTGCGTCTGGTCTGTCCTGTCTGAACACGCTCCTTGCCTGTTCGTTCCGCCTCTCTGGGGGCCGTATTCCCAGACCCGCTCCTGTATCCCTCTGCAGTGTCGGTCTCCTCCGTACACTCAGTTCCAGTCTGAACTCTCTCCTGTCCTTTACCTGTTTTGCCTCTATGTCCGTTCCCTTCCTTTTTCTGCAGAGTCTGAACTCGTACCTAACTCCTGCTTATTGTCTCTGCAAGTACTGTGTGAGTATCTGGCTCTGTCTTTCCCTTCCTGTCTGTTCCGTGTGAACAGAGCCCTGTCCTCCCTGCTCAGCCTTGTCGGCACTCTAGCTGTGCTTGCCTGTAACCCTCTGCCTGTATTGTTTCTGAGTCCCGGTGTGTACTGGGTCCTATCCCGCCTGTGTTCCTACCTGCTAGTGCCTCCCTGTCTGCACTCTAGCTGTGCTTGCCTTTACCCCCCTGCCTGCATACCCGCCTGCCTGCATACCAGTCGTGCCTGCCTATACCCTCCAGTCTGTGTGCCAGCCTACCAGCCTGTTCCTGTATTCCCCTGTGTGGGTCAACAGCCGTGTCCGGGGTCTGTCCTGGAGTAGCACCTGGTCCCTCTGCTCGGTTCCTCCTTGGTGCACTGGCGTCGTATGCCGTCGTGCGACCCTGGTCGGATCGGGTGAATACTTAGTCACGCCCCTCCAGGCATTCACTCTCCGGCACGGTCCAGTGGAATCACTACCAATCACACGCACACGCCGCTTAGCCCGGGCGTGTGCATAACAATGTGTCATTGGCAGTGTATGTCACATGTCCTTGCCCTATAAGACCAAGCCATTTTCCCCGTCGCCACCATTTTCTCACTGCTGCAGCTGCGTGTTAGACGGCACCGCTGTTGCTGTGTGCGCTATACCTTGTTAATTTCAAGCCAATTTTCGCACAAATCTACAGATAGCTTGGGAGTAGGGAATAGTTGTGATTGCAGTCCTTTTAAGGACTAGGTTACAGCATTTCCTACGACTTTTATCAGGCAGGTCTGTGCTCTTAAATAGATAGATTGTGGGAGTAAAGACTAATTGTAATTGGAGTCCTTTTCAGGACTAGGTTACATCAGTTCCTATCAGTTTTTGCCAGGCAGGTCTGTGCCAGTGCTGTGCAAGTTTTTTTCACAGCATTTGGCTGAATCTAGCAAAGCTAATCCTTTTTGGCCTATTGCAGAGTGTGTTAGTCAGTGGAGTAGCCTATCTGTGCTGCAAGATATAACACCTGTGTATAGAATACCAATTTTTTTACTGCACCTAGTGAAGTAAAATCTTTTGGGCATAGCATCATTCTATTAGTCCATCTATACAGACCTCCATCAGGTTGCAAATTAAAACTAATTTTTATCTGCATCTACAGTACCTCTGAAAAAATATTTGGGCTTCTAGCTGTGTGTGGGACTTGTTGTATTAGTCCATCTATACTGACCTCCATCAGGTTGCAAACTGAATATATTTTTTTCTGCATCTACCTCTGAAAAAATATTTGGGCTTCTAGCAGTGTGTGGGACTTGTTGTATTAGTCCATCTATACTGACCTCCATCAGGTTGCAAATTAAAAATAATTTGTATCTGCATCTACAGTACCTCTGAAAAAATATTTGGGCTTCTAGCTGTGTGTGGGACTTGTTGTATTAGTCCATCTATACTGACCTCCATCAGGTTGCAAACTGAATATATCTTTTTCTGCATCTACCTCTGAAAAAATATTGGGCTTCTAGCTGTGTGTGGGTCTTGTTCTATTAATCCATCTATACTGACCTCCATCAGGTTGCAAACTGAATATAATTTTTTTCTGCATCTAGCTCTGAAAAAATATTTGGCCTTCTAGCAGTGTGTCGGACTTTCTCTATTAGTCCATCTATACTGACCTCCATCAGGTTGCAAATTAAAAATAATTTTTATCTGCATCTACAGTACCTCTGAAAAAATATTTGGGCTTCTAGCTGTGTGTGGGACTTGTTGTATTAGTCCATCTATCCTGACCTCCATCAGGTTGCAAATTAAAAATAATTTGTATCTGCATCTACAGTACCTCTGAAAAAATATTTGGGCTTCTAGCTGTGTGTGGGACTTGTTGTATTAGTCCATCTATACTGACCTCCATCAGGTTGCAAACTGAATATATTTTTTTCTGCATCTACCTCTGAAAAAATATTTGAGCTTCTAGCTGTGTGTGGGACTTGTTGTATTAGTCCATCTATACTGACCTCCATCAGGTTGCAAATTAAAAATAATTTTTATCTGCATCTACAGTACCTCTGAAAAAATATTTGGGCTTCTAGCTGTGTGTGGGACTTGTTGTATTAGTCCATCTATACTGACCTCCATCAGGTTGCAAATTAAAAATAATTTGTATCTGCATCTACAGTACCTCTGAAAAAATATTTGGGCTTCTAGCTGTGTGTGGGACTTGTTGTATTAGTCCATCTATACTGACCTCCATCAGGTTGCAAACTGAATATATTTTTTTCTGCATCTACCTCTGAAAAAATATTTGGGCTTCTAGCTGTGTGTGGGACTTGTTGTATTAGTCCATCTATACTGACCTCCATCAGGTTGCAAACTGAATATAATTTTTTTCTGCATCTACCTCTGAAAAAATATTTGGCCTTGTAGCAGTGTGTCGGACTTTCTCTATTAGTCCATCTATACTGACCTCCATCAGGTTGCAAACTGAATATATTTTTTTCTGCATCTAACCCAGCCAATAGTTTTGGCCTAATACCACAGTTTGGCCACTCAGCTCTGCTCGGTTACCATCCATTGTTTTTTTGTGCAAACAACTCCAAAGTTGTGAATTAGTTAACCACCAAAATGAGTGGAAAAAGGCCTGCTGCTGGTGGAAAGGGGAATAGGCGTGTTGGGAAGGGGAAAAAAGGTTGTGTCCGTGGGGTAGGTGTTAAAGCAACAGTAACATCTGCAGAAGAAAGACCATCTTCCAGCCAAACTAAAATGTCTACTTCTTTTAGCGGACAATGTGATAAGATCCCTTTCTTACGGCCACGCCAATCGCTACAAATTCCAGATGAGGCACAAAAACAGCAGGTGCTTCAACGGATATCAAGTGCTCCTTTAAGTGGGCTCTCCTCCACATCAACTTCAACATCACAAATACTCCAGTTCTCAAAGGTGTCACCCAAATCGCACTTGCTTCCTCACAGCTCCCAAATCTCCAGCTGCCCGTCTGAGTATGAGGTAGAACAGATGGTTGAGTCTGCAGAGCTGTTTATGACGCGCCCCTGGGCCTTCGTCGCGCGGCATCGCGCGCACGGGAGCTTACCCGGAGCCGGATCTGTTGAGGGTTGTAGTCTCGTGGCGGTGACCCGGTCCGTGCCCAGGGAGTCAAACTGAGCGGCGATGTATCAGCGGTAGATGTTGGACGACTACGCCACCCGTTGAGTACAGCTAAGGAGCTGCTGCTGCAGGGCAGACCGCTGAGGCCGGTGGTAGGATTGTGCAGCGTGATAGTATAACCCCCAACGGGAGGGGTATGGCCTCAGGGCAGCCGACGTGGATGATGGGGGTAGCAGGAATCACTCAGAGACGATGCGGTGTGATTCAGGGTCTTTACTGGTGACAAAGATAGACCCTCCCGGAGTACTGGCTAGCGATTGGGGCCTGGTCAGTCCTTGAGCAGATGGGATCTCCCCTGGCCAGGCGGAGTTGTAGGCCTCCCAAACTAACTGTACTCTTCTGGCTACCTTGCTAGAGGCGGGTATAAGTAGCCCACGTCCCTGAGTGTACCGTGTGGTGCTCACCCGAATGGCCGGTGACTCGGGGCCTTCTAGTAGCTTCCGCTCCACGACGGCAGTGCTGGTCCCATGCGTGTGACCGTGCCTTCGGGTTTCTTGGCCAGAGGACCTGAAATCCCCTGCCTGACGGATTCTACTGCTGGGTAGGAGTTAGTCCCCACAGCCTCGGACTCCGGGTCCGGTAAGAAATCTTCTCAGTCAGGGCGAGCTCTGCAGCTGCCAGCCCCTGACTCCTTGTAACAGTGCTCCCACAGAGCTCCTGTTGTTTCTTCCCATAGCTGCTTCTCTTCTCTGTCTCTACTTCTGGCATGGCCCAGGAGCTGGGCCCAGCCGGAGCCACAGCTCCCTGTCAGCCCTCCTGGCTGAACTCTCCCTCTGAACTCTCTAACCCTGCCTCAGCCCCAGGTTTATATAGGGGAAGTTCTTCCCCTCCCAGGACGGGGCAGGAGGTGTGGCATGCATAGGATTCCTGACCAAGAGACCTCCCACCTGCTCTCAGACATAACATTGCTGTTACTGTGGAAACCAGACCCCTGGGGTGCCACATTTACTCATACTATAGCCTGGGAATCAGAGGTCGACTCCAGCGCTTCTGTGAATCCAGACGAGGAAATGATCTGCACTGATGCCCAGAATCTTTATGAGTCGGATCCAGGACCAGACGCAGAAGGTTCTGACCATAATGTAGACCCTCATTCCCAAACTGTAACTCCTGTTGGTGGAGACAATGAGGAAGACGATGATAAGACTCAAATACCTGATTGGAGCGACAACTTTAGTTTTTTGTCAGGGCAGGAACAGGTTGGCTCTGAGGACGACGGGTGTGATAACACACAGGGTGATGATGATGAGGTTGGAGATCCCACTTACTGTCAACCCACAGTCAGCCAAGAGATGAGGTCAGCAGAGGAGGTGGAGGAAGATGCTAGTGACGACGAGGTCAGGTTGCGCCTTCCTGGACAGAGACGTAGTACTGGAAGCACGTCAACAACTGCATCCTCAAACACAACTCTGCCTCTCACCACAAGTCGTGGTGGCTCTTCAGGTCGCATGGGTGCTAAGCCTTGCATAGCCTGGGCATTTTTTCAGATCGATAAAGATGACCCAACTCGTGTTATCTGTAACATTTGTCAGCAAAAGCTAAGTAGAGGCCAAAAAATACATAGTTTGAGTACTTCATGCATGAACCGGCACATGGACATGAAGCATAAGTTGCAGTGGGAAGCTCAGTGTGCTACAATGCGGCCTAGCCGGCCGGGCCAACCACCGTCTGCCATATCTTGTGCATCCGCGGCCTCTTCATCCTCTGTGACTGGGGGGACAGCAGTTACACCTGTTTTGGGGCGCAGACCTGCCACCTCTTTACCCGCAACAGCCAGCGTGATTGGCAGGTCATCATTTTCTTTGGAGGTGGTAACACCAGCTGGTGTTGAGCGCTGTCCGACATCGATAGCACCACCTTTGGATCAAGGCAACCTAACATGTCCGCCTGCATCTTCCTCACAGACCGGCAGTTTGCCGGGGACACCCTTATCAACCCCGTCTAAGCACAATAGCCAGCCCTCGGTCCCTCAGATGTGGACAAGTAAAAGACCATTTCCTCCTAGCCATGAGAAAGCTAAGAGGTTGAATTTCACCATCTGCAAGCTCTTGGCTACAGAAATGCTGCCTTTCCGCCTGGTGGACACAGAGGATTTTCGAGACCTTATGTCCGTCGCAGTGCCCCAGTACCAGATGCCCAGTCGGCACTACTTCTCAAAGAAAGGTGTGCCTGCGCTCCACCAGCATGTCGCACACAACATCACCGCTTCTTTGAGAAACTCTGTGTGTGACAGGGTGCATTTCACCACAGACACTTGGACGAGTAGGCATGGACAGGGGCGTTACATGTCGCTGACTGGGCACTGGGTAACTATGGTGACAGCAGGACAAGGGGCTGCTGTCCAAGTCTTGCCGTCCCCACGAGTTGTGCGTCAATCCTCTTTATGTCAAAGTTCCTCCACTGCTTCTGCCTCCTCAACCTCCTCTCGGTCTTCCACCTGCACCCAAAGCCTGTCTGGTCATGCCACAAGCTTTCTAACTGCGCAGAAGGGATCCTGCACACCTCCTTACTATGCTGGCAGTAGGGCTCAACGTCATCAGGCGGTTTTTACATTGAAATGTCTGGGAAATGTGAGTCACACAGCTGAGGAGTTGTGGTCAGCTCTGGAGAACCAATTTCATGAATGGTTGTCTCCACTGGACCTGAAACCAGGGAAGGCCGTGTGCGACAATGCTGCAAACCTGGGTGCGGCCCTTCGCCAGGGCAATGTCACACACGTGCCTTGTATGGCTCACGTGTTGAACCTGGTTGTCCAGCAATTTTTAGCCCACTATCCCAGACTAGATGGCCTTCTGCAGAGGGCACGGTCGCTGTGTGCTCACTTCCGCCGTTCGCATCCCGCAGCTCAGCGACTTACATCTCTACAGAAGTCGTTGGGCCTGCCACTTCACCGGCTAAAATGCGATGTGCCTACCCGGTGGAATTCAACTCTGCACATGTTGCAGCGACTGTGGCAGCACCGACAAGCCCTGGTGCAATACGTTCTGACGTATAGCCTGGGCCAACGAGATTCAGAGGTGGGGCAAATCACGCTGGAGGAGTGGTCTCAGATCAGGGACCTATGCACCCTTCTGCACAGTTTTGAAATGGCGACGAAGATGTTTAGTGCTGACGATGCCATTATCAGCATGACTATTCCGGTGATTTACATGCTGGAGCACATGTTAAACAGAATTCGGAGTCAGGTGGTGGCACTAGAGGAGGTGGAGGAAGTAGAGGAGGAGGAGTTGTATGCGGAAGGGCTAACATCTGCAAGGTCCAGACGGTCGGCAGCACCAAGGCGGCAGGCATGTGAGGGTGGGGGAGATGGTTTTACCAGGGCGCATGGTAGCAGCCAAACTAGTGAGGAAGGTGCAGGAGCCCAGGAAGAAGTGGAGGACGAACTGATGGAAGACTCATCAGATGAGGGAGACCTTGATCACATTTCTGTTGTGCGAGGTTGGGGGGAGAGGACAGAGGAAGGAAGCATGATTGTTACCTAGCCACCAACACAACAGGGACTTGGTGCTCCTGGATGCGCAACACACATGAGTGCCTTCTTGCTGCACTACCTGCAACATGACCCTCGAATTGTGAGAATTAGAAATAATCCTGACTACTGGGTTGCCACACTGTTAGATCCCCGGTACAAAAGTAAATTTGCAGAAATTATTCCTGCCATAGAAAGGGATGCACGCATGCAGGAGTATCAGCAGAGACTGTTGCAGAATCTTACATGTGCTTTTCCACAAAATACCAGTGGTGCACGTAGTGAATCTCACAGTTCCAACTTGCCAACCGTGGGACCGTCAAGTGTTCAGCACTCAAACCGTAACAGAACCACAGTATCTGGTGGTAACATCAATTTTGCGGAATCATTTCACCACTTTTTTAGCCCATCCTTTGCAAGGCCACAGGAGACAAGAAGTCTGACACATAGTCAACGCCTAGAGACGATGGTACAGGAGTATCTCCAAGTAAACATTGAAGCCACGACTGTGTCACTGGACCCTTGCTCTTTTTGGGCTTCCAATCTGGATAAATGGCCGGAGCTAGCCACTTACGCCTTGGAGATCTTGTCATGCCCCGCAGCCAGCGTTCTGTCTGAACGTGTGTTCAGCGCTGCTGGTGGTGTGCTGACAGATAAGCGCACGCGGCTCTCCACTGATAATGTAGACAGACTCACGTTCATAAAGATGAACAAATCATGGATCCGAAACGACTTTTCTACCCCTGTGTCATCCTGGGGAGAGTAAAAGCTTGATGATTGTTTAAAATCACCCTACCAACCGTTTTAAGCTTTCAAATTACTAATCATGTTTATCTGTATCTTGACTGGAAAATAATTTGGGCTTTGTAGCAGTGTGCAGCACTGATCCTATTAGGCCATCTATAATAAGCTCCACCAGAAAAAATAATTTTTAGCTGCATCTAGCCCGGAAAATAATTTTGGGGCTCCGAGATGCGCAAGACACATAAGTGCCTTCTTGCTGCACTACCTGCAGCATGACCCTCATATTGTCAGAATTCGAAGTAATCATGACTACTGGGTTGCCACACTCTTAGATCCCCCAAACTTTTCGATCAACCTTTTCATTTTAATAAAGACCAAAAAAATGGTCATTTTTGAAATTATAAGCATTAGCAGGTTGTTAGAAACTGAAATCAAACAGTTTTCAACTCAAAACTTTATTCTAGGTGATGTTACATTTTCACATAGGACCCCTTGTTCGAAAGGAGCTTCTGAACTCTCTCGTCCATTGAATTTGTCAGGTTTTGGATGGTTTCTGCTTCAATTGTTTTGCATGAGGACAGAATACCCTCCCAGAGCTGTTGCTTAGATGTGAACTGCCTCCCGCCATCATAGACACTCCTTTTAATGATGCTCCAAAGGTTCTGAATGGGGTAGAGGTCAGGGGAGCATGGGGGTCACACCATAAGTTTGTCCCCTTTTATGCCCATATCAGCCAGAGATGCAGATGTTTTATGTGCAGCATGAGATGGTGCATTATCATGCAGAAAAATGATCTTGCTGTGAAATACACGGTTCTTCTTCTTGAACCATGGCAGGAAGTGCTGTTTGAGAAAATCCACATACATTATGGAGTTCATCTTTAGCGCCTTCAGGGATCCTAAAGGGGCCGACAATCTCTCTCCCCATGATTCCAGCCCAAAACATTACTCCACCTCCTCCTTGTTGGCGCTGTAGCCGTGTTTGCGTGGGGTGTCCATCAACCAGCCATCCTCCACTCCATCCATCTGGACCATCGAGCGCTGCACGGCACTCATCCGTGAACAAAACAGTTTTGAAATCAGTCTTCATGTAATGTTTGGCCCACTGGAGCCGTTTCTGCTTGTGTGAAGTGGATAGAGGAGGTCGACAGGATGGCGTATGCACAGCTGCAAACCTCTGAAGGACCCTGCATCTTGTTGTTCGGGGGACGTTGGAGGCACAAGCAGCTTCAAAAATTTGTCTGCTGCTATGACAAGGCTTTTTTGCCGCTGCTCTTTCAACCTGACGTAATTGCCTGTAGGAAAGAGTCCTCAATTTGCCCTTATCAGCACGCACACGTGTGTACTGTGAATCAGCTACATACTTCTTGATTGCCAAGACACTTCATCCTGATCATCGCACAATGTTGATTGTAGTCATGCCTTGACCTAAACACTCCACAATTTGTTGCTTCTCAGCAGCCGACACATCCTTTTTCTTTCCCATTTTGGCAGAAAATGTAGGCTGCTGAATAATGTGAGAGAGCCTTCTTAAGTAGTCTTGCCTTTCATTGGACACACCTGACAAACTAATTAGCACAGGTGTCTGCAATTGCTTACAGTGATATAAAGAGCCCTGACACACATCACCATCAATGAGTTTAACTGACAAACAAACAAATTCTTCCCTTATCACTCCTAAACACTTTTTGCATAATAATTTGGAACACAGTGTACATGTGCTTTTCCACAAAACACCAGTGGTTCACGTAGTGAATCTTACAGTTCTAACTTGCCAACCGTGGTCTGTATGGAGTTGTTCAATAAAGGGCCCAAAATTAAGATAACATAGATGGGAGAGGTCTCTATGAATAGGAATTCCTAAGTATTTGATACCCTGTGAGGGCCAGGCAAAGGGAAAGTTGGACTGGATGGAATCCTATATGGATTTGGGGAGGGAGACATCGAGGGCCTCAGACTTCGCTGCATTGATTTTAAAATTTGACCATGTAACAAAGTGATCTATTTCAGCCATAACAGCATGGATGGATATATGTGATTGAGTGATATATACTAGGACATCATCAGCAAATAGAGAGCACTTGTACTCGGTGCCTCCCACCTCAATCCACCTAATATTGGGGTTATGGCGAATTGATGAGAGCAGGTGCTCCGTCACTAGGATGTATAAGAGAGGGGACAGAGAACATCCCTGCCTTGTCCCATTGGTGATTGTGAAAGGTGATGAAAATGTTCTGACGCGCCCCCTGGGCCTTGGGACACCTGGAGCCGGACCCTTTTTGGTGGATGCTGGTGGTTGTAGTCTCCGTGGCGGCAACCCGGTTCCATGGCTCAGGGCGGTCAAACCAGTGGCGGAACTATTTATGTGGTTTTGATGTTTAAATGTCCGACTACGCCACCCGTGGATTGCGGTCAGAGTGAACCGCCGCTACAGGGCAGACCGCTGAGGCTGGTGTTGTGGGTGCAGCAGAGCGTAGCATAACTCCCCACGGGAGGAGTATAGCCTCAGGGCAGTGTATGCGTAGGATGGAGGTGATGGTGCAGGGCAGCAGCAGTAACGACACGGAGTCAGTGATGCAGTCCAGGGCCTTTACTCACAGTTCTTATTATCCAGACCACGTCTGCAGGTAACGGCTGCCCACGTCGTACTGTGCTCACCAGGTGAGGGGCTCAGACAACTCCCAGATAACTTTGGAGCGCTTCACAGGACCCCCTTTGTGTGTCCTTTGTCTGGCCTTTCTTACCACCCCTTCTGTCCGGCTGCCTCGGGCCTCCTCTTGGTAAACTTGGCGCCAGTTTCCCTGACCCTATGTGGTGCCTTCCTAGCGGGTGTAGCGAGGGGCTGCGCCACATAAAATGTCACAGCCTCCTGTTTCTAGCTGAGGGTCGTTTCCTGCCTCCACTAGTTTTGGGGACCGGTCTCCCCCTTTGGCCTGACCCCTCCACGCAGGTGGATTCTGGCGTGCGGTGGCGACTCGCCCGTCCGCACCCCTGAGATCCCTTCGTTCCTCGTTCCTGGAGCCTTCTCCGCTCCTCTTCCTTCCTTCTCCCTCTTCCAGGCCTGGGCCTCTGTTACTAGGCCCGCCTCCGGAGCAGAGCTCATGCAGAGCCCCTGCTCCCTGCCACTTCTGCTCAGACTTCTCTGCACTGAACTAAGATGGTGCCCACCTTTTATACTCCCTTCTCAATGCACCCAGGAACTGCTTCCTCCCTGCTCCTGCACTACAGGGTTCCCCTTCCTCAGTGTTCCCTCCCCCCACTCCAGCCAGGGACAGGGACTGTCGTGCCCATCTCAGGGGCATATTGGTCGCCCTGCCCCACGGCAATGTGGTGTAATGCATGCAGGTGTCGGGTCCTGATCCACACTACATCCTTACCTGAGAGTGAGATATCACACCTCTGGGTGAGGTGCAATACCTCTGTAGCAACCGAGCCCTCAGGGTGCTACAGTTCCATTTATCTTCAGCCTAGGTGACGTATTGCGATACAGGGCCGTGATTTTGGCTATAAAAGGGTCCCCTAGACCCCTACCCCAAGCTTTTTAAGAGAATCATATATGGCGTGCCAGGAGACTCTATGGAATGCTTTCTCAGCATCCAACGAGAGTATCTAATTACAAATTTTTAACTGCATCTAGCCCAGGAAATACTTTGTGCCTAGTAGCAGGGTCTGCTAGTCAGTGGATTATCCCGGCTGTTAAGCAAGCTACACCACCTGTAGTTTGGACACTTCATTTTTTCAAAGGAAATGCTTCGGGACCACGGGATACTCAGTGAAGAGCATCAGGAGGCACCCCAAGGCATAGGGGCTGGGACTGGCAGTAGGATGCCTTGCGGTGGACAGCCGAGCTTGATCCTTATAAAAGCTTTTTAACTGCAGCAGCTTTAGTGGACGCTACTGGAGCTGGAATTACGCGGCTGCTGGCATGAGACTTGCCCTCCAATAGATCCTTGTAAATGGATTTAAAGTGTATTCATTCAAATTAGAGAGACAATTTAAATTAAAAAGCTTAGAGCTGCCTCCACCACAGGGGGGCTCGCTCGACCCACCAGCGGACAGGCACCAGTATTGGGAGAGGGGGGCTGGCCATCAGGGTTCACCGCGGCTCTGGCACAAACCCGGCGACACGGAGGTGGCACGGGCAGGAGCGGACTGGCCGTGTCGGCTTCTCACTTTTTGGATTTTAGAAGGGCATGACATGCCTATATCTGTGTCTCCCCCTCCTTTTACTCCTCCACCTCTTTTATTTTCGCATGACTATGTGTACTTGTCGCTTTTCCATGTGTTAGTTATGTCTTCTGAGCAGTTTGTCAGCTTTTGGACACCTTTGAAGGTGTTTTCTATGTGTTTCTATGTGTTTTTGTTTGCCTGCCATTGGTTTTAACGGTGTTCGAAGGTGTTCGACGAACAGTTCGACGAACAGTTCGGCGAACACACGGGTGTTCGACGAACCGAACTCGAACACTACGGGGGTGGCTCAACACTAATCCTCACACCACACAGACCCGTGTTCCCTTTTAAGATAGTTACCATAGGGAAGGGAGAAGAGAGGACTAGAATGTGGAATAAAATATAACCTTTATTGGTAAATATTAAAATAATGTGATTAAAATCAAAATAACCGTTGTTAATCTGTTGTTAAGATATATCTATGATATGTTTACTGGGATTATCTGTCTGTTGAGATCCGCAATAACGCCTGGCTATCTGTCATCCGGGTGAAAGACTGCTATTGGTGCCGCATCACATGCCAATGTGTAATACTGTAGCAAAATCAGGTAAAACTGTGTTAATCCTAGCACTGCAGGTCTTAATTAGATGCACCTTGCTTGCTTTAACTATGAACCAGGGCATGTGTTCACCTTGGTGGGTCAGTCTGCTTAATATTGAGCAAAACTGAGTGTGCTGCTGGTTTGTGACCAGCTAAAATGTGAGCAGTAGCTGTGAGAGAGACCAGTCACAATCTCTCCCTGAATGGAGACTGCATGGGTCAGCTAGGAAAGCTGATCAGTCTGTATGTTGGAGCTGCACAGAACCGTGTGGAAGGTGCAGCCAGTTCAGTGTGAGTGCCTTGGGTTGAACACTCCTGTTTGGTGCTGGAAGCTGCTGGAGCTTGATCTAAAGGGGATACTGGTGGGATCATGCCTTTTTGGTGTATGAAGTTTGCTCGGGGAGAATGGACTGTAATCTCTTAGGGTGAGCCCACACTAACCTATGTGCCCTGCTAAATGAACTGTTCATTTTCTGTGATCCCTTGGTTTTGAATCCCT
The DNA here is from genome assembly GCF_046119375.1 of Phyllobates terribilis. Classification (NCBI taxonomy): domain Eukaryota; kingdom Metazoa; phylum Chordata; class Amphibia; order Anura; family Dendrobatidae; genus Phyllobates; species Phyllobates terribilis. The sequence goes on from NW_027362768.1 coordinate 337,667,593, forward strand.
TAAAGTTTTATGAAAGCAATAAAACTGTACCTGTTTGGACCTAACTGTATTGCCTGTGTGAACGCTACCTAATGCCTACCTAACAGCGTGAATCCCAAGAATACATAGATTGCATCTCAGTAGCCCATCATTAGCCTTCTCCTCTAGCCACCTATGAAACTCCTCTGGTTCAAGTTGTAGCTCTTCATCTATGAAGAGGACCTGTCAACAGATTAAAAGTGTTCAGTTTTTGCTCTTATTTTATTCCCTCTGAGAATTCTTGTGAATCGGCCATACGGTTTAGAAGATATGGGCCTTTTTATTTGATACTAATTTTACGCTCTAGTCTTTACCAATGGGGCAAAGCTCACAGGATCCTCTGGGGTGTGTATTTAGGGTTGTCTGCATTATTACCTACTCTAATAGTGAAGACGTTGAATATATTCTAAGAACATAACAGCAACAAATTAGATCCCATTTTATACATTTTTACATTTTTTAAGGTTATTTTATCGATTTAGAGGAAGTATAATGCAAAAATCTCAAAACTTAACAAAGTAGAATCCAGGTTCAATAATGATTACATAGGACTGATCTTTAAAGTGAATGTTTTTCCTTATGTATTCTTAATAGCAGGCACAAGCGGAAGAAGGGATTCAGAGACAGTGGAAATATCAGAAAGTTTTATCTTCTCTTCATTGGCGGATGTGGGCTTCCATCTTCTTGCTCCTGACTTGGTATTATATTCATACGTGTTCCCTGTGACTGATACAACAGAAGAGATTTAATAGACTTTACTTATATCGGAACATAAATTTACCTGTGAATTATTTTTTTTACTTTTCAGGTTTTCTGGGACACTTTTAGAAACTTATGATTAATCTAGACTTTGTTGCATTAAGCCTCTCCATTCAATTAATGAGCAAAAAAATAATTTACAATATTAAAAACCTATCTTTTAAAGGAAAGTTAAAGGAAATCTATATGCAGGCTTTTGATATCGAATCTGAGAGCAACATGATTTAGGGGCAGAGACCCTGATTCCAGGGATGTGTAGGAAGGTAGGCAGTGTGTTGAAGTTTCAATAAAGTCAGGGTTTTATCAGCAGGAGATTATCACTACAGGACTAGGTGCCTCGTGCCAGCTAGTCCCACCACACCCCCAGCACTGATTGGCAGCCTGTTGACATTGTACAGTGTACACAGAAAGCAGCCAATCAGTGGTGTGGGTGGGGTTATACAGGGCTCAGCATTCAGAGATCTGATGGATCTGCAGCAGAGAAAATTGTGCTTGCATTAAAATGACAGCAGGCAGTCCAGCAAATGACACATAATCAGAATCAGGGTCTCAGCCCCTACATCATGCCGCTCTCAGAAAACCTACCTTTAAAACAAGCCAAGAAACGTAGCTTAAAAATCCATTTTCTTACTGCAGTCAGAGCAGTGGGGGGAGGCTCCTGCTGCCGCCAGTTTTTCCTTTTTACAACCACACAGAGAACAGTAAGGAAAAGGAGGAGGGACAAGGCTAAGCTCCTGAGTCATACAGAGAAGATGTCTTAATAAATTTCTATATTTTAATTGTAATATGAGACAAAATAAGACCAAAGAATTTTAAAAGATTAGGGAAGGAATTGCTGGAATATCGGTTAATTTTGTAAGTTTAGTGTTCCTTTAAATGAAAAACATGGTCAGTTTCATCCTGCGCCACATGGGTTGTATCTATTGTTGCAGGTCAGCTCTATTGTAGTGAATTGAACTGGACTGTAATACCACATACAACCTCCATAGAGAAATGGAGCTGTTTATAAAATAAATAAGTCATGTTTGTGCCTCTTCTGGTTTGTAGGCCTGGCAATCGTTGAGGCATGATGTAGACATGATGTTGCACCAAGTGTAGAACCCTCCTGTTTGTTTTTTCATCTTGTGTTTTGCGGTCACGTGACCATCTGCTTTTATATTCCAGCTCCGCCCTTTTGACTCTGCTGGACTTCAGCGTTTGACTGTTTCTCTAGCCAGGTGCTTCGGTGCCTTTCTCTGTCAGCTCGCTTGGTCCTTCTGGGACCTCTAGTACCTTTTTGTCAGTTTGTCTTTTTATGTTCTGCAACAACTTCTCTGTTTTGAAGGTGTCCCATTTTTGTCCCAGTCCTTAGTTCTTTTAGGGATCCCTCCCCTTATGCTATAGGTCTTCGTTCAGACTAGCCGAGGACTAAGGCGCGTCTGTTCGCTAGGAACAGGCAGCCCGCTACATCATAGGGATTCAGCTCAGTCTTACTGTAGGGACAGCTTTCCCCTATCTTTCCTTAGTACTTGTTGCAGATCATAACACCAAGCCTACTAATCAAAAAAGGTGCAGGTAGAGGGAGGGTTGCAGGGCTCCCACGTGGCATCCATGGACTACTGACATGGCCATTGGACTAGGTTGCTGCGGATCGAGTCGCTTATGTCTACTTAAAAATTCAATTCACCTGGATCCACGGCCTCCCCATCAAAGATGGCTTCTAAGGTGGTTGTTTCCTAAAAGTAACGAGAGAAAAAAAAAGATTTCTCAAGCAAACTAATAGAATATAGTATTCAGTGGTTGTGCTATAAATGGTGTGTATCTAATGGACGACATCAACAGCTCCCTATAAGGGTGTTGCACATCACAAACACTTTAGTTTTTTTCTTGAGTTCTTGTGCTTTGTATTAATTTTAGGGTCTTATTTGGTGTCTGGTTTAAAGGAGTCGTCCAGGTTTGGCACTTTATGTGAGCGCAGACTTGTGAATCCTCACATCACGTTGGAATATGCATACTCCGTCACATTCCGACTAGACGCACGTCTAGTTGGAATGTGGCCACAAGTATATATATTGCATACTTCAGTCACGTGACTGACTGGTTTCGCTGCCGGTCCCAGAGAATCCTGACAGAGCGCACTGTGCACAATGCGAGGATTCAAAAGTCTGCAGTCATGTAAAGCAACTACAGACTTTTATACCAAACTTAGACAACACCTTTAAGTTCTGATTTCCTTTTTTGGAGCTACATCAATTCAGGATGTGGTCTAGGGTCTATATTAATTGTAGGGTCTTATCTAGGATCTGATTTGATTTGGGGACCTTAATTTCTAGTCTGGTCAGGAGTATGTCTAAATTTTTCTTTCTTTATCAATTTTAAGCTTGGGATATAGTCTGAGATCTGAATGAACTATTGAGTCGTCCTACCTGGGGTCTTTATTAATTGTACCGCCTGTTTTGGGGTCTGATTTAATTTTGGGGGTCTATATTCATTTGGGGTCTGTTCTGGAGTCTGTATCCATTTTAGGGTCTTACCTAGGGTCTGCATTCATTTTGAGGGGGGTCTCTATTAATTTGGGGTCTAATTTTATTTGGGGCTCTATGTTAATTTTAGGGTCTTTATTAGTTTTGGCACGTTGTGCGCGGTCTGCATAAACTTTATGGTCATACCTACTACGGTTTGTTTTATTCTTATGGCCTAGTCTTGCGTCTAATTTTTTTTTACCTGTGTATCTATTTTAATGTAAAAGTTATTTATTTTGCCTGTGTTTGCGCCTTTTACGATGTATTTAAGTTTCGCTATTAGCAAGTTCGCTTTTAATCATCTTAGGGCATTAAAATACCTTTTAACAGCCCTGTAAGCAAATATATATAAGAGGTAAAGTTTTAACATAGAGATTGACAATACAATATTATCAAAATAAAATCCACAAGGATATAAAATACCACTCACCGTTATAATTTCCACCTTCTCTTTTTTTGTTCCTAATTATTGTAAGACAAAAGAAAAAAAGTATAAAAACAGTTTATATATAATAGTAAAGACAAAAATCGCAACATTGAAGCCCTGCCTAGGGCGGCCCAAAACACCTCCAAAGTATCCGAGACCACCCATTTTTGGGTTTTTCAGGATTGTCCTTCAAATTCGAGATTTTTGGCTCTTAAATGTATCTTGAGAGACACTTACCTGCTTTGTAAGTCTTGACCCTGTCGGGGATAAACACGGAGAAGTTAGTAGTCGGTCTAGTTACGGGGACGCACAGGACGCACATGGACGTTCTCACCTCTTTTTGGAAACCTTGTTTCTTGCCTTTTGGCACAACGCCTTTATTTTGCCGTATTTCCATAGCAGATGACATGCCCAAGCCAGAAGAGCAGTAAGGAACAGAGCCATGAGGGTAAGGAGAAAGGGCACATACCAGGCGGAGGGGTTATAAGTGTTAACATCCTTGTCTACTATTGTTAGTCCTTTTCTTTTCTGTACAAAAAAAAATTGAAAAAGTAAAACAAATATAAGTAATGAGCAATAACTTCCCATATAGTAAAAGTTGCGCATATTCATAAATGTTCCTTTTTTTAGGTCTATATTGCAGTTCACTTTGTAGAGCAGCAGTTTGTGCTTTAGAGCTGCTCTTCCTACGGTGGGGGAGATAAGACGGTACATTCATTGTCAACAATTAAAGAGTTGAGACTCACAAAATTATAATTATATGAATGGCTCATTCAGACAGCAGTTTTTTATGAACAGGGCTAATTCGTGTTTTCACGGATATCACTCGTATCATGATAGTCTATGGGGCTGTGCACATGTCTGTGATTTTTTGTAGACTGAGTGCCTCATGCAAAATCGTGGAAACTTGTCAAACATTGATCTGGGTGTCGGATTTAATTCGGCAATGCAAGTCTATGGGTCCATGAAAAAAATCGGATAGAACGTGGATGTCATCAATGTGCTGTCCATTTTCACAGACTTTTAAATAGGGGAAGGTGGGAAAAAAATTTCCACATATGACAATCGGACCAATCACAGCCCAGAACAAAGCCAGTATGAAATGTACCCATCAGACCATTATTGGTCAGTGTTACATTAGGACTATCAATATACACTGTGGTAGATCGACTCACTCGGCTTTTTAAGAGGCTGACACAGGAACCGTTTCTATTTAAATTGCGGCTGATTTATTGCAGTCCTCATAAATCACATCAGCAGAAAACGTAAATGCAGCCTTTGTCCGGTAGAAGGTAAAACATAAAATAACAAGTCCATACAATAGTGCTGGTTAGGTTAGCCCACCTGGCTTAGAGTCCAGCTTCCGTGTACTTTAACAAAAGGATTTCCACCAGGAGACCTGCAATCTCTGTGGCACCCCAGGGGTCTGGTTGCCACAGTAATAGAAATATTATGTCTGAGAGCAAGTGGGAGGTTTCTCTGGTCAGAAGCCCTAAGCATGCAACACGGCCCACCCAGACCTGGGAGGGGAGGAATCTGCTCTTATAAACTGGGTCTGGGGCGGGATTAGAGAGTGAAGTCCCAGACAGAGACGCAGTCAGGTCTGGAGGACAGCAGACACAGGGAAAGTGACAACAGGAGCTCTGTAGGAGCAGGAGTGAGTGCCAGAGGCTGGAAGCTAGATAGCTCGCCTTGGCTGAAGACACTAACCCGGACACGGAGTCCGAGGCTGTGGGGACATCCAGGTCCAGCAGCAGAATCCAACCGGCAGGGGATTCCATGTCCTCTGGCCTTAGAAACCCGAAGGCACGGTCACAAGCAAGGGACCAGCGCCGCCATCGTGAAGCGGAGGCTAACGGAAGGCCCCAAGTCACCGGCCATACGGGTGAGCACCACACGGTATACTCAGGGACGTGGGCTACTTCTACCCGCATAGAGCAAGGTAGCCAGGAAAGAGTGCAGATAGTCGGGGAGGCCTACAACTCCACCTGGCCAGGGGAGATCCTGCTTGCTCACAGACTGACCAGGCCACTACTGCTAACCAGTACTCCCGGGAGGGTCTGCTTTATACCATCAGTAAAGACCCTGAACTGCACCACACGTCTCTGTGTTTCATCGCCGCACCAGCACCATTACCATTGGGACGCTCACACCATCACTCCCATCATCCACACAAGCTGCCCTGAGGCAATACTTCTCCCGTGGGGAGTTATCCCATACTCGGCTGCGCAAACAACATCAGCCTCAGCGGTCTGCAGCGCAGCGGCGGTCCCCACTGACCGCAATCCACGGGTGGCGTAGTCGGACATTGTTATTACTTAAGACTGCAACTGGCTGGACCGCCCTGGGCACGGACCGGGTCACCGCCACGGAGGACTACAACCCCCAGCGATCCGGCTCCGGGTATCCCCTTGCACAGCACAGGCCCAGGGGGCGCGTCAACTTTGGCGTAGTCGGCAGGATTTCGTGCTCGCAACCACCGGGTACTGCATGCCTGAAAAAGACTTTTATACTTACCTGTGGTGAAGTTTCCCGCCGTCCGGAGTCGTTTCCCGCCATCGGACGCCATCTTGAACCATTTCCCGCCGTCTTCTGCCGTCTTCCCGCCATCCGCAGCTGCTTCCCGCCATCGGACGCCATCTTCAGGACGCCGCGCGGGAAGAAGAGGGGCGTGGACGCCGAAAGCGCGCGAGATCCGAAGCTCCGCCCCACGCACTGACGCTGCGCAAGGTCCTGGAAGGGAGGAAGAACGACGCTGACGTCATCGGAGCGCGACGCCAGGTCCTCAACCCCGACGATCGACTGCGGAGACGCGGCCTACGGAAGAATAGCATCGCAAGGTAGGCCACGGTCCACTAGGGGGGAAGGAGGATGTCGGACACCGAGGGGAGCTCCACCGCCACACCGGCCGCCAGCGCAACCGCTGCAGCGGTCATGCCATTCACCATGCCCTATATCCCGGGGGCAACCTGGCTACCCCAGTACTCAGGGGAGTCACATACCCTGAGTGACTTTAGGGAAAGACTTGATAGCCTCTTCCAGGTATACCCCCTCACAGAAGAGCAAAAAGTGAGCATTCTGGTGGCCCAGTTAATCGGGGCAGCCCAAAGGGAGGTAAAGTCCTGGTCACCTGGGAAGAAGAGGACTGTCAGAGAGATACTAGCCCGGCTGAAAGACACATTTGATACCCGCACCTCAGCCGAAATAAAGCTCAGATTTTATGGGTGCAAACAACGGGCACATGAAAGTATAAGAGACTATGCCCTAAACCTACAAGAGGCCCTGAGAGCCATTAAGCAGGCAGACCCTGACAGCGTGGGAAATGAAGACAAGCTGTTGACCGAACAATTTATTGAGGGTCTACTGTGCAATGCCCACCGAATCCAGTTGCGAGCAATGGCCTTACAGGACCCTGACCTGGACTTTGCACAGTTCAAGGACAGAGCCATCCGGGTGCTCCGAGAACCGGCACCAGGTGGCGCTGTGACCCACAGGCGCCCTGCTATCACTTATCACCAGGACGCGGCGCCCTTGTCTGCAGGGCCTGTGGGAGCTGATGCGCAGGCTTTGAACAATGACCCGGCTACAGACCTGCACCATCAGGTCCAAGAGCTGAATAAGAGCGTTGCCGCGCTAACCAGAACTGTGCAGTCTTTACAGGTCTCTTCTCGAGGAAAGATCCAGCTGGCATCCGGACCGGAGGACGTCCCGTGGCGCTGACTGAGGAGGACCCCACCGGCCAGAGGAAGACCCAGCGACAGATACAACGAGGACGGACGACCCATCTGCCGCCGCTGCAATCAACCCGGACATATGGCAAGGTACTGTCATTTAAACGGGCACAACCTGGGGTAGAGGGCCAACCCCCAGGCTTAAGATCATCAGGCCCATCAAACTGGCGTGACAAATAAGTAGGGGGACTTCCGGTCTTGCCTGTGGTACTGGATGGCATTCCTATGAGTGCCCTACTAGACACCGGGTCACAGGTTACCACCATCCCGTACGTGCTCTTCAAGCGGTACTGGAATGACTCGGACATAACCCGCTACCCAGATGACGACCTGAGCATTATAGCCAGCAATGGTCAGCCCGTGCCTCAGATAGGATTTAAAGAAGTGACCATCAAGGTCGGTAAAGTTGAACTGCCGGCACAAGGACTGATCATTGTGGACATTGACCGTCGCGAGAGTCACCCAAAGATAACCCTAGGTACTAACGTAATCGAAAACTGTCTTGCAGAGGTGATTCTTATTTTGCAGCAGGTTGCCAAGAACGCCAGTTCCAGCCAGCAGCGTGTGCTCCAAAAAGAGATCCGGGCACTGAGGAAACGGCAACAGGTGGAACTATCTGGTGGTGAGATAGGTAGCGTGAGAATGTGTGACCCGTTCCCTATTGCCATGCCCCCAAAAAGTGAGATGATGATTTGGTGCCGGGCAGCTATTGGTCTAAGAGGTAGAGACTACCAAGCAATGGTAGAACCCGTCTACTCAGACAGTAGGCCCACCATTTTGACAGCACGGGGGGGTGGTCGATGTACGCCATGGGAGGGTGCCCATCCGCATCATCAATATCGGGGAGAGAGAAGTATACCTGCCCCGGTATGCCACGCTAGCCAAATTGTTCACCATCAACCAGAACTCTGTACAGGCCGTGGAACCCTTGCCTCCATCTCAACCAGAGGAAGGTAACGGCTCTAAGAAACCAATGGAGGACTGGTGTCAGCAACTGCATTTGGGTACTGACTCCACTCCCTCACACCAAAAACAGGGAGTCTATCGGGTGGTTCAAGAGTATGAGAGAGTGTTTAGTAAACACCCGCTGGACTTCGGGCGAGTAAAGGGGGTAGAACATCACATCCCCACGGGAGACCATCCTCCCATAAAGGAGAGATACCGACCCGTACCCCCTGCACACTATCAACACGCCAAGGGGATGCTAAAAGACATGAAGGAGGCTGGGGTAATTAGGGACAGCTGTAGCCCCTGGGCAGCTCCACTAGTCTTAGTGAAAAAGAAAGACAACACCATGAGAATGTGTGTAGACTACAGGAAGGTCAACCGTATCACACACAAAGATGCGTACCAGTTACCAAGGATAGAAGAGTCCTTAGCTGCATTAAAATCTGCTAACTTCTTCTCTACTTTGGATCTCACTAGCGGGTACTGGCAGGTTCCTGTAGCAGAGGTGGACCGGGAGAAGACAGCATTCACCACCCCGATGGGACTCAGCGAATTTAACTGTATGCCGTTCGGGCTCTGCAACGCACCAGGAACCTTCCAACGGTTGATGGAATGCTGTCTGGGACACCGGAACTTCGAGACGGTCCTACTATACCTGGACGACGTCATCGTCTATTCCAAGACCTATGAGGACCATCTGGAACACCTGGCAGAAGTGTTTGAAGCCCTGACAAACTATGGCCTAAAGGTAAAACCCTCAAAGTGTCATCTACTGAAGCCAAAGGTACAATACCTGGGACACGTGGTGAGTGCTGACGGAGTGGCTCCCGACCCTGACAAGATCACCGCGATCAAGGACTGGCCAAGACCATCCAGCATAAAGGAAGTGCGGCAGTTCCTCGGGTTGGTAGGCTACTACCGAAGATTCATTCCCGGTTTTACCAAGAAGGCAGCTCCTATGCAGGATCTCCTGATAGGCCAGTCCAGGAAGGCCAAAAACCAGAAGCCACCCTTCAAATGGGAAAAGCTGGAAGAGGAGTCCTTCCGCCAGCTGAAGATGGCCCTCACGGAGGATGAAATCCTGGCGTACCCTGATTACAGCCAGCCCTTTATCCTCCACACGGACGCAAGCAACATCGGGCTAGGAGCCGTACTGTCCCAGATCCAGCAGGGGAGAGAACGTGTAATTGCTTACGCCAGCCGAAAACTGCGACCCACGGAAAGAAACCCTGAGAATTACAGCTCATTCAAGCTAGAGTTCCTGGCAGTGGTGTGGGCAGTAACCGAACGTTTCAAGCATTACCTTGCCTCTTCCAGGTTCACCGTGTACACGGACAACAACCCGTTGACACACCTGGACATTGCAAGACTGGGTGCCCTGGAGCAGGGATGGATGGCCCGCCTGTCCAATTTTGAGTTCACGATCAAATACCGGGCAGGACGCTCCAATACCAACGCAGACGCCCTGTCCAGGATGCCAAACCTACCGGACGAAGGGGAGGATCCAGAAGAATTGGAAGAGATCGAACTCCCAGCATTTCACCGTCATGGGATTACCCAGTATTCCCACCGTGTGAGGGGCCAGCGATCCGCTACGTTCAACCCCTTACCCCACTACAACTGGGCGGAGACGCAAGACAGTGACCCCACAGTCCGTCTGGTGAAGGAGATGCTGACCCAGGCTGATGCCCGCCTGGACCCAGACGCTCCGGAAGAGACTAAGCAACTGTGGACGGAGAAGAGCAGACTGTTTCTCTAAAAGGAGAAGTTGTGCCGCAGAATGGTCAATTCCCGGACACATGAGCTGATCTGGCAGGTTGTGGTACCGAGACGGGACGCAGCTATGGTGCTGGAGGCCTACCACAATGGGGCAGGGCACTTCGGATGGAAGAAGCTGGAGTTCCTGCTGCGTGAACGGTTCTACTGGATAGGCATGAGAGGAGCCATTGAGAGGTGGTGTAGAGACTGTGGCCCATGCAATCTAAGAAGAAGGGACCGTGCCAGCCAGAGAACTCCCCTGCAGCCCATCATCACCAGGCAGCCCCTGGAACTGGTCGCTCTGGACCATGTTAAACTGGCTCCAAGCAGAAGCGGGTATGTCTACGCCCTAACCATCGTGGATCACTACTCCCGATTCCTAGTGGTGGTCCCCGTCAAAGACTTAACAGCACAAACAGCAGCTAGAGCCTTCCAGCTGCACTTCTGCCGCCCACATGGGTACCCGGACCAAGTGCTGACGGACCAAGGACCAGCCTTCAAAGCGGAGGTCTTCCAGGAGTTCTGCAACCTGTATGGCTGCAAGAAGATAAGAACAACGCCCTATCACCCCCAAACTAATGGACTCTGCGAGAAGATGAACCAGGTGGTGATAGATCTGCTAAAAACATTGCCCCTGGAAGAACGCAGTCTGTGGCCTGAGAAACTGCCCGATCTGGTGGACCTGTATAACCACATTCCGGTAGGTTCCACCAACTGTACCCCGGCTTACCTAATGCGAGCAAGATCTGGTAAGCTGCCTGTTGACCTGGATATGGGAGTCTTGATTAGTGTTGAGCCACCCCCGTAGTGTTCGAGTTCGGTTCGGTTCGTCGAACACCCGTGTGTTCGCCGAACTGTTCGTCGAACTGTTCGTCGAACACCTTCGAACACCGTTAAAAACAATGGCAGGCAAACAAAAACACATAGAAACACATAGAAAACACCTTCAAAGGTGTCCAAAAGCTGACAAACTGCTCAGAAGACATAACTAACACATGGAAAAGTGACAAGTACATATAGTCATGCGAAAATAAAAGAGGTGGAGGAGTAAAAGGAGGGGGAGACACAGATATAGGCATGTCATGCCCTTCTAAAATCCAAAAAGTGAGAAGCCGACACGGCCAGTCCGCTCCTGCCCGTGCCACCTCCGTGTCGCCGGGTTTGTGCCAGAGCCGCGGTGAACCCTGACGCCCAGCCCCCTTCTCCCAATACTGGTGCCTGTCCGCTGGTGGGTCGAGCGAGCCCCCCTGTGGTGGAGGCAGCTCTAAGCTTTTTAATTTAAATTGTCTCTCTAATTTGAATGAATACACTTTAAATCCATTTACAAGGATCTATTGGAGGGCAAGTCTCATGCCAGCAGCCGCGTAATTCCAGCTCCAGTAGCGTCCACTAAAGCTGCTGCAGTTAAAAAGCTTTTATAAGGATCGAGCTCGGCTGTCCACCGCAAGGCATCCTACTGCCAGTCCCAGCCCCTATGCCTTGGGGTGCCTCCTGATGCTCTTCACTAAGTATCCCATGGTCCCGAATCATTTCCTTTGAAAAAATTAAGTGTCTAAACTACAGGTGGTGTAGCTTGCTTAACAGCCGGGATAATCCGCTGACTAGCAGACACTGCTACTAGGCACAAAGTATTTCCTGGGCTAGATGCAGTTAAAAATTTGTAATTAGATACTCTCGTTGGATGCTGAGAAAGCATTCCATAGAGTCTCCTGGCACGCCATATATGATTCTCTTAAAAAGCTTGGGGTAGGGGTCTAGGGGACCCTTTTATAGCCAAAATCACGGCCCTGTATCGCAATACGTCACCTAGGCTGAAGATAAATGGAACTGTAGCACCCTGAGGGCTCGGTTGCTACAGACGTATTGCACCTCACCCAGAGGTGTGATATCTCACTCTCAGGTAAGGATGGAGTGTGGATCAGGACCCGACACCTGCATGCATTACACCACATTGCCGTGGGGCAGGGCGACCAATATGCCCCTGAGATGGGCACGACAGTCCCTGTCCCTGGCTGGAGTGGGGGGAGGGAACACTGAGGAAGGGGAACCCTGTAGTGCAGGAGCAGGGAGGAAGCAGTTCCTGGGTGCATTGAGAAGGGAGTATAAAAGGTGGGCACCATCTTAGTTCAGTGCAGAGAAGTCTGAGCAGAAGTGGCAGGGAGCAGGGGCTCTGCATGAGCTCTGCTCCGGAGGCGGGCCTAGTAACAGAGGCCCAGGCCTGGAAGAGGGAGAAGGAAGGAAGAGGAGCGGAGAAGGCTCCAGGAACGAGGAATGAAGGGATCCCAGGGGTGCGGACGGGCGAGTCGCCACCGCACGCCCGAATCCACCTGCGTGGAGGGGTCAGGCCAAAGGGGGAGACCGTTCCCCGAACTAGTGGAGGCAGGAAACGACCCTCAGCTAGAAACCGGAGGCTCTGACATTTTATGTGGTGCAGCCCCTCGCTACACCCGCTAGGAAGGCACCACATAGGGTCAGGGAAACTGGCGCCAAGTTTACCAAGAGGAGGCCCGAGGCAGCCGGACAGAAGTGTTGGTAAGAAAGGCCAGACAAAGGACACACAAAGGGGGTCCTGTGAAGTGCTCCAAAGTTATCTGGGAGTTGTCTGAGCCCCTCACCTGGTGAGCACAGTACGACGTGGGCAGCCGTTACCTGCAGACGTGGTCTGGATAATAAGAACTGTGAGTAAAGGCCCTGGACTGCATCACTGACTCCGTGTCGTTACTGCTGCTGCCCTGCACCATCACCCCCATCCTCCGCATACACTGCCCTGAGGCTATACTCCTCCCGTGGGGAGTTATGCTACGCTCTGCTGCACCCACAACACCAGCCTCAGCGGTCTGCCCTGGAGCGGCGGTTCACTCTGACCGCAATCCACGGGTGGCGTAGTCGGACATTTAAACATCAAAACCACATAAATAGTTCCGCCACTGGTTTGACCGCCCTGAGCCACTGAACCGGGTTGCCGCCACGGAGACTACAACCACCAGCATCCACCAAAAAGGGTCCGGCTCCGGGTGTCCCAAGTCCCAGGGGGCGCGTCAGAACATTTTCATCACCTTTCACAATCACCAATGGGACAAAGCAGGGATGTTCTCTGTCCCCTCTCTTATACATCCTAGTGACGGAGCACCTGCTCTCATCAATTCGCCATAACCCCAATATTAGGTGGATTGAGGTGGGAGGCACCGAGTACAAGTGCTCTCTATTTGCTGATGATGTCCTAGTATATATCACTCAATCACATATATCCATCCATGCTGTTATGGCTGAAATAGATCACTTTGTTACATGGTCAAATTTTAAAATCAATGCAGCGAAGTCTGAGGCCCTCGATGTCTCCCTCCCCAAATCCATATAGGATTCCATCCAGTCCAACTTTCCCTTTGCCTGTCCCTCACAGGGTATCAAATACTTAGGAATTCCTATTCATAGAGACCTCTCCCATCTATGTTATCTTAATTTTGGGCCCTTTATTGAACAACTCCATACAGACCACGGTTGGCAAGTTAGAACTGTAAGATCCACTACGTGAACCGCTGGTGTTTTGTGGAAAAGCACATGTACACTGCGTTCCAAATTATTATGCAAAAAGTGTTTAGGAGTGATAAGGGAAGAATTTGTTTGTTTGTCAGTTAAACTCATTGATGGTGATGTGTGTCAGGGCTCTTTATATCACTGTAAGCAATTGCAGACACCTGTGCTAATTAGTTTGGCAGGTGTGTCAAATGAAAGGCAAGACTATTTAAGAAGGCTGTCTCACATTATTAAGCAGCCTACATTTTCTGCCAAAATGGGAAAGAAAAAGGATGTGTCGGCTGCTGAGAAGCAACAAATTGTGGAGTGTTTAGGTCAAGGCATGACTACAATCAACATTGTGCGATGATCAGGATGAAGTGTCTTGGCAATCAAGAAGTATGTAGCTGATTCACAGTACACACGTGTGCGTGCTGATAAGGGCAAATTGAGGACTCTTTCCTACAGGCAATTACGTCAGGTTGAAAGAGCAGCGGCCAAAAAGCCTTGTCATAGCAGCAGACAAGTTTTTGAAGCTGCTTGTGCCTCCAACGTCCCCCGAACAACAAGATGCAGGGTCCTTCAGAGGTTTGCAGCTGTGCATACGCCATCCTGTCGACCTCCTCTATCCACTTCACACAAGCAGAAACGGCTCCAGTGGGCCAAACATTACATGAAGACTGATTTCAAAACAGTTTTGTTCACGGATGAGTGCCGTGCAGCGCTCGATGGTCCAGATGGATGGAGTGGAGGATGGCTGGTTGATGGACACCCCACGCAAACACGGCTACAGCGCCAACAAGGAGGAGGTGGAGTAATGTTTTGGGCTGGAATCATGGGGAGAGAGATTGTCGGCCCCTTTAGGATCCCTGAAGGCGCTAAAGATGAACTCCATAATGTATGTGGATTTTCTCAAACAGCACTTCCTGCCATGGTTCAAGAAGAAGAACCGTGTATTTCACAGCAAGATCATTTTTCTGCATGATAATGCACCATCTCATGCTGCACATAAAACATCTGCATCTCTGGCTGATATGGGCATAAAAGGGGACAAACTTATGGTGTGACCCCCATGCTCCCCTGACCTCTACCCCATTCAGAACCTTTGGAGCATCATTAAAAGGAGTGTCTATGATGGCGGGAGGCAGTTCACATCTAAGCAACAGCTCTGGGAGGGTATTCTGTCCTCATGCAAAACAATTGAAGCAGAAACCATCCAAAACCTGACAAATTCAATGGACGAGAGAGTTCAGAAGCTCCTTTCGAACAAGGGGTCCTATGTGAAAATGTAACATCACCTAGAATAAAGTTTTGAGTTGAAAACTGTTTGATTTCAGTTTCTAACAACCTGCTAATGCTTATAATTTCAAAAATGACCATTTTTTTGGTCTTTATTAAAATGAAAAGGTTGATCGAAAAGTTTGGGGGATCTAAGAGTGTGGCAACCCAGTAGTCATGATTACTTCGAATTCTGACAATATGAGGGTCATGCTGCAGGTAGTGCAGCAAGAAGGCACTTATGTGTCTTGCGCATCTCGGAGCCCCAAAATTATTTGCAGCTAAAAATTATTTTAAATTTTAAATCTGGTGAAGCTTTAGTATAGATGGCCTAATAGGATCAGTGCTGCACACTGCTACAAAGCCCAAATTATTTTCCAGTCAAGATACAGATAAACATGATTAGTAATTTGAAAGCTTAAAACGGTTGGTAGGGTGATTTTAACCAATCATCAAGCTTTTACTCTCCCCAGGATGACACAGGGGTAGAAAAGTCGTTTCGGATCCATGATTTGTTCATCTTTATGAACGTGAGTCTGTCTACATTATCAGTGGAGAGCCGCTTGCGCTTATCTGTCAGCACACCACCAGCAGCGCTGAACACACGTTCAGACAGAACGCTGGCTGCGGGGCATGACAAGATCTCCAAGGCGTAAGTGGCTAGCTCCGGCCATTTATCCAGACTGGAAGCCCAAAAAGAGCAAGGGTCCAGTGACACAGTCGTGGCTTCAATGTTTACTTGGAGATACTCCTGTACCATCGTCTCTAGGCGTTGACTATGTGTCAGACTTCTTGTCTCCTGTGGCCTTGCAAAGGATGGGCTAAAAAAGTGGTGAAATGATTCCGCAAAATTGATGTTACCAGCAGATACTGTGGTTCTGTTACGGTTTGAGTGCTGAACACTTGACGGTCCCACGGTTGGCAAGTTGGAACTGTGAGATTCACTACGTGCACCACTGGTATTTTGTGGAAAAGCACATGTAAGATTCTGCAACAGTCTCTGCTGATACTCCTGCATGCGTGCATCCCTTTCTATGGCAGGAATAATTTCTGCAAATTTACTTTTGTACCGGGGATCTAACAGTGTGGCAACCCAGTAGTCAGGATTGTTTCTAATTCTCACAATTCGAGGGTCATGTTGCAGGTAGTGCAGCAAGAAGGCACTCATGTGTGTTGCGCATCCAGGAGCACCAAGTCCCTGTTGTGTTGGTGGCGAGGTAACAATCATGCTTCCTTCCTCTGTCCTCTCCCCCCAACCTCGCACAACAGAAATGTGATCAAGGTCTCCCTCATCTGATGAGTCTTCCATCAGTTCGTCCTCCACTTCTTCCTGGGCTCCTGCACCTTCCTCACTAGTTTGGCTGCTACCATGCGCCCTGGTAAAACCATCTCCCCCACCCTCACATGCCTGCCGCCTTGGTGCTGCCGACCGTCTGGACCTTGCAGATGTTAGCCCTTCCGCATACAACTCCTCCTCCTCTACTTCCTCCACCTCCTCTTGTGCCACCACCTGACTCCGAATTCTGTTTAACATGTGCTCCAGCATGTAAATCACCGGAATAGTCATGCTGATAATGGCATCGTCAGCACTAAACATCTTCGTCGCCATTTCAAAACTGTGCAGAAGGGTGCATAGGTCCCTGATCTGAGACCACTCCTCCAGCGTGATTTGCCCCACCTCTGAATCTCGTTGGCCCAGGCTATACGTCAGAACGTATTGCACCAGGGCTTGTCGGTGCTGCCACAGTCGCTGCAACATGTGCAGAGTTGAATTCCACCGGGTAGGCACATCGCATTTTAGCCGGTGAAGTGGCAGGCCCAACGACTTCTGTAGAGATGTAAGTCGCTGAGCTGCGGGATGCGAACAGCGGAAGTGAGCACACAGCGACCGTGCCCTCTGCAGAAGGCCATCTAGTCTGGGATAGTGGGCTAAAAATTGCTGGACAACCAGGTTCAACACGTGAGCCATACAAGGCACGTGTGTGACATTGCCCTGGCGAAGGGCCGCACCCAGGTTTGCAGCATTGTCGCACACGGCCTTCCCTGGTTTCAGGTCCAGTGGAGACAACCATTCATGAAATTGGTTCTCCAGAGCTGACCACAACTCCTCAGCTGTGTGACTCACATTTCCCAGACATTTCAATGTAAAAACCGCCTGATGACGTTGAGCCCTACTGCCAGCATAGTAAGGAGGTGTGCAGGATCCCTTCTGCGCAGTTAGAAAGCTTGTGGCATGACCAGACAGGCTTTGGGTGCAGGTGGAAGACCGAGAGGAGGTTGAGGAGGCAGAAGCAGTGGAGGAACTTTGACATAAAGAGGATTGACGCACAACTCGTGGGGACGGCAAGACTTGGACAGCAGCCCCTTGTCCTGCTGTCACCATAGTTACCCAGTGCCCAGTCAGCGACATGTAACGCCCCTGTCCATGCCTACTCGTCCAAGTGTCTGTGGTGAAATGCACCCTGTCAGACACAGAGTTTCTCAAAGAAGCGGTGATGTTGTGTGCGACATGCTGGTGGAGCGCAGGCACACCTTTCTTTGAGAAGTAGTGCCGACTGTGCATCTGGTACTGGGGCACTGCGACGGACATAAGGTCTCGAAAATCCTCTGTGTCCACCATGGCGGAAAGGCAGCATTTCTGTAGCCAAGAGCTTGCAGATGGTGAAATTCAACCTCTTAGCTTTCTCATGGCTAGGAGGAAATGGTCTTTTACTTGTCCACATCTGAGGGACCGAGGGCTGGCTATTGTGCTTAGACGGGGTTGATAAGGGTGTCCCCGGCAAACTGCCGGTCTGTGAGGAAGATGCAGGCGGACATGTTAGGTTGCCTTGATCCAAAGGTGGTGCTATCGATGTCGGACAGCGCTCAACACCAGCTGGTGTTCCCACCTCCAAAGAAAATGATGACCTGCCAATCACGCTGGCTGTTGCGGGTAAAGAGGTGGCAGGTCTGCGCCCCAAAACAGGTGTGACTGCTGTCCCCCCTAGTCACAGTGGATGAAGAGGCCGCGGATGCACAAGATATGGCAGACGGTGGTTGGCCCTGCCGGCTAGGCCGCATTGTAGCACACTGAGCTTCCCACTGCAACTTATGCTTCATGTCCATGTGCCGGTTCATGCATGAAGTACTCAAACTATGTATTTTTTGGCCTCTACTTAGCTTTTGCTGACAAATGTTACAGATAACACGAGTTGGGTCATCTTTATCGATCTGAAAAAATGCCCAGGCTATGCAAGGCTTAGCACCCATGCGACCTGAAGAGCCACCACGACTTGTGGTGAGAGGCAGAGTTGTGTTTGAGGATGCAGTTGTTGACGTGCTTCCAGTACTACGTCTCTGTCCAGGAAGGCGCAACCTGACCTCGTCGTCACTAGCATCTTCCTCCACCTCCTCTGCTGACCTCATCTCTTGGCTGACTGTGGGTTGACAGTAAGTGGGATCTCCAACCTCATCATCATCACCCTGTGTGTTATCACACCCGTCGTCCTCAGAGCCAACCTGTTCCTGCCCTGACAAAAAACTAAAGTTGTCGCTCCAATCAGGTATTTGAGTCTTATCATCGTCTTCCTCATTGTCTCCACCAACAGGAGTTACAGTTTGGGAATGAGGGTCTACATTATGGTCAGAACCTTCTGCGTCTGGTCCTGGATCCGACTCATAAAGATTCTGGGCATCAGTGCAGATCATTTCCTCGTCTGGATTCACAGAAGCGCTGGAGTCGACCTCTGATTCCCAGGCTATAGTATGAGTAAACAGCTCTGCAGACTCAACCATCTGTTCTACCTCATACTCAGACGGGCAGCTGGAGATTTGGGAGCTGTGAGGAAGCAAGTGCGATTTGGGTGACACCTTTGAGGACTGGAGTATTTGTGATGTTGAAGTTGATGTGGAGGAGAGCCCACTTAAAGGAGCACTTGATATCCATTGAAGCACCTGCTGTTTTTGTGCCTCATCTGGAATTTGTAGCGATTGGCGTGGCCGTAAGAAAGGGATCTTATCACATTGTCCGCTAAAAGAAGTAGACATTTTCCACTCATTTTGGTGGTTAACTAATTCACAACTCTGGAGTTGTTTGCACAAAAAAACAATGGATGGTAACCGAGCAGAGCTGAGTGGCCAAACTGTGGTATTAGGCCAAAACTATTGGCTGGGTTAGATGCAGAAAAAAATTATATTCAATTTGCAACCTGATGGAGGTCAGTATAGATGGACTAATACAACAAGTCCCACACACAGCTAGAAGCCAAATATTTTTTCAGAGGTAGATGCAGAAAAAAATATATTCAGTTTGCAACCTGATGGAGGTCAGTATAGGTGGACTAATAGACCAAGTCCCACACACTGCTAGAAGGCCAAATATTTTTTCAGAGCTAGATGCAGAAAAAAATTATATTCAGTTTGCAACCTGATGGAGGTCAGTATAGATGGATTAATAGAACAAGACCCACACACAGCTAGAAGCCCAATATTTTTTCAGAGCTAGATGCAGAAAAAAATTATATTCAGTTTGCAACCTGATGGAGGTCAGTATAGATGGATTAATAGAACAAGACCCACACACAGCTAGAAGCCCAATATTTTTTCAGAGCTAGATGCAGAAAAAAATTATATTCAGTTTGCAACCTGATGGAGGTCAGTATAGATGGATTAATAGAACAAGACCCACACACAGCTAGAAGCACAATATTTTTTCAGAGCTAGATGCAGAAAAAAATTATATTCAGTTTGCAACCTGATGGAGGTCAGTATAGATGGATTAATAGAACAAGACCCACACACAGCTAGAAGCCCAATATTTTTTCAGAGCTAGATGCAGAAAAAAATTAGATTCAGTTTGCAACCTGATGGAGGTCAGTATAGATGGATTAATAGAACAAGTCCCACACACTGCTAGAAGCCCAAATATTTTTTCAGAGCTAGATGCAGAAAAAAATTATATTCAGTTTGCAACCTGATGGAGGTCTGTATAGATGGATTAATAGAACAAGACCCACACACAGCTAGAAGCCCAATATTTTTTCAGAGGTAGATGCAGAAAAAAATATATTCAGTTTGCAACCTGATGGAGGTCAGTATAGATGGACTAATACAACAAGTCCCACACACAGCTAGAAGCCCAATATTTTTTCAGAGGTAGATGCAGAAAAAAATATATTCAGTTTGCAACCTGATGGAGGTCAGTATAGGTGGACTAATAGAACAAGTCCCACACACTGCTAGAAGGCCAAATATTTTTTCAGAGCTAGATGCAGAAAAAAATTATATTCAGTTTGCAACCTGATGGAGGTCAGTATAGATGGATTAATAGAACAAGACCCACACACAGCTAGAAGCCCAATATTTTTTCAGAGCTAGATGCAGAAAAAAATTATATTCAGTTTGCAACCTGATGGAGGTCAGTATAGATGGATTAATAGAACAAGACCCACACACAGCTAGAAGCCCAATATTTTTTCAGAGCTAGATGCAGAAAAAAATTAGATTCAGTTTGCAACCTGATGGAGGTCAGTATAGATGGATTAATAGAACAAGACCCACACACAGCTAGAAGCCCAATATTTTTTCAGAGGTAGATGCAGAAAAAAATATATTCAGTTTGCAACCTGATGGAGGTCAGTATAGATGGACTAATACAACAAGTCCCACACACAGCTAGAAGCCCAATATTTTTTCAGAGGTAGATGCAGAAAAAAATATATTCAGTTTTCAACCTGATGGAGGTCAGTATAGGTGGACTAATAGAACAAGTCCCACACACTGCTAGAAGGCCAAATATTTTTTCAGAGCTAGATGCAGAAAAAAATTATATTCAGTTTGCAACCTGATGGAGGTCAGTATAGATGGATTAATAGAACAAGACCCACACACAGCTAGAAGCCCAATATTTTTTCAGAGCTAGATGCAGAAAAAAATTATATTCAGTTTGCAACCTGATGGAGGTCAGTATAGATGGATTAATAGAACAAGACCCACACACAGCTAGAAGCCCAATATTTTTTCAGAGCTAGATGCAGAAAAAAATTATTTTCAGTTTGCAACCTGATGGAGGTCAGTATAGATGGATTAATAGAACAAGACCCACACACAGCTAGAAGCCCAATATTTTTTCAGAGCTAGATGCAGAAAAAAATTATATTCAGTTTGCAACCTGATGGAGGTCAGTATAGATGGATTAATAGAACAAGACCCACACACAGCTAGAAGCCCAATATTTTTTCAGAGCTAGATGCAGAAAAAAATTAGATTCAGTTTGCAACCTGATGGAGGTCAGTATAGATGGACTAATAGAATGATGCTATGCCCAAAAGATTTTACTTCACTAGGTGCAGTAAAAAAATTGGTATTCTATACACAGGTGGTATATCTTGCAACACAGATAGGCTACTCCACTGACTAACACACTCTGCAATAGGCCAAAAAGGATTAGCTTTGCTAGATTCAGCCAAATGCTGTGAATAAAACTTGCACAGCACTGGCACAGACCTGCCTGGCAAAAACTGATAGGAACTGATGTAACCTAGTCCTGAAAAGGACTCCAATTACAATTAGTCTTTACTCCCACAACCTATCTATTTAAGAGCACAGACCTGCCTGATAAAAGTCGTAGGAAATGCTGTAACCTAGTCCTTAAAAGGACTGCAATCACAACTATTCCCTACTCCCAAGCTATCTGTATATTTGTGCGAAAATTGGCTTGAAATTAACAAGGTATAGCACACACAGCAACAGCGGTGCCGTCTAACACGCAGCTGCAGCAGTGAGAAAATGGTGGCGACGGGGAAAATGGCTTGGTCTTATAGGGCAAGGACATGTGACATACACTGCCAATGACACATGCCCTTGCTTGTGTGAAAAAAAGCACTTCGCTCCGTGTGTGCGCTGCTGATAGGCTGACAGATTGCACCTCCCCACTGTAAATGCGGGAAAGAGAAAAAAAAATGGAGATCTTCATTGTTCCTGCAGAGATCCATCCCCTGCCCCTCCCCCCACCCCGCTGTACACTCAAACTGCGTATTAACATTAATTTTCATCATTACTGAGAAAAAATCCAGTTATGATTTTGGTGCACGAACAGTTATCGAACATAACCTCGAACAGCCGAATTTTTCTCAAATTGTTCGTGTTCGCCGAACGGCTCGAACACCGCCCAAAACAGCTCGAATTTGAGATTGGCGAGCAGTTCGAGTAGAACAACGCTCATCTCTAGTCTTGATACCCGAGGACACCTCGCCAGAGACAGACTGGGATACAGAACGGCAGCAGCAGTACCGGAAGGTACAGGAGAGCGTCGAGCGAAGTCTCTGTCAATCAAGAGAAAGGCAGGAGAGGACTTATAACCAACATGCTCCCGCTGTTCCCCTGGTACCTGGAGAGCAGGTCTTGAAAAGAAAAAGGCGGCTCCATAAGTTGGACGACCAGTGGGAAAAGGACCCGTACACCGTACTGCCCTCAAGCCACAATAATCCAAAGGTGTACGTCATCAGCAAGGATGGAGGAGAGACCACAGCCACTGTCTCCAGAGACCACCTGAAAAAGTGCCCCGAGAAGTTGCAAAGCACGGATGAAGATCAGGAAGACCCTCAACCCGTAGAGGAAAAGGAGGAAATGATCACCACCGTACTCGGAGACTTTCCCCGGTCCTGGACACAAGTAAACAACGCTATCGTGGTGCCCGTCCTCACCTTTCTCCAGCCAGCCCCTCAAGTGCCTACAGAAGACCAGGTAGAGCTGGAAGAGCAGCCAGTCCAGGAGGCAGAAGAGTCCACACCAGCAGCCCAGGAGAATCAACCCTCTGCTAGTAGTGAGCCTGCCGTGCCCCTAGTGAGCCAAAGAGTACGCAGACAGCTGCCCAGCTTACCCATAACACCTCCTACACCCTGTAGTGCAGGACCAGTTAGTGAGCTCCGTAGGTCCACTAGAGTCACTAGAGGTCAGATGCCCGCTCGCTGGAAACTCTAAACTAATGCACTGTAAATTTACCTGTTTCTTGAAAATGTTTATGGTTTATGTTTGTTGCCTGTTATTAATTATGTTTCTCAGTTACCCTGCAGATTTCTTTGGACTAACAGGTTATGGACACTGGATAACCGGAACAATTTTATAGATAGTTGCACCTTGGTGCCTCTTGTGAAGACGGCCGCGGAAGAGAAAACCTGTCTGGCGTGGCCTCCTTGCGGCC
The DNA here is from genome assembly GCF_046119375.1 of Phyllobates terribilis. Lineage (NCBI taxonomy): Eukaryota > Metazoa > Chordata > Amphibia > Anura > Dendrobatidae > Phyllobates > Phyllobates terribilis. Next base: position 337,690,705 of record NW_027362768.1, read on the forward strand.
CAAAGTAGCTAGCTCCAGCCTTGCAGCCACGCCCAAGGCCAACGCAAGGGGTTTGCTTTGGACAGGTCCCCTACTTCGCTTAAAACTTCACCTTGGGTGATATGGACACCCGGTTGCGGACACGCCGTGACCTTTAAAGAGCTAAAGCTTCTTGTAAATATGTTATTGTGTTATCGTTTATACCCTGCATTTATGTTTCTTTAAAAAAAAAATGTGTTTAGTCCCGGAGTACTAAAATTTACTAGGGGGGAATGTGGCACCCCAGGGGTCTGGTTGCCACAGTAATAGAAATATTATGTCTGAGAGCAAGTGGGAGGTTTCTCTGGTCAGGAGCCCTAAGCATGCAACACGGCCCACCCAGACCTGGGAGGGGAGGAATCTGCCCTTATAAACTGGGTCTGGGGCGGGATTAGAGAGTGAAGTCCCAGACAGAGACGCAGTCAGGTCTGGAGGACAGCAGACACAGGGAAAGTGACAACAGGAGCTCTGTAGGAGCAGGAGTGAGTGCCAGAGGCTGGAAGCTAGATAGCTCGCCTTGGCTGAAGACACTAACCCGGACACGGAGTCCGAGGCTGTGGGGACATCCAGGTCCAGCAGCAGAATCCAACCGGCAGGGGATTCCATGTCCTCTGGCCTTAGAAACCCGAAGGCACGGTCACAAGCAAGGGACCAGCGCCGCCATCGTGAAGCGGAGGCTAACGGAAGGCCCCAAGTCACCGGCCATACGGGTGAGCACCACACGGTATACTCAGGGACGTGGGCTACTTCTACCCGCATAGAGCAAGGTAGCCAGGAAAGAGTGCAGATAGTCGGGGAGGCCTACAACTCCACCTGGCCAGGGGAGATCCTGCTTGCTCACAGACTGACAAGGCCCCTACTGCTAACCAGTACTCCCGGGAGGGTCTGCTTTATACCATCAGTAAAGACCCTGAACTGCACCACACGTCTCTGTGTTTCATCGCCGCACCAGCACCATTACCATTGGGACGCTCACACCATCACTCCCATCATCCACACAAGCTGCCCTGAGGCAATACTTCTCCCGTGGGGAGTTATCCCATACTCGGCTGCGCAAACAACATCATCCTCAGCGGTCTGCAGCGCAGCGGCGGTCCCCACTGACCGCAATCCACGGGTGGCGTAGTCGGACATTGTTATTACTTAAGACTGCCACTGGTTTGACCGCCCTGGGCACGGACCGGGTCACCGCCACGGAGGACTACAACTCCCAGCGATCCGGCTCCGGGTATCCCCCTGCACAGCACAGGCCCAGGGGGCGCGTCATCTCCATACATCCAGCATGTGTGAAACAAACAGCTCAGAGCTTTCACCTCCAGCCCACCTGGACACAAAATGCTCTCCAGGCTGGGATTTTATCCTCTGACCTCCTCCCTCTCTACAGGTGTTTAATCACCCTAGCACTAAGATGGCTGTTTAACCCACTCGTGTGCTGGAACCTTTTTCCTATTTTTAATTACTGGAGCTAACAACCTCAGTGCTACATATCTCCACTCCAGTACTTTGTCAGTGACTTTGTCACAACACTAATACAAGCCATATACGTAGGGGTTACTCCACTGGCCGACAGACAGAAGAGGGCCCCTGTGCAACAATAATATATAGGCCCTTTGCAGTCCAATATCTCATCGTAATGCACAATTCCACCTGCTTTGGAGGAGGAAATGAGCCCCATTACCTCTTTGGCGTGCAGCTGCACACGTTGCCCCAATGGTCTGTCCGCCTCTGGGTTGCCCACTTTCGGGGACAATTTTTTAATTATCTCTCTGTAATTGGGGCTAAAAGTAATTTTTGCAATTGAATTTAATTTTAAAAATTTCACTATTTGACTCCTATAGCCTCTGTGTGGTACTGGCTACGGAATGAGTTAACTGAGAATCCGGACCAGTGCTGGTGCCGCCCCATGGCTGAAACTGGACCTCTACTGGGGGAGGAATGAAGTTAATTTTCTCCCCACAGCCAAGTGCGGGCACTGGTCTAGTTAATAACACTATTAACCTGCAGATTAACCTCATATCTGCAGGTTAATAGCATTGTTTTCTGGTGACAGGTTCCCTTTAACTCATTTATCCATCTTTTTTCTGAGCTCCGCTCAGTTGATTTACGACCACAGACCACATCAAAGTTGAATGTGCAGGAAACAAAGAACCTGTAAAAGCCAAACTGTGCAAAATTTGTAATGAAACTCAATTGCAAAAATTATTTTTATCCCAAAATACACGCAGTTAAGTAAAAATTAATAATGTCTTCTGAAGTAGACAACACCAAATTCGACATGTAAGCTTGGGTCTGCTAATAGGGAAAAAGGAATGAGCAGCTGCCGATCGAACTTGAGATCATTTATCTCCTGGGTAAAACCCAGCATGAATATCGATCTTAGGGAAGAGTCAGGCAGCTGTATAACTCGGACAAGGATCGCAACGCAATGCTTGGACTGGCCGTCGGCTCTCCCTACTCGAGCATGACATCTTCATAGAAATACATGACGTCATGCTCGGGTGGGAAGAGCTGACAGCCAGTCCGAGCATTGCGTTGCGATCCTCGCCTGTTTTATATGGCTGTCTGACTCTACCTGTACCCAGATGTCACACGTGATTGCGGCACAGCGCGGTTCCTCCAATACACATTAGATGGTCTTACACCCATTGTATATGGTCAATAAGTAAGTAATAAGGGGTCTCCTCTAACACTTACATAGAAGTCAGTCGTAGGTGGAGGTGGCGTATTTGTCCGGACCACATTTACCATTATCACGGTTGTCCCCGTCCTTGGCTGTTGAACGCGGCCGTTCTTAACATTGTCATCAATGATGTGGACTACTAGGTTGTAACTCTGCTGTCTGTCAGCGCCATGGTCAAAATCAAAAGGGGTTTTCACAATCAGTTTCGGATTATGAGAGCCGCGAGTGGGATCGAAAGCAAAGTGATTATTAATGTTTCCTGGGGAAAAAAAAAAGCAGAGTAATTTGTGTTAAGACAATGTCCGTTCTTCCTGTAATTAGCGACATTTTGCAGAATAACAGATCCATCCGAGCTTCTCGGTAATAAATGATGCACGGTTATTAAGTCCATTTAGAGAAAATGTCATAGATTTTTTACAAAAATCAAAAGGTGGTGTAAGTCGTAAACTTCATTTGTTCTAAAAATCTGTTTGTGCCAAGTAAAGGAAGTTTTTAATCCGAAGCCAAGTTTTGGTAGTCCTGTTAACTAAAAACACCGGACAGGCAACAGTGGCTTATTGGCATCCCCTTAAATTGGCACCGTGCCGCAAGCCACATGTACGATCATATCCTACCCTCAGCTACACACCTGGATGTCCCAAAATACTGGGCTCTACTAGAACTTTATAGTGACACCAGGGGCATAGTTATGCTGGAGCAGAAGTAGGATTTGCACTGAAGGTGGCCAAACAGCAGAAGTACCAGTATCATTACAAAACTTGCCACCCACGAGCGATTTCTCAGAATTACTGGCGTCCTTCTATAGTTTGACCACTAGTGGCTGCTATTGTTCACCTTAATAATTGTGCTGCAATCCGACTCCTTACCACTGGAGGCTGCTGTTGTGTTCTACAATTGCCCTTTACCAAGATGGCAGATTCTGAACCTGTGGGATTCATCTTGTTTCCTGTTTGGGCCTACTTAAAGCTGAATGGATCTCTCACTCATTGCTTGAGTATTGTGTCTAGCTGTTAGCCTAGTTTCAGTATCCAACTCCTTAACATTCTTACCCAGACTGTTCTCACCTATCTGTGAATTGTTTCCTACCTTTCCTTCCTTTGCTAAACTCCAAGAACTTCTACTACCGCTTGCTGTTCCTGCTCGTGCTCCTTCAGCCACTGGTTTCAAGCAGTACTACACCAGTATTGTAACACAATGGCACAATGTGGTACGCCATGCACGCTACCTAAAACATTTTCCGTTGCAGACCTGTTGCACACCCTGAATGTCCATTTCGATCCCAGGGGCTATTTCTAATGGTGTCACACAAATGAAACCTTCTGGATACACTTTTTTCTAGGAGGATTCGGGAGGCTATTACGAACCCTGTGAGATTTTCCAACTCACTTTTTTTCTTGAAGCCTCCCAGACGTAACAAAAAAGTTGGTAGGTATAATTATGAGTCTCACATAGTAGGTGAGGGGTCCTGTTACAGATTTTGCAATGCACCATGTAATGAAATGTGCACATGCTTAATAAATGGTGTTCCTTTATTTTTGGTCTACTCAGTATTTCTCTTTGAAGAGCAGAATTTTGTGCTTCAGAGCTGCTCTTCTGACTTTGAGACTTGAAGTCAGAACCATAGTTACAATTCCAAGTAACACCTCTAACTTTAAAGAAGTTGTCCACTACTTTTACATTGATGGCCTATCCTTAGGATAGGTCATCAATGTCTGATCGGTCAAAGTCCGACACCCCCCGCCAATAACCTGTTATCAGCGGCCGGAAGTACTCACTTGCTGAGCTGCTCCGTCTACTTGTAGTGGCCGGGGCTTGGTACTGAACATCCTCCTCCTATTCAAATCAATAGGAGGTGGATGTGTAGTATCCTGCGGCGGCCACTACAAGTAGACGGAGCAGCTCAGCAAATGAGTATTTCTGGCTGGCAGCCACCCACACCGATAAGAGCTGATCGGCGGGGGTGCCGGGTGTCGGACCCCGGCCAGTCAGACATTGATGACCTATCCTAAGGATAAGCCATCAATGTAAAAGTAGTGGACAACCTCTTTAAGTTTACTTTGTTGTGACCACTGATGTTCTTCGCCTATAAGCCCCTATGATCAGTAGACTGTCTGCTAATGGGGCCATATAGCTGCTACAATCTCTGCTACTCCAGCAGTTATGACATGTTAAAAGAAGAAAAAAGTAGAAGATAAAGGGAATATTGGTTATCTTTATATGACCTAGGTACACGTGAAAAGATCATACTGCCACTTTAAAGAGCCATGCAACATGACTAGGGATATTAGCCAAGTCAGAGATCCATTTGTAGTCAGCTGTTTCAGGGTTCTTGCCCCTCATCAGTGCAGAACACGGTTTGACGGATAAATTAGCAGCCTTTGACTCATCTTTGGGTGGAAGCAATTCAGCTGGTCTTGTAATGGGGATTCCGTTCATCCAGTGAAGTTCTGATCTACAACAATGGAGGACAAGTTCGCCAAAACAGCTGTCTGCAGATGGGTATCTGAATTGGTTAGTAACCCTTGGTCATTTTGCAAGGATCCTTAAAGGGTTGGACATTGATTTACACGGCAACTACTTTCAATAGTTGACAGTAGCATTATAGTTTTCTCTTTTATCCATAGAGATAACTTGGATGTTTTTTCCCATGGAGCAGTGCCGATAGGATCCCATACTCAGTTAGAAAGTTTCTCTTCCCACCTCCTTCCCAAGCAAATTTTGGAAACCATAAATTAAAGGCATGCATAAGGAAAACATTTTCCACCTGAAGCAATTTCAAATCGCATGTCCGTATTTTCCGAGTCTCGATCATTGCAGCTGAGGCGGAAATTGTTGATGTTTATCCCTGCAGTGATGTTGTCATAGATGGTGGCGGTATACCTAGATGGTCTACACACCGGAGCCTCATCATTCTCTTCTATTACATCAACGGTGACCTTGCAGAAGCAATAAATAAAGTGTCAATACATTTGGAAGGAGCAGGTGCTCGGAGTCATTTCTGGTAGCCACTCCATCCTGGGTCACAAATGCTTCCTGCAGATTACCAGATCCGTGTATGAAGGGGGCTGTCTAACTCCTTATTTCAATAGATTTTGTCAAAGCATATGCAGAGACAGAGTAGGGGCTGGCTTAGAAATTGGAATAGGTAGTCTGGCTTCTCACACTGTTTCATATGTTAGACACAGGACCAGAGGTAAAGTGGAGTAGCTACTGGAGGATCAAGGCATCTAGCCTACCACTAGGAGCGTAACTACAATAGGTGCAAGGGTTGCAATCGCACACAGACCCTGTAGCCTAAAAGGCCCAAAAAGTCCCTTTGGCTTACTAGAAAAGACCAATAGTATTAAATATTTACATGAATCAGGGCCACGTTGGAGCTTTTTCATTGGGGCCCATGAGTTTCAAGTTCCACCTATCACGCCAGGTGGGGGAAAGACTCAGTGCAACACAAAAAGAAGGGGAAAATGGGGCCCAGACTCTAGGTAACAGGGGAAGTGGAGACCTCCTAAGCTGAGCAGATATCACCCTGTCTCCCCTAAACGTCCCTATATTGGTTCCTCACCAATCACGCACAGGAACCTAAACTCTGTTTTACCCTAGCACTAAGCCCTTGATAGGGACGGGGGATATGAGCACTAGTTGATCCCCACTGACCACTAAAGACAACAAGGGGGGACAAACAAGGGAAAGTAGCTTAGCTTTAGCCGACTTCAGAAAAATAACTCCAACGTCCTCCTAGCACCACAGAGGAAGTAGAAGTCTGAGAGCTCCAAGCAATCACCAAGAAACATGTGAGCATCACCGGCACCTTCCTCTAGCAACAGCCAGTATTTAAACAACCAGCCTGGATGTCAATTAGCCGGGGGGAGATAGCCACTGGGTCCTAGAGTGAGACAGCTACGAAGGTGTCTGTGATGCCAAATGAAGAGATCTTCTGCAACCAACTGCAGGGCGACTGTCTGTCACTTCTGACACACCCGTGGCACTGCCACTGCTTACCACAACTACAGTTAGGTCCATATATATTTGGACAGAGACAACATTTTTCTAATTTTGGTTCTAGCATTACCATAATGAATTTTAAACAAAACAATTCAGATGCAGTTGAAGTTCAGACTTTCAGCTTTCATTTGAGGGTATCCACATTAAAATTGGATGAAGGGTTTAGGAGTTTCAGCTCCTTAACATGTGCCACCCTGTTTTTAAAGGGACCAAAAGTAATTGGACAATTGACTCCAAGGCTATTTCATGAACAGGTGTGGGCAATACCTTCGTTATGTCATTCTCAATTAAGCAGATAAAAGGCCTGGAGTTGATTTGAGGTGTGGTGCTTGCATTTGGAAGGTTTTGCTGTGAAGTAAACATGCGGTCAAAGGAGCTCTCCATGCCAGTGAAACAAGCCATCCTTAAGCTGCAAAAACAGAAAAAACCCATCCGAGAAATGGCTACAATATTAGGAGTGGCAAAATCTACAGTTTGGTACATCCTGAGAAAGAAAGAAAGCACTGGTGAACTCATCAATGCAAAAAGACCTGGGCGCCCACGGAAGACAACAGTGGTGGATGATCGCAGAATAATCTCCATGGTGAAGAGAAACCCCTTCACAACAGCCAACCAAGTGAACAACACTCTCCAGGAGGTAGGCGTATCAATATCCAAATCTACCATAAAGAGAAGACTGCATGACAGTAAATACAGAGGGTTCACTGCACGGTGCAAGCCACTCATAAGCATCAAGAATAAAAAGGCTAGACTGGACTTTGCTATAAAACATCTAAAAAAGCCAGCACAGTTCTGGAAGAACATTCTTTGGACAGATGAAACCAAGATCAACCTCTACCAAAATGATGGAAAGAGAAAAGTGTGGTGAAGGCGTGATACAGCTCATGATCCAAAGCATACCACATCATCTGTAAAACACGGCGGAGGCAGTGTGATGGCTTGGGCATTCATGGCTGCCAGTGGCACTGGGTCACTAGTGTTTATTGATGATGTGACACAGGACAGAAGCAGCCAAATTAATTCTGATGTATTCAGAGCCATACTGTGTGCTCAGATCCAGCCAAATGCAGCCAAACTGATTGGTCGTCATTTCATACTACAGATGGACAATGAACCAAAACATAAAGTCAAAGCAACCGAGGAGTTTATTAAAGCAAAGAAGTGGAATATTCTTGAATGGCCAAGTCAGTCACCTGATCTCAACCCAATTGAGCATGCATTTCACTTGTTAAAGACTAAACTTCAGACAGAAAGGCCCACAAACAAACAGCAACTGAAAACCACCGCAGTGAAGGCCTGGCAGAGCATCAAAAAGGAGGAAACACAGCGTCTGGTGATGTCCATGAGTTCAAGACTTCAGGCAGTCATTGCCAACAAAGGGTTTTCAACCAAGTACTAGAAATGAACATTTTATTTACAATTATTTAATCTGTCCAATTACATTTGGTCCCTTTAAAAACAGGGTGGCACATGTTAACCCTAGAACGCATGACCATAAAAATCTACTTTTTCACATACCTGGGGCCTTTTAGGCCCGTGTGCAAATAACATGGAATAACTCAAACAAAAATGACAAACAACTATATACCTGAGGAATAACTAGAGTTTCAAAATTCTAACTAAAGTAATCTTGCAGAAAATAGAAAACAATTAACAGGGCGGGCCTGCGAGGCCCCAGGTATGCGTTCTAGGGTTAAGGAGCTGAAACTCCTAAACTCTTCATCCAATTTTAATGTGGATACCCTCAAATGAAAGCTGAAAGTCTGAACTTCAATTGCATCTGAATTGTTTTGTTTAAAATTCATTGTGGTAATGTCTAGAACCAAAATTAGAAAAATGTTGTCTCTGTCCAAATATATATGGACCTAACTGTATATTAATAAATTGTAACGCTCACTGTTTAAAGCCTTAAATATATATTTTTTTTCTATAAAACCTCTTTAAATACCTTTATAGCTGTCAAAGCATTAATTTTCTGATATAGAATTCAAAAATTCCTTGCATAAACATAGATAAAAATGATAAATTTGAACTGGCTGCAACTGCCACTAGAGGGAGCTTAAGAGCTTACTGCGTACATTTCATATAGGCAATTCAGTATGCAAGAACTTCCTAAGCTCCCTCTAGTGGTAGATACATGAAGACAGAAACGATGAATTTATTTCCAATATTAGAAAAACGGTGCTTTGACAGCTATGAAGGTATATCGAGAACTTTATCAGCAAAAAAGTGTTGGACTCGATTACAATGTGCTCTTTTCTTCTAGTGCATATCCTTACTGACTGACAAGTAATCATTTTCACAGCTCAACAACATTAAATATGGCTCCTACACATGGCCGTGCAACATCCTCCTGGCCTGCAGAATGATTCAGCTTATTGATTCACGAGGCAGCGCTCAGCACTGAAGTAAAAACTGAAAAATAACTTACTGCCAACATGGGAGATCTATAAATTGAAATTCAAACTGCAATTACTACCCTGAAGTCATCGTCATAGCAACCGCAAGAAAATGCCATATTAGCGGCGAGAAGAATGTGTAATAACAAATGCTGGCAGTAGCGATGTGTCAGGTAACAAGGGAATACTGAGAAACTCCAAACCTCTGTATTATGAAAGGTTTCACCTTGTACCTGTTCTGACTTAATTTGTAGGACACGTATAACGATGGTCTCCAAATATTGATCTTGTGCCAAAAATTGTTTATTTTCTTTTAAAAGTATTAAAAATTAAAGGGGATGGCTCACTATCTGGATTTTTTTGTGTGAAAAGAGTCATCTAAAAAGGTAAGATAATTCTGGGACCCCCCAAAAATCATATGTGATCTGCGAAAACTGGCAGGTGTTAGATTTTCCTGCAGCACTCCCACAGGGGAAATTGGGAATTGCATTTTTAAATCAATTATTGTCTGTGCAATGCACGGATGTGTCAGGCTATCTATTGCTCTTTGGCTGTCTCTCCTGGATAACATATCGGGGTCTGATTGGGAGACCCCTCTTTTAACTCAAGACTTCCCTAATTAAATATTTTGAAAATTGGTTCTTTAAACCAGTCATCTGTAAAGTAGCTCTGTACGTAGTAGCCTGGCAGCTCTAAATAAGGATTCCAGGAATAGGCTTTGCGCTAGCTACTCCATCTATCAGGTCAGAGGGTGAACCTAACCTTCAGTGTAGGGATTTAGCATAACATAGGGGCCCTAGGTTGAGTCAATGGAGTAGTTGCTGGCTGGCGGAGCAGGCTGGCAAGGAATGGTCAGATAGAGTCAGAACCAATAGATTCTGATAAGAGGCAAAAACATCAGGCAGAAAAATAATCAAAAATCGAGCCATGATCTGAAACAGGAAGAGCACTAGCACAAGAGCAGCAGAGAACAAGGTTGTGAACCAGATAAAGCAGAACTTATAACTGACAGTGAGAGACAGGTATTCAGTAGTTTTTATGGTAAGCAGCCCTGCCCAGGGAGTTAATAATAAGAGTTAATAATAAACCAGGTATTAGGACAGGTATTAACACCCAAACTCCCTGTCTGGATGGCACCACAAGTCACAGAGAATTAAACAGAACTGTCGCATTGTTGTTTTATGTCTACTGCAACGAAGGTGTAAAGAGAGAATGCAGGTACCGACATGGATGTTACAACCTCCCATTGAAGGAGAACTTAGATTCACGGAACTTTCAGACAACTTGATCTTATTTGATAGATAATGGGATAAATAGAACGACTTTATTTAAAACATACAATACATTGTATGTTTTAAATATCATCTAGTGGTTGGACTGTCCTCGATAAATCAGTCCAACCACTAGATGTATAACTTCTGTCTAATTCACGGTCCACTGCCTGTTGTCAAGTGTAATCCATCTCTAGCAGCAGAGACATAAAGACGAATTATAAAAAGAAGGGATGGGTCTTTGTATCTTTTCGGGCAGGTCTAAAGATGTGTAACAACGGCATTCTTTCATTACAAGGCACTCAAGCCTTTGGCATAAGCAACGCATACTAGGAAGTGGGGAACAAACAGTAAGTGTTCCTATAGTTCTGGTAGAACACTGATGGATGCAGAATGCCAATTTAAAAAAATTGTATGTCAAATTACAGAGCATGAGCATTGGGACAGTTCCTGGATATATTAGAGTGGTATATGCACTAAAAGCAGTTGTGGAGGATAAGGACAGCAAAACTATATTTGTACTCTAGTTTCTGGTTAAAGGATAGGTGCCATTAGGTTTCTCCTTTCAAGACAGGTTACAAGAATTGGGGTTAGAGCTTTTTTTCTCTGTTCCTGCTTCGCTTTTATCAAACTGCACACTGGTGAGCATTCAATTCAGAATGGAGTGCCGACTTTTCTTCAGGTTGGATTTCACATGAAATTCAATCTTTTACGTTTATGGTTGCTCAGGCTGTGGAGCACCCGGGATCATAGGGATCATATCCATACAGGTATGGTGAGCTGTATCCTATGTTGCTGAATTCAATGTGAGGCCCGGTATAGAACAGTTTGGGAATGAATGTGCATATATGATCATAAATGTATTATACAAGTCACATAGTAATACAATATCGCTTTACTTACTGTTGTAAGAGCAGTCCGAGGCTTGTCAGCGTCACAGTCCGTGGCCTCAATAACCAACGTGTGCTTATTTTTTACTTCAAAATCCAGTTGAGTTACAAGTTCTATGATTCCCGATGTCGGGTTAATCCAGAATCTATTGACAACGTCATTGTTGCCTTCTCTTATTTTATATGTTATGCAGCTCGGGAGATCCTTGTCTGTAGCCATCACTTGACCCACGGTGGTCCCAGCTTTAAATAGCAAAACACCATGAGCTTAGTTCAGTAAGTTTTCACTTCACTTGCAAATATAAAGAACATTTCCGTGCCATGAGCTACAATTTTGCAACGCCAATGGAAGAGTTATGGGTTCGTTCATTTTGGCGTACTTATTAAAGGGAACAAATCGGGGCACTTACAGTGGGGAAAAAAAGTATTTAGTCAGCCACCAATTGTGCAAGTTCTCCCACTTAAAAAGGTGAGAGAGGCCTGTAATTGTCATCATAGGTAGACCTCAACTATGAGAGACAAAATGAGAAAAAAAATCCTGAAAATCACATTGTCTGATTTTCGAAAGAATTTTTTTTTAAATTTTGGTGGAAAATAAGTATTTGGTCAATTACAAAAGTTGATCTCAATACTTTGTTATATATCCTTTGTTGGCAATGACAGCGGTCAAATGTTTTCTTTAAGTCTTCAAAAGGTTAGCACACACTGTTGCTGGTATGTTGGCCCATTCCTCCATGCAGATCTCCTCTAGAGCAGTGATGTTTTGAGGCTGTCGCTGGACACCACAGACTTTCAACTCCCTCCAAAGGTTTTCTATAGGGTTTAGATCTGGAGACTAGCTAGGCCACTCCAGGACCTTGAAATGATTCTTACGAAGCCACTCCTTTGTTGCCCTGGCGGTGTGCTTGGGATCATTGTCATGCTGAAAGACCCAGCCACGTTTCATCTTCAATGTTCTTGCTCATGGAAGGAGGTTTGCACTCAAAATCTCACGAAACATGGCCCCATTCATTCTTCATGTACATGGATCAGTCATCCTGGTCCCTTGGCAGACAACCAGCCCCAAAGCATTATGTTGCCACCCCCATGCTTCACAGTAGGTATGCTGTTCTTTGGATGCAACTCAGCATTCTTTCCCCTCCAAACACGCCGAGTTGTGTTTCTACCAAACAGTTCTACTTTGGTTTCATCTGACCATATGACATTCTCCCAATACTCTTCTGAATCATCCAAATGCTCTCTACCAAACTTCAGACGGGCCCGGACATCTAATGGCTTAAGCAGGGGGACACGTCTGGCATTGCAGGATCTGAGTCCCTGGCCGCGTAGTGTGTTACTGATGGTAGCCTGTGTAACGTTGGTCCCAGCTCTCTGTAGGTCATTTACTAGGTCCCCCCCGTGTGGTTCTGGGATTTTTGCTCACCGTTCTTGAGATCATTTTGACCCCACGGGGTGAGATCTTGTGTGGAGCCCCAGCTCGAGGGAGATTATCAGTGGTCTAGTATGTCTTCCATTTTCTAATTATTGCTCCCACAGTTGATTTTTTCACTTCAAGCTGCTTGCCTATTGCAGATTCAGTCTTCCCAGCCTGGTGCAGGGCTACAATTTTGTTTCTGGTGTCCTTCGACAGCTCTTTGGTCTTCACCATAGTTGAGTTTGGAGTGTCACTGTTTGAGGTTGCAGACAGGTGTCTTTTATACTGATAACAAGTTCAAACAGGTGCCAGCACTACAGGTAATGAGTGGAGGACAGAGGAGCCAGTACTACAGGTAATGAGTGGAAGACAGAGGAGCCTCTTAAAGAAGAAGTTACAGGTCTGTGAGAGCCAGAAATCTTGCTTGTTTGTAATTGACCAAATACTTATTTTCCACCAAAATTTGAAAAAAAAATCTGTCCAAATCAGACATTGTGATTTTCAGGATTTGTTTTCTCATTTTGTCTCTCATAGTTGAGGTCGACCTATGATGTCAATTACAGGCCTCTCTCATCTTTTTAAGTGGGAGAACTTGCACAATTGGTGGCTGACTAAATACTTTTTTTCCCCACTGTAAGGGGTATTCCCATCTTAATATGTACTAGGTGATAATCATAATAATATTAGCAAGTCCCTCCAATTAGAAATGTAGTATAGTTCTTCTGTTTCACTATGTCGCTTACCCCATGTGCAGGGCATTGCAGTAGCTTAAGTATCCATGGTTACGACCACTCATATAGTCACAGTTAGTTAGCTGTTAGTGGTCGCTTCCATGGAAATCTAAGCTACTGCAATTCCCTGCACATCAGGTAAGCAACATAGCGAAACAGAAGAACTATACTACATTTCTATGTGGAGATATTTGCAAATATTATTATAATTATTATTATTATTACACCTACACCTAATACATATTGGGATAGGATCTTGGAGATGGGAATACCCCCAAGGAAAAAATCGGGGCATTTAAGGCCCACCCTTTGGACTACCCAGTTGCACCTTTAAATGGAAAAAAAATCCTATTTTTGGGTAGCGTTTTGACAAAGCCCCACCTTTTTGTCATTTTTCAGGGCTGTCCGAAGAAAATTGATCCTGTTAGCAATTATGCCTTTTACTCAGGTTTTTTAAGTCGTGCTAACAATAATCAGTGTGAATGTTTTGAGACTATAGAAGTGGAGCAGGATTTTGATTTCTAGTGGAGTTATCTGCTCATAAATTGGGTCGACTCTCAACCAATGTGTTACTTTGATGATGACTTCACTTGATTTTTAGAAACAACAGCCCACATTTATTAACCAATTTACTACAGATTTTTGGGCACAAAGCGAGAATAACAAAGTCACAAATTATACAAAAAGAAATTTGTAAAAAGTTAGAGAAAGTGGGGGAAGAAATCACATTCACAGGCCTCAAACTGCCCTTAGCAACCAATCCAACCAATCAGAGCTCAGCTTTCATTTTTAAAACAGCTATGATAAAATGAAACCTGTGCTGTGATTGGTTGCCATGGAGAATAAAGACATTTTTTTCTTCCTGGACGGATTTCCTACCTTCAGATGTTTCCCGCACAGTGAAGGTGTACGCTGCCGAATCAAATACTGGATCAAAATTGTTGACGGGAGTCACAGACACGATTATTGTGGCCGTCACTGAAATAAATGAGAATTATTTAATATATTGAGGAGGACACACAAAAACGTATTCTGAGTGTAGACAATATATAGACATTATGGGCACCACATTGCCTGTATGAAGGCTAGGAAGGATTTTAAATGTTTTTCTCAGGACTCATTTTCGAGGAGAAAGTTCTTTTTAAAGAGAGGGTTACAAAGTTACAAAGACAACGTTCAGCTGCTTGCGCCCCAATAATCAGATGTTACCACTGGGGGGCGCTACAATGCAGACAATGGCTGGTGTGGGGGGAAATGCAGGATGGCTGCCATGTATTTCTTATATTACTGTAAAGAATGAACGAGCCAGGTGTGCCATGGCAGGCAGTGACATATAGGAAAGATAGATACTGTAGATAGATAGATAGATAGATAGATAGATAGATAGATAGATAGATAGATAGATAGATAGATAGATAGATACAGAGGGTACGGAAAGTATTCAGACCCCTTTAAATTTTTCACTCTTTGTTTCATTGCAGCCATTTGGTAAATTCTAAAAAGTTCATTTTTTTTCTTATTAAAGTACACTCTGCACCCCATCTCGACTGAAAAAAACCCAGAAATGTAGAAATTTTTGCAAATTTATTAAAAAAGAAAAACTGAAATATCACATGGTCATAAGTATTCAGACCCTTTGCTCAGTATTGAGTAGAAGCACCCTTTTGAGCTAGTACAGCTATGAGTCTTCTTGGGAATAATGCAACAAGTTTTTCACACCTGAATTTGGGGATCCTCTGCCATTCTTCCTTGCAGATCCTCTCCAGTTCCGTCATGTTGGATGGTGAACGTTAGTGGACAGCCATTTTCAGGTGTCTCCAGAGATGCTCAATTGGGTTTAGGTCAGGGCTCTGAATGGTCACAGAGTTGTTCGGAAGCCACTCCTTTGTTATTTTAGCTGTGTGCTTAGGGTCATTGTTTTGTTGGAAGGTGAACCCTCAGCCAAGTCTGAGGTCCAGAGCACTCTGGAAGAGGTTTTCATCCAGGATATCTCTGTACTTGGCCGCACTCATATTTCCTTCAATTGCAACCAGTCGTCCTGTCCCTGCAGCTGAAATACCTCCCATAGCATGATGCTGCCACCACCATGTTTCACTGTTGGGATTGTATTGGGCAGGTGATGAGCAGTGCCTTGTTTTCTCCACACATACTGCTTAGAATTATCACCAAAAAGTTCTATCTTCGTCTCATCAGACCAGAGAATCTTATTTCTCATAGTCTGGGAGTCCTTCATGTGTTTTTGAGCAAACTCTATGCGGGCTTTCATATCTCTTGCACTGAGGAGAGGCTTCCATCGGGCCACTCTGTCATAAAGGCCCAAATGGTGGAGGGCTGCAGTGATAGTTGACTTTGTGGAACTTTCTCCCATCTCCCTACTGCATCTCTGGAGCTCAGCCACAGTCATCTTGGGGTTCTTCTTTACCTCTCTCACCAAGGCTCTTCTCCCATGATTGCTCGGTTTGGCTGAACTGCCAGGTCTAGGATTGTGGAGGCCACTGTTCTCTTAGGAACCTTGAGTAATACAGAAATTCTTTTATAACCTTGGCCAGATCTGTGCCTTGCCACAATTCTGTCTCTGAGCTCCTTGGGCAGTTCCTTTGAGCTCATGGTTCTCATTTGGTCTGACATGCACTGTGAGCTGCGAGGTCTTATATTGACAGGTGTGTGCCTTTTCAAATCAAGTCCTATCAGTTTGCAAAAATTTCTACATTTCTGTTTTTTTCAGTCAAGATGGGGTGCAGAGTGTACTTTAATGAGAAAAAAATGAACTTTTTAGAATTTACCAAATGTCTGCAATGAAACAGAGAGAGAAAAAATTAAAGGGGTCTAAATACTTTCCGTACCCACTGTAGATGAGTAAATATTAATTGCATAGATAGATCGATATATATTAGATAAATAGCTAGCCGGATAGATGAATACATATTAGATACATACATAGATAGACAGACAGGCAGATAGAAAGTAAGATTAAAAACACATGAGCTGCAAAGATGGATAAATCAAGCGATAGATATTAGATACATAGATCGATAGATTAAATTGATAGATAGATAAATAGATAGATAATAGATAGATAGATAATAAATAGATAGATAATAGATAGATAGATACAGCGTTGGACTGGCCCACCGGGACACCGGGAGATACCCCAGCGGGCCCCGGGTCCTCGGTGGGCCCCCACCAGTAACTGTGGTCTTTCTGACTAGAGGCCGCCGGGCGCTCGGCGCGCCGCTTAACCTCCTCTTGATGATGTGTGCAGCGTATAGCAGTGATCTGAAGAGGCCTCTGGCCGGCGGGTTGCTGTCAGCGCGCAGCCTCTGATCGGTCGGCGGCCCTGTAGAAGACCACACCGACTTGAAGCTGCCAAGGACGCCGCCGGAGGAGCGCAGGAAGGTAAGAAGATTTTTTTTTCTTTTATGAATGGGAAGGGTAGTGAGTGAATGGGGAGGGGGAGATGATACTATATAGGGGCACATGATGGGGAGGGAGATTATAATATATAGGGGCGCATGATGGGGAGGAAGATACTATATAGGGGCACATGATGGGGAGGGAGATGCTATATAGGGGCACATGATGGGGAGGGAGATGCTATATAGGGGCACATGATGGGGAGGGAGATGCTATATAGGGGCACATGATGGGGAGGGAGATGCTATATAGGGGCACATGATGGGGAGGGAGATGCTATATAGGGGCACATGACTGGGAGGGAGATGTTATATAGGGACACATGATGGGGAGGGAGATGCTATATAGGGGCACATGATGGGGAGGGAGATGCTATATAGGGGCACATGAGGGAGATGATGCTATATAGGGGCACATGAGGGAGATGATGCTATATAGGGGCACATGAGGGAGATGATACTATATAGGGGCACATGAGGGAGATGATGCTATATAGGGGCACATGAGGGAGAGGATGCTATATAGGGGCACATGAGGGAGATGATGCTATATAGGGGCCCATGATGGAGAGGGAGAGGATGATACATAGGGACCCATGATGGGGGGAGGGATGATACATAGGAACCCATGATGGGGGAGGGGAGAGGATGATACATAGGGGCCCATGATGGGGGGTGATACATACAGGCCAATGATGGGTGAGGAGGATACATACAGGCCCTGGATGGGTGGGGGGGATACATACAGGCCCAGGATGGGTGAGGAGATGCATGAGAGCCTAGGATGGGGGATATTATTAAATAAAGGGGGCCAGGATGGGTGACAATTACAGTATGGGGGCCAGAATGAGGTATTATTAGTTTATGGTGACAAGTGGGGACATAATTACTGTAGGGAACATTACTGCTGTTTATAATTTACGTTTGAGGATACTGTTCTCCATGGGGGAGTAACAAAAGGAAGGTCCTGTTACTGTGCAGGGCGGCACTATGTCGCTTTTTTTCTTCATCTGCTGTAGTGTAGAAATCAGGGAATAAGTGGGAATGTGCTGTAGAAGTGATCAGCTATTGATAACTGTGTGTTATTTTCCTCAGCGACGAGTCCTGGATGGAAGAAGTGATGGTCACTATATCGTGGTAATATGCGGTCGGGCACTGGTGTGTTGGTATTTTTCCCTTGTATGTGGTATTATTCGGTCACTATGTGGTGGTAATATGTGGTCTGGTCATAGTGTGACAATATTTGTCCCCTTCTATGTGGTATTATTGGTCTTGGTATAGGAGATTACGTTGTGTATGGAGGATTCACTTGTTCTCGCTGATATCAATAAGTAGAAGATTCTTTATTTCCAATAGAGATTAATTGCTTTGACATTTAACCCCTCCCTGTCCTGTGTCTATTACACAATAGCAAATATGCACTTAGAAAGGTTCTCCGGTGAAAACAAGTAATCTCTTATCCTAAGGCCACATTCACACGTTCATTATTTGGTCAGGATTTTACATCATTATTTGTAAACCAAAACCAGGAGTGGGTGATAAATCCAGAAGTGGTGACGTGTTTCTATTATACTTTTCCTCTGATTGTTCCTGTCCTGGTTTTGGCTTACAAATAAGTGATGTAAAATTCTGACCAAATACCGAATGTGTGAACGTGACCTAAGGATAAATTATTGATTAGTGGGGGTCTGACTGCTGGGACCTGCACCTATCTGCCGAATGTGGAGCTTTTCTCCCCATTAGTCTGGAGCTCATGGGCAACTCGACCACCGATCCATTCATTCCCTCAGTGGCTGCAAGCTCTGCTCTTGTTTTTTTTCTGGAAGCCCCCAAAGAGAATGAATGGATCTGCGGTCAGTCATCCCACCTGCAGCTCTATTTTAAAATGGGGATAAAAGTGTCCTGTCAGGGATAAAGGATCCAGTTGGATAAACACGTAAGTGGGCTGCGCTGCTGAAGTAAATCAATTCTTCAGAGATGATGATGATGATGATGAAAAGGCTTTTTATTAACAACGCGTTTCAACCGGCATATTTTTCAAGTTAAAAAAACAAATGTGTACAGCATGAGAATGGATGAGTTTTTAAAGGCCCAAAATGGATGCCAGTTACATAGAGAACACCCACAGGAACACTTAAAACAATGGGGAAATTAGGAAGGGGAGGGACGTTCAACTGGCAATTTCAAATAGATTAAAGTTGGGGGGGGGGGGGACCATCCTTAGTACTGATAAAATGAGAACAGTTGAATGATTGCAATGTGGGAGAAGTGGGATAAGACCCCAGGATGGGGTGGTGAATAGAAGCCAGTGAGTGAATATTTAACAGGGGAGCCACCCAGGCAAATGTGGGAAAGGGGACAAAGGAAAGAGGGGAAATGCACATATAAATGGTACCACATAAATAAAAGACAAATTGATGGGGAGAAGTGATTGGAGTGTAGGAGAAATGTGATTAGAACCTGGGACGGGGCCGTGTACGGACATCAGAAGGGCAACATTTAACAAAAGGAGCCTTCGAGATGGATGAGGGAAAGGTGATACAGAAAAGGAAACTATACTTATAAATGAATAAAAAGGACAAAAAGTGTTGTAAAGACTGCAGTTTGGAGTGCAGGAGAAATCGGATTTGAACTCAATATGAGCCATTGAATAGGGGCCAGAAAGTGCCGCGGAAGGAGTAGTGAGACTAATGGGTGGAAACTAACCAAAAAAAAAGAGTTAAAAAGGGGGACGAAAAATGAAATGGGGATAATAATTTTCATAAATATAAAATCATGGACAAGAATAATAAAACAATAAGCACGGAATAATTTAAAATCAAAAAAATTAAAAAAATAATTTTCAAAAAATGGATAAATTGGATCCAATATCATGTGTATGTTGATTATTTAGGATAACAAACATTGTGATATAGAATTAAAAATGGGAATATTAATAGAAAGTAATATTAAAATAACAATCAGAAGGGTATGAAAATACATAAGAAAAAGTACCTAAAAAAATACATAAGAAAAAGGATCTGCGACCCTATGCAACGACTGTGCAGAGATAAAATAGAATAAAATAAATAATTAAATAAAAATCTCAGTAATTTCATTGCGTCCATAGGGTTTAAAGGTGCTGATCCTGTATTTCCAATATATTTCTTTTCTCTTCGAGAGGGTTTGGGAGATCAAGGCAAATGGATTCAATTGGTATGATAGAGATGCCTGTGGCATTCTTACCGTGTACCAATGAGCAATGCCGGGATAAACCATGCTTCATGAAACCTTTTACAATATTGGACCGATGAGAGTTAAGCCTTCGGTGTAGTGTCTGGGTGGTCCTGCCCACGTACTGCAGGCCACATGAGGTATATAATGAAGCGAGACTGACAGCTCATAATTGACTTGATAGTAAAAACTTCACCTGTATGGTTAGATTTAAAAGTTTGGGTATTATGTTTAAAGCTGTTGCAACAAAGGCATTTTCTTGAAAAGCATTTAAAGCTCCCATTTTTTGTGAACGTTTATTGGTGCGTGTACCACTGGGGGTCGTGTGTTTCAGGCGGCTGGGGGCTAGGATGTTTCTCAGTGTAGGGGCTCGCCTGAAGGTAACCTTGAGCTGTTTAGGAATGAGAAAATACAGAATCGGATCTTTTAGAAGAATGTACCAATGTTTGTGCAGTGAGTTTCGAATGGACTCATGTGCTGAATTAAAAGTTGTGATAAAATTACAATTAAAATCATCACCTTAACGAGCCTGTGGGGCAGTTTTGGGCTGAATGCACTGTTTTTGTGATAAGTTCCTAGTTTTCTGATAAGCGCGCTTGATAAGCCCTTTGGAGTAACTTTGCCTATGAAAATGCTCATGCAAGATATTGGCTTGTGATTCAAAATCAACCTCATTACTGCAGTTACGTTTTATCAGTTGAAACTGGTTAAAAGGGACATTTTTAAGCCACTTTTTATAGTGCCGCTGGAAAAATGGATATAACTATTAGCATCCACATCTTAAAAAAAAGTTTTAGTAATTACATGTTGTCCCTGATGAGAGATGGTGATACCTAAAAAGTTAATAAAATCTTTCCCTATTGTAGGAGTAAAAGTAATCCCCCAATCATTAGAATTAAGATAAGATAAAAAGCATGAAACTGTTTGTGGATCCCCTTTCCAAATAATAAAAAGATCATCTATAAACCTCTCGTACAGAATAATGTTGGCATTGTATCTGGAATTATATATACATTTTTCTTCAAAAACGCCCATAAATAAGTTTGCATAGCTTGGGGCTACCCTTGTCCCCATAGCTGTGCCACATTTTTGATGATAAACATTATTTTGGAACTTAAAAAAATTATTTTGCAAAATAAAATTCAAACCTTCCAGAATAAAAGCTTTGTGTGGTTTACTTAACCTTGCATCTTTCAACAAAAATAGATTAATGCAATGTAAACCAATGTTGTGTTTGACATTAGTGTATAATGAGGCGACATCAAGTGTAATAAATAAATATGAATCTTCCCAAGTTATGCCCTGTAAAATCCTAATCAGATGACCAGAGTCATCCAAATGACTGGATAGGCTTTTAACATGAGTTTGGAGAATAGTGTCAAGATAATAGGATAAATTACTTGTCTACCATATAATTGTCTTATCCCGTCTGTCTGTCTGTCTGTCTGTCTATCTGTCTGTCTGTCTTTCTGTCTGTCTGTCTGTCTGTCTGTCCTGGAAATCCCGGGTCGCTGATTGGTCCGGCCGCGGCCAATCAGCGATGCGGCATTTCTGAAAAACATGGCGGCCGTTAGCGGCTCATGTGCGGCACGGAGGTCAGCGGCGATGCAGCCGGGAGATGCAGCTGGCTACTTGCAGCATAAGTCCCCCGACCGCAGGCGCCGCTGACCTACATGCGGCTATCGTCGGGAGATCAGCGGCTACGGCCGCTTATCTCCCGAGGACAAGTGTGACGCCCCTCCCCTCCCCTCCTCTCCCCTCCCCTCTCCTCCCGTCCCTCTCCCCGCTCGATCAGGACCCCGGCACCCGGCGTCATACTTACCCCTCCCCTCCCCTCCTCTCCCCTCCCCTCTCCCCTCCCTTCTCCTCCCGTCCCTCCCCTCTCCTCCCGTCCCTCCCCCCGGTCGATCAGGACCCTGGCGTCATACTTACCCCTCCCCGTGCCTCCGCAGCAGCTCCAGTGTCTTCCACTGATGCTTTGTGACGTCTCAGGTCAGAGGGCGTGGTGACGTCTTTACACCGCGCTCTCTCCTGACCGGTCACAGCGCACAGCGTCAACATGCGGGCTACGCTGGAGTCCAGAGAAGCAGCTGAGAAGAGAGGTGAGTATTGGATTTTTTTTTTTTGTATGGGGCCATAGGGGACCTGCATGGGGCACTATGGGGGGATGGATATACAGGGGATATGACATCCTGCATGGGGCATTATATGGGGGGGGAGGTGACATCCTGCATGGGGCATTATATGGGGGGAGAGGTGACATCCTACATGGGGCATTATATGGGGGGGAGAGGTGACTTCCTGCATGTGGCATTATATAGGGGGAGAGGTGACATCCTACATGGGGCATTATATGGTTGGGAGAGGTGACTTCCTGCATGGGGCATTATATGAAGGGGAGAGGTGACTTCCTGCATGGGGCATTATATGGGGGGAGAGGTCACATCCTGCATGGAGCATTATATGGGGGAGAGGTGACATCCTACATAGGGCATTATATGGGGGAGAGGTGACATCCTGTATGGGGCATTATATGGGGGGAGAGGTCACATCCTGCATGGGGCATTATATGGGGGAGAGGTGACATCCTGCATGGGACATTATATGGGGGGAGAGGTCACATCCTGCATGGGGCATTATATGGGGGGAGAGGTCACATCCTACATGGGGCATTATATGGGGGAGAGGTGACATCCTGCATGGGGCATTATATATGGGGGATGTGACTTCCTGCATGGGGCATTATATGCGGGGGATGTGACATCTTGCATTGGGTATTATATGCGGGGGATGTGACTTCCTGCATGGGGCATTATAAAGGAGGGTCGGGAGACATATGCTAGAATACCCGATGCGTTAGAATCGGGCCACCATCTAGTAAGTGATAAAGGTTCCCCATTCTTCTGATCGGTGTGGTTTCCAATGGTCGGATTCCACCGATCAATAAGATATCTCTTACCTAACCTGTGGATCAGTGATAAATTGTTTTCATTAAAGAACCCCTGTAATGTAACATACCATAATTGTACATCCCAGTTATAGTGGTGCACAGTAGATGTGCAGGAGCCGCCTGTGTGTTACAGGCGACGCTCCGCTATAACAGGGGTAACGGCTAACGGGTATGTGCATATGGCTGTAGGGTGGGCCCCTAGAGTCAATTTCCCCTGTGGGCCCCGGACATCCCAGTCCGACCCTGGATAGATAGATCATAGATAGATAGATAGATAGATAGATAGATAGATAGATAGATAGATAGAGAGATACATAGATAGATAGATAGATAGATAGATAGATAGAAATGAAATAGATAGATAATAGATAGATAATAGATAGATAGATAACATTAGATAGATAGATAGATAGATAGATAATAGATAGAAATGAGATAGATAGATAGATAATAGATAGATAGATAATAGATAGTTAGATAGATAGATAATAGATAGATAGATAGATAGATAATAGATAGTTAATAGATTGATAGATAATAGATAGATAGATAGATAGATAGAGGGATAGATAGATAATAGATAGTTAATAGATTGATAGATAATAGATAGATAGATAGATAGATAGATAATAGATAGTTAATAGATTGATAGATAATAGATAGATAGATAGATAGATAGATAGATAGATAGATAGATAGATAGATAGATAGATAATAGATAGATACTTCTGTTCCATAGCAACCTTTGACAGAATCAAAGGTATCCATCAGAGCAATGTGGATTATCCCTTAGCAGAGCATCAGACAGAACTTGCAGATATTGATTTTTCCTTGAAGCTATCCGGTATCACAGAAAACATGAACGTAGAAAATATCTGCAACACATGTTATTCTCTACAGAGCAACCAACATTGATCAAACAGCAAGAATTCTCCGGTATACACCACGTATGTGCGTTACATACTCAGTAACGAGAAGCAGCTTTACCCTCGTAGGTATGGAGGCACTTGGGCTTTCAGATGGAGCCTTGTAAATACCATTATGGGGTCCATGGACCATGACTGGCATAGTGGGTATCATCACTGCTCTTCATGCTATAGTGAAGCTGAGTTTATCACACTGGTACCTGGATCTAGATTTCTGTGCACGGATCTGTATGCAGTCATGGTCCATGCTACTTTCACAGGATTAGTCAAGTTTCAGCAAATAAAGGCTGATGCATAGGCAGGATGGAAAGTTTTCTAATATACTTTCTACATGAATTATTCCATTTCTAGATCTCTAATTGCAGCAAATCACATCCAAACATATTAAATCTGCAGTAGATTTTCACAATAGATTTCACACTTTTCAATGAGATGGTGAAAGTGAATGATGGATCCACAGCAAATACATGCAGACTTTGCTGCACATTTGCTGCAGATTTCATGCAAAGGGAATTTTCCTGCTTCCAATACGTCTGGAGTAAAGAAGGTTCCTATTTAAGGACCACAAACATATATGTATGTATATATTATTTACCAGTGTGTGCAGCGTCTGGTGAGTCTGATACTGATAACATCATCTCATAGGTGGTGACTGGATCTGTGTCATACACAAGATTACGGCTTATCTAGTAATATAATGGGGAAACAAAGAAGGAAAAAAAGTAAATGAAAAAATTATATACAAAATACTCCGATTCTGGCGATTTCTGGCCAGTATATGACTTCTATCCTGCATTTTCATCAGTTATATAACTATGATTTTCAGTTGTCTCTGAGCTAGTGGGTAGAGACGAGCTGCCATGATGTTTCCATTACACTGCACACACAGATATTAGGGATTTCTGCTTTCCTGTCTCTATGTAAGACATGTTCAAAAGCAGCAGCGGCATATTGAAGACATTATACAGCAGTATTGAGCAATGTAGCTGTGAGTCCAGCCTCTGGGGTGAGATAAAACACAAAAAACAGCAGCGGCATCTGTGTGTGTCTCTCTCACTTTGTTATTTCCCTCTCCGTAGACTTCAATAAGCCACTGTAATTTGATCACTCAGTGATCTAGTTGCCTGTCTAGTCTTGGGCAAGACAGATTTTAGCAGGATTTCAGAGTGATTAATGAGTTCAGGAGGCAGATGGTGGCGAGAGAGGTGGCTCATAAGAGAAAAAAGAAGCACAACGATTCTTATATTTGCTGGTACTATTGATAAATGCAAATTTTGTTTAAACAATATTGGTCATTAAGCACAACCATAGAGGAAAATTAAGTATTACACAGTGCTAATTGATATCAATGTTTTTTTCTGTCTTCCCAAGAGACACTTTTTGGAAACGCTCTCCACATTTGTGAAGATTTGAGGGAATCCTTCTCTGTTCACATAAAGATGTCTATAGTAATGCGTCATAAAAACGAGATTAAATACAAAGTGGTTATAAAATGCACCTACTTGTATAACTGGAGAATTATTTGCTGCCTGCTGGAATAATTTATCCACACCCAGTGGACCAGAATGGGGTCTATATACCAGGAGATTTGGAGGGACATCCGGATCATGACAATTGAGAGTTGCCACTGTGGTGTCTTTAGTAATGGGCTCCGCTTCTACAAAACTAAATGGAAAAAGATATAAGTAGTGGAATAAATCGCTGTCCCCATTGGGGCTCACAATCTACATTCCCTATCAGTACGTGTTTGGAGTGTGGGAGGAAACCGGAGAACCCGGAGGAAACCCACACAAACACGGGGAGAACATTCAAACTGCTTGCAGATGTTGTCCTCAGTGGGATTTGAACCCAGAATAGATAGATAGATAGATAGATAATAGATAGATAAAGGGATAGATAGATAGATAGATAGATAGATAAAGGGATAGATAGATAGATAGACAGATAGATAGATAATAGATAGATAGATAGATAGATAGATAGATAGATAGATAGATAGAAGGATAGATAGATAGATAGATAGATAGACAGATAGAGGGATAGATAGATAGATGATAGATAGATAGATAGATAGATAGATGGATAGAGGGATAGGTAGATAATAGATAGATAGATAAAGGGATAGATAGATAGAGGGATAGAGGGATAGATAGATAATAGATAGATAGATAAAGGGATAGATAGATAGATAATAGATAGATAGATAATAGATAGATGATAGATAGATAGACAGATAGATAGATGATAGATAGATAATAGATAGATAGATAATAGATAGGGAGATAGATGATAGATAGATGATAGATAGATAGATAATAGATAGATGATAGATAGATAGATAATAGATAGGGAGATAGATGATAGATAGATAGATGATAGATAGATGATAGATAGATAATAGATAGATAGATAAATAGATAGATAGATAATAGATAGATAGATAGATAGATGATTGATAGATAGATAGATAGATAGATAGATAGATAGATAGATGGAAAGATGATACCTGTACATATAAGAATCGCAGAATGGGGGGTTGTCATTAATCGGAAGAATATTTGCAGTCGCTAGGATTGCTGCACACTTATTGTCTCGGTCACACACTTTCACGGTGTAGGACTGCACGCTAACAAACCCGGAGGCCTCGCTGTCCATCCTGGACATGATCACCACCGTTCCCGTCTCTGTTAAATAGAAATATTTCTAAACATCACATATTACCAATTATTTTGGAGATATTACGTGCACCCCACAGTAACTCTACATTCAAATGAATACATGGTCATGTAATACTAGATCAATTTGCAAATAACAGGAAATTCTAAATTAAAAAGGGGCTAGCAGTGATTTAGAAACTGCAATGCCATTCTTGTTAATGGGGTCTGCCCGATATTGTAGATCAATCTCATTCACTTTAAAGGGGGTAGGCTGCAATTTCAGATACCACAAAAGCAAAAGAGTGGGGGTGTTTCTAGAATTAAAAAGTGGATGTCATTTTCTAAACTTTACATACAGTGGGTACGGAAAGTATTCAGACCCCTTTAAATGTTTCACTCTTCGTTTCATTACAGCCATTTGGTAAATTCTAAAAAGTTCAATTTTTTTTCATTAAAGTACACTCTGCACCCCATCTTGACTGAAAAAAACAGAAATGTAGAAATTTTTGCAAATTTATTAAAAAAGAAAAACTGAAATATCACATGGTTATAAGTATTCAGACCCTTTGCTCAGACATGCATATTTAAGTCACATGCTGTCCATTTCCTTGTGATCCTCCTTGAGATGGTTCTACTCCTTTATTGGAGTCCAGCTGTGTTTAATTAAACTGAAAGGACTTGATTTGGAAAGGCACACACCTGTCTATATAAGACCTCACAGCTCACAGTGTATGTCAGACCAATTGAGTATCATGAGCTCAAAGGAACTGCCCAAGGAGCTCAGAGACAGAATTGTGGCAGGGCACAGATCTGACCAAGGTTACAAAAGAATTTCTGTATTACTCAAGGTTCCTAAGAGCACAGTGGCCTCCATAATCCTTAAATGGAAGAAGTTTAGGACCACCAGAAGTCTTCCTAGACCTGGCCGTCCAGCCAAACTGAGCAATCTAGGGAGAAGAGCCTTGGTGAGAGAGGTAAAGAATAATCCCAAGATCACTGTGGCTGAGCTCCAGAGATGCAGTAGGGAAATGGGAGAAAGTTCCACCAAGTCAACTATCACTGCAGCCCTCCACCAGTTTGGCCTTTATGGCAGAGTGGCCCGACAGAAGCCTCTTCTCAGTGAAAGACATATGAAAGCCCACATAGAGTTTGCTCAAAAACACATGACTCCCAGACTATGAGAAATAAGATTCTCTCGTCTGATGAGATGAAGATAGAACTTTTTGGTGATAATTCTAAGCAGTATGTGTGGAGAAAATCAGGCACTGCTCATCGCCTGCCCAATACAATCCCAACAGTGAAACATGGTGGTGGCAGCATCATGCTATGGGGGTGTTTTTCAGCTGCAGGGACAGGACGACTGGTTGCAATTGAAGGAAACATGAATGCAGCCAAGTACAGAGATATCTTGGATGAAAACCTCTTCCAGAGTGCTCTGGACCTCAGACTTGGCCGAAGGTTCACCTTCCAACAAGACAATGACCCTAAGCACACAGCTAAAATAACAAAGGAGTGGCTTCAGAACAACTCTGTGACCATTCTTCACTGGCCCAGCCAGAGCCCTAAACCCAATATAGCATCTCTGGAGAGACCTGAAAATGGCTGTCCACCAATGTTCACTATCCAACCTGACGGAACTGGAGAGGATCTGCAAGGAAGAATGGCAGAGGGTCCCCAAATCCAGGTGTGAAAAACTTGTTGCATAATTCCCAAGAAAACTCATGGCTGTACTAGCTCAAAAGGGTGATTCTACTCAATACTGAGCAAAGGGTCTGAATACTTATGACCATGTGAGAGTTCGGTTTTTCTTTTTTAATAAATTTGCAAAAATTTCTACATTTCTGTTTTTTTCAGTCAAGATGGGGTGCAGGGTGTACTTTAATGAGAAAAAAAAATGAACTTTTTAGAATTTACCAAATGGCTGCAATGAAACAAAGAGTGAAAACTTTAAAGGGGTCTGAATACTTTCCGTACCCACTGTATGTTTAGGAAAGTAACACATTAATGATTTATTTTTTGTCTTTTAATAACAGAATTCACCTTTGCTAATAGAAAAATAAGGATTTCCAGGGTCCAGGAGAAAAACGAGGTCATTCATCTGGTCGGCGTCAGAGCCCGTGCAGGTGCTCACAGTCGTTCCAGTTGGAAGCTCCTCATTTAGCTGTATGGTCACCGTGTTGCCGGAGGTTTTGGTCTGGGTGGTAGTGCCAGCGGTTGTAATACTGTAAAGGCTAATAAAAGACAATATTAAAAAGTTATTTCTTCATCTCAGTGGTGTAGCTATAGGGAGTGCAGAGGAAGCAGTCACTCCTGGACCAGGGTGCAAAAGAAGGTCATAGACGTCTCTGCTACATAGGGAGACAGTGGTAATATAAATGGCTCATGGCAGATGGGTGTCTGGTGACAGATTTTGCATTGCTGTGAGCCTCTACTATAGGCCAATTTAATGAACGATACAATGAATACTTACACACAAGTAAGAGCTGGGTCGTTGTCATTCACATTTGTGATATGAACCATTATTTTTGCAGAGTTGGAAAGAGAACCGTCACTTATGGTAACTGTGATGGTATAGCTGCACGGAAAAAAATAATACATTATATTTATGAAGATAAAGATCATTATTGTGCTAAAATGCCTCAAGCTTTTTGATGTCGGCAACATTATAGTCCAATCATTGACCGTGAGTAGCAGCCAAAGTCACTGTATAGTTCTGGCCTTAAAGGGGACCTGTCACTTGTCATGAATATGTTTTTTTTTTAACCCGTTGTAAATGCCGCCGTTCTCATGAATCCGGCAATGTTTTTCTTTTGTTCCTGCACCTCTCCATTCCCAAGATATGGCCCACTCTTCCCTGTATATAAATCGAGACTCTTAAGCAAAGTGGGCGTGGTCTTCAACTCCTCTGTCTTCTAGAGGGCCACCCAGTTGGCTAAAAAAACTAGATTATATAAGAGGGGGCTGTATCTCAGCAATGGAGAGGCGCAGGAACAAAAGAAAAACATTGCCGGATTCAGGAGAACAGCGGCATTTACACAAGGTAAAAAAAAATTATATTTATGGGAAGTGGCAGGTCTTCTTTATCTGACAGAATACAATACCATGTGCCGTACTCTAGTGCAGCCTCTGTGTATGTTCCATGTATTATCTGCTTTCTGATAAAAAGCATATTAGAAGTATTACTCATACAGCAATCCCATAATTTATAGTGTTGTCCAAACCTAAAGTTGATCAGTCAGCTCAGCAATCAGTTGATTGGTGTAAAGTTCAGTATCTGAAACAGCTGATCGCCTGACTAAGCTGTGATTGGCCATACATTTTCTCAGCAGCGGCCACTACAGGCAAAAAGCTGCATTACATGCTGGTCATTCAAATAAGTAGCTTTGAAAGACCTGACTACCAGTGCAAGAGATGCTGCTACTGCTAGCAATATAGAGGGTAGAGCGGTTCCAAGTAAGATGACAGTCTTTTCCTTAAAGATGGGCATACGCTCTATAATAGGGGTCAATTCTGCATTTCTCTAAATACTTTGATATAATACTATATAATACTCTATTAGGGCATTATAGGGCAGTAGATAGAAGGAGCTCATTTATAAACTCTGTCAATTAGCTGTAAGGTAGTGACTATAAACAGCATCCCTCTGGCTTTGGAGGACCCAGCACATTAGACTCCTATATTGACAGTATATTGATTTCAATAGGCGCAATGTGATCCTTCATCTTCCCTGTAATCACACCACAAAAGTATTAAAGGGAACCTGCCATGTTGAAAATGGTGTCTGATTTGTAGGCAGAACATTATAGAGCAGGGGGAGCTGAGCAGAATGATATACATGTTTGTGGGAATATTTTCTGTATAACTTGTATTTTATTTGTAGAAATCCCTGGTGTTCTCTATATGACTGTACACGTAGAGATAGCTGTTAATCACTGAGTAGGACTGGACACTGACGTATTCAAACACCTTGGATTTTAATGAATAACATATGAGTCCAGTGGGCGGTCCTATTAGCGATTGACAGTCTGCCCTGTGTGACTGTGCATGCAGAGAGAGCTGTCAATCACTGATCAGGACCGCCCACTGGACTCATATACATACAGACACCAGGAGTTTCAAAAAAGAAAAAAAAACATAAGTTATACAGAATCTTTTACAAGAAACCTATATATAATTTTTTCCTTCTCTATACTGTGCTCTCCACAGATCAGACTGCATTTAGAATGTGAGAGGTTCCCTTTAAAGGGGTTGTCCAGGACTATTTAATTTTTTTTTTCGTGCCCGGCACTGATCTCTGCTTGCACAGAGCGTTCACAGATCATTCCTGCCAGCGATTCAGCGGCTTCTGCTTACGTCACATTAACAGAGCAGTGACTTCTCTTCTGCTCTGCTCTGTTGACAGGGCATGACTCCCAACGACACGCTGATTGACTGCCAGCTCACCTCTACCAACCTGCGAAGACCCGACTGTCAATCAGCAGTCACGCCCCATCGACAGAGCAGCTTGGAAGAAGAAGAGCTGCTCCGTCGATAGGGTGTGAATGCCAACATCATGTAGATTGACAGCCAGGTCCCTGTTGCCTAACTGCCCATCGACAGAGCAGCTTGGAAGAGCAAGAGCTGCTTTGTCGACAGGGTGTGAATGCCAACGTCATGCTGATTGACAGCCAGCTCCCTGCTGCCTAACTGCCCTTCGACACAGCAGCTTGGAAGAAGAAGAGCTGCTCAATCTACAGGGTGTGAATGCCAACGTCATGTAGATTGACAGCTGGTTCCCTGCTGCCTAACTGCCCTTCGACAGAGCAACTTGGAAGAAGAAGAGCTGCTCTGTCGACAGGGCATGAATGCCAACATCATGTAGATTGACAGCCAGCTCCCTGCTACCTAACTGCCCTTTGACAGAGCAGCTTGGAAGAAGAAGAGCTGCTCTGTCGACAGGGCATGAATGCCAACATCATGTAGATTGACAGCTAGGTCCCTGTTGCCTAACTGCCCATCGACAGAGCAGCTTGGAAGAAGAAGAGCTGCTCTGTCGACAGAATGTGAATGCCAGCATCATGTAGATTGACAGCCAGGTCCCTGTTGCCTAACTGCCCATCGACAGAGCAGCTTGGAAGGAGAAGAGCTGCTCTGTCAACAGAATGTGAATGCCAACATCATGCTGATTGACAGCCATGTCCCTGTTGCCTAACTGCCCATCGACAGAGCAGCTAAGAAGAAGAGCTGCTCTGTCGACAGGGTGTGAATGCCAACGTCATGTAGATTGACAGCCAGCTCCGTGCTGCCTAACTGCCCATCAACAGAGCAGCTCGGAAGAAGAAGAGCTGCTCTGTTGACATGGAGCAGCTGAATCACCGGCAGGCGCAGTTCATGACCGATCAGAGCCATCGCCAGGTTGTCTCTGTTAGCAACAGTTTTTAGGACCAAAGTAAAAAAAAATAATAAATCCTCGACAATTCCTTTAAACGCTTGCTGATGTTCTCCTACAGCTTGGTATAAACACAATAATGTTAAAAATATCTCTAATGCCTCCCCATACTCATCATGTAGCTGACTGATGAAAGATTGTTCAGCCGACAAGTATCTCCCCCAACTCCCCCATTCACAGGAATGATTGGCTCAACCAAGCAATATATGAGCAAAAATGTGAACAAAAGGATCGGCTGTTGGAAATCCAAGGTGTCGACATAATCTGTTGGGGGAGAGTCGGGAGACCCCCACACACATTAGACTGTCAGTCAAGCCTGTTGATATCATTGATCTCGGCAGGTTAGTGTAATGGTCTGAGTGTTCTTTGTGAGAGATTGGGGGGGAAACATCCCACAATATTTACCTTTTTATATTACTTTCATAATCAAACAGCTCAGTGGTGATGATGGTTCCCGTGTTGTCAATCTGAAATTCTGTATTTCCGGTAGATACTGTGAGAGAGTACTGGTGACAGAGCAATAACTGACATTAAAGCATCATATACAATGTGTATAATGATTTATATAGAACATGGAAGTAAGACATTTTATAACCTAGAATCCATGTTATAATAGTCTTTGGGAAAAACTTTGATGACTTCCATGATCCTGAGAATGAACTTTCTGCAGCGCTAGTAAAGTTCTGCGGCTCCTGCGCAGTTTTTCCTGGCGTTGCAAAGCTCCCGTCCACCTGCTGTGCAAGGAATTGTGAGACAACCACCTTCACTAGTAGGGGAAAGTGTTGAAGTTCCCAGCACTATGGTTTAAGACAAGTGTCACTGAGCAGGGAAAAATCCCTCGGAGTCAGATCCCCTCCAATCATAATGGTTTAGCAGCATATTTTAGTACTACAGTTATATGAAAAAGTTTGGGCACCCCTATTAATCTTAAGCTTATTGATTTATAAAAATTGGTGTTTTTGCAACAGCTATTTCAGTTTGATATATGTAATAACTGTTGGACACAGTAATGTTTCTGCCTTGAAATGAGGTTTATTGTACTAACAGAAAATGTGCAATCTGCATTCAAACAAAATTTGACAGGTGCATAAGTATGGGCACCTCACCAGAAAAGTGACATTAATATTTAGTAGATCCTCCTTTTGCAAAAATAACAGCCTCTAGTCGCTTCCTGTAGCTTTTAATGATTTCCTGGATCCTGGATGAAGGTATTTTTGACCATTCCTCTTTACAAAACAATTCCAGTTCAGTTAAGCTTGATGGTCGCCGAGCATGGACAGCCCTCTTCAAATGATCCCACAGATGTTCAATGATATTCAGGTCTGGGGACTGGTATGGCCATTCCAGAACATTGTAATTGTTCCTCTGCATGAATTCCTGAGTAGATTTGGAGCGGTGTTTTGGATCATTGTCTTGCTGAAAGATCCATCCCCTGCGTAACTTCAACTTTATCACTGATTCTTGAACATTATTGTCAAGAATCTGCTGATACTGAGTGGAATCCATGCGTCCCTCAACTTTAACAAGATTCCCGGTGCCGGCATTGGCCACACAGCCCCAAAGCATGATGGAACCTCCACCAAATTTTACTGTGGGTAGCAAGTGTTTTTTTGGAATGCTGTGTTTTTTTGCCGCCATGCATAACGCCTTTTTGTATGACCAAACAACTCAATCTTGGTTTCATCAGTCCACAGGACCTTCTTCCAAAAAGAAATTGGCTTCTCCAAATGTGCTTTTGCATACCTCAGCCGACTCTGTTTGTGGCGTGCTTGCAGAAACGGCTTCTTTCGCATCACTCTCCCACACAGCTTCTCCTTGTGCAAAGTGCGTTGTATAGTTGACCGATGCACAGTGACACCATCTGCAGCAAGTTGATGCTGCAGCTCTCTGGAGGTGGTCTGAGGATTGTCCTTGACTGATCTCACCATTCTTCTTCTCTGCCTTTCTGATGTTTTTCTTGGCCTGCCACTTCTGGCCTTAACAAGAACTGTCCCTGTGTTCTTCCATTTCCTTACTATGTTCCTCACAGTGGAAACTGACAGGTTAAATCTCGGAGACAGCTTTTTGTATCCTTCCCCTGAACAACTATGTTGAATAATCTTTGTTTTCAGATCATTTGGCAGTTGTTTTGAGGAGCCCATGATGCCACTCTTCAGAGGAGATTCAAACAGGAGAACAACTTGCAAGTGGCCACTTTAAGTAGCTTTTCTCATGATTGCATACACCTGGCTATGAAGTTCAAAGCTCAATGAGGTTACAAAACCAAACAAAGTGCTTTAGTAAGTCAGTAAAACGTAGGTAGGAGTATTTAAAACAAGAACATGATAAGGGTGCCCATACTTATGCACCTGTCAAATTTTGTTTGAATGCAGATTGCACATTTTCTGTTAGTACAATAAACCTCATTTCAAGGCAGAAACATTACTGTGTCCAACAGTTATTACATATATCAAACTGAAATAGCTGTTGCGAAAACACCAATTTTTATAAAACATTAAGCTTAAGATTAATAGGGGTGCCCAAACTTTTTCATATAACTGTATGTCATAGTATCATATGATGGGAGTATCCACTGGAGTATAGGGTTAAGAGGTAGCAGTCACACCTTGCTTCTGAAGCCAGGAGCTTCCCCGTACAAACTGTATATGAAATACACTAAACTGTATATTAAAGAGCCTCGCACCCAGCCAAATCAGATCTCATGCTTTGCACTGATGAGAGGCAACAGCCCGAAACACGTGTCTGCAAATAGAAATTCTGGTTTGGCTTTTATCCTAAGTCATATTGCACGGCTCATTAAAGGGTTGATATTGACTTTTAGGATTGCTACTTCCAATAGGTGGCGCTAGAGTTCAAGTCCTCATCCTCTCTGAAGAGGCAATTTGCATATTTAATTTCCCAGAAGAGCATGTATGACATACAAGTCTCCTTACTCTGACATCAAAGGCCAGGCTTGTCACTCTCCACAAGAAGAAAGCTTACCCCTTAAATGAGATTTTAACACATATAGATCAAAGCTAATATCCCGACCAATATTTGGATGGCTTAAAGGGAATCTGTCATCCGGTTTTTGCCACCTAATCTGAGAGCAGCATAATGTAGAGACAGAGACCCTGATTTCAGGAATGTGTCACCTATTTGGCTGCCTGATACAGTTTTGATAAAATCACAGTTTTATCATCAGGAGATTATTACTAGAGGACTAGTAAACCTGCTGCCATATAGTCCTCTATATTGATGAGCTCTGTATAACTCCACCCACACCACTGATTGGTAGTTTTCCACAAAAAGCTGCCAATCAGTGCTGTGGGCGGAGTTATACAGAGCTCAGCCTTCAAAGAACTGCAACATCTGCAGCAGAGAAAACAGGGATTTTATCAATACTGCAGCAAGCAGCCCAGTAAGTGACACATTGCTGGAATCAGGGTCTGTGCTTCTACATCATGCTGCTGTCAGATGGGTTATCAGAAACCTGGTGACAGATTCCATAAATCTATCTGATACTAAATAGAATAGTGATGACTATAACTCATAGTATCAGCCTGCAGAAATAGAAGAGATTTTTCAATCTTTTGAAAGAAAATTTCCTTAAAGGATTTGTCCACTATATTGATGATTGATTGATATCCTTATTTATTTATTTTACTCACTTTTATAGCGCCATTAATTCCACAGCGCTTTACAGACAGATTGACTGCAATTCCAGACACAGTCCATGCAAAAGCGTGATGCTGTTATCTGAACGAAAAATGTTTAGGAAACTGTGAAATCTTTTTTTAACCTGCTGGATTTTGGATCGTGTCAGATTGGCGAGAATACGACACCCAACCTGATCAACTGTTATTAGCGCCAACGGCAGTCGGATATAAGTAGTGTACGGGACCAGAACAATCCAAAATCCTGCTGGTAAAAGCTAAGTGTCAGACCCACACCAATCTGATACTGATGACAAGGTGTTAATATCGATGAAGTGGAAAATCCCTTTAAGTGATCATTGGACCTTCGTACAACTTGATCTTATTTGATAGATAATGTAATAAATAGACAATCTGCAAATCACTTTATTTATAAATCATATGGTCTTATCCCCGAAAAATCAGTCCAAAGTACCTGACACTAGGGGGGGGGGGGACAGTCATTGTCTCTGTGCTTTTGTTTTCCTGTTTCAAACTGCATGCAAACATAACAGAGAGGCAGGCTTTTTATTTCAAGGCAGGTAACCTATTAGACAACAGCAGGCTCAAATTGAGAAATTAGGGAAAGGAAGTTCCAGCTCCTACAGTGCTGTCAGAATGCTGATAAAGAGAAGCCAGAAAGAGAGGATGGTAAGTTACAGAAAATGGGAATTGGGACAGTTCCTAGACATATGCACCACCAATTAAATCAGTGAGCTCATTGGCTCGTACCATCTGCACAGTAAGAGCCGATGAGCACAGCGATTGGCTGCAGTGCTGTTTGTGTGATGTCAGCCTTGCAAACGAATAACAGAGACCAGAGCAGAAGCTGAGAGCTGGCAGGACGCGGAGAGGGTCAGTAATAACTACCGCACCTATAAGAAAATTTACCGAAAGGGAACAATTCCTTTAAATTGCAGGTCTTCCGTCTAGTTTCTTTTAACCCCTTAAGACCTGTGGTATACATTTTCGTCACAGGTGATTTCAGGTGCGTCTCAGGTCTCTCCGGGGTCTATGGAGCGGGTTCAGGAGCTGAGGCCATTGTGTTACATAGTACATATACATCTGCTTTTTTCACCATTTCACCCTAGTTGGAATTTTTTTTCTCATTTTTGGGAATGGAGTCATTCAAACCCACAACTCATGTTGCAATATTCAAGCCCCCATTAGGTTATGTCAAAGGAAAAATAAAATAAAAAAAAAAAAAATTTAAAAAGCAAAAATTGTCTGGGTCCTTAAAGGGTTAAGAAGGACCAACTCCACATAATCCCTTCTCTAGATGCCTGGTATGATATAGGGTTACGTTGGTTGTCATAAATAATTACTTATGAGATTTCCCCATGAATCGCTCACAATGAGATATTATATTTACCTAATGGATTTGCAATAATCGGCAATTAAGTCACCGCGTTCCTGCGGAGGAGCGACGTCGCTGCGGGTCTCCTGGTAACACACCGACACATACTACAAGTGCTGAACCAGGAGGCAAAACAAAGGGCGATGAAAGGAATGCGCACGCTGCCAAATCCTGCCCGAATGCCACATTGTACAGAATCCGGGCCAAACCGCGTGAGGATGGCTCTCAGTCACTTTGGATCTTTGTGTAATTGTTCAGGAGTTTCCCAAAATAGGAAAGATCCCTGTAAAGGAATGATAGATAGATGATAGATAGATAGATAGATAGATAGATAGATAATAGATAGAGGGATAGATAGATGGATAGATAGATAGATAGATGATAGATAGATAGATAGATAGATAGAGATAGATGATTGATAGATAGATGATAGATAGATAGATAGATAGATAGATGATAGATAGATAATAGATAGATAGATAGATAGATAATAGATAGAGGGATAGATAGATAGATAGATAGATAGAGGGATAGATAGATGATAGATAGATAGATAGATAGATAGATAGAGATAGATGATTGATAGATAGATGATTGATAGATAGATAGATAGATAGAAAGATAGAAAGATAGATAGAGGGATAGATGATAGATAGATAGATAGATAGATAGATAGATGATAGATAGATAGATAGATAGATAGATGATTGATAGATAGATAGATAGATAGATAGATAGATACATAGATAGATAGATAGATAGAGGGATAGATAGATGATAGATAGATAGATAGATGATAGATAGATAATAGATAATAAATAGATGATAGATAATAAATAGTTAATAGATAGATAGATAGATAGACGGATAGATAATAGATAGATAGATAGACGGATAGATAATGGATAGATAGATAGATATGAGATAGATAATAAATAGATAGATACTGAACAGCCATAGCATTAACCCCTTTCTGCCATGTCCAATTTTCATTTCTGCGCTCTCTTCTTTTCCTCCCCTTCTTACCTTTCTTTTTATTTTATTTTTTCATCGACTTAACCATATAACAGCTTTTGGGACAAGTTGTAGTTTTGAATTAAACTGTTCATTTTAACATGTAATGTATCGAGAAAAGAGGGGAAAAAAAATTAAATAGGATAAAAAGGTGAAAAAAACATTGACAAGCTGGGATCTACCATGCAGGTCTGACACATGTTGCCTGGGAGCGCAGCGGATATTTCTTTTCTGCCTTTTTAATGTTTGTGCTGTTGTGTTCAACCAAATTTTTGCCTTTTATTTTACTGAACTAATAAAGCCATTCTTATAAGAAGATGTGAGTACCGGCTATTATTTGGACTATTGTCCAACTAGTGTTGATAACATTAGACTGTATGATGAAACACTATATTTTTCCAGGTGCATAGTGACAACCAGTTGTCATTTTATTCATACATATCCAAGAGGAATAACAGAGGAAAACAAAATGTAATTAATATCAATATACTGTAAGCTGCGTGATTATCACCTGCAGAACATCTTTATCCGGGTCCTTGGCCGCCACTTTGTAAATGACAGTGGAAACAGGAGTATTTTCAGGAATATAAAGCTCGGCATCTGTAAGAGAGAGAAGTGACAGGCTTATAATTTGGGAAGTTATCTTCATTGTTTCTAATCAATAACACAAAACATCCAATGATTTGTGCAGAAAGGATCCACAAAGAAACCTAAGCAATCCCATCACCTCTACTGACATGTCTGTTTTAAAAAATGCTTGCATTTCACAAGAAATAACAATACTAGGTCATTTTTTTTATCATAACTCTGCTGTTCTTCCTGGAAATGTAAGAATAAATTGATAACAATGTGTCACTATTCCCATTGTCATTGAGGCGTTTCCCTGCACACTGTGCACGGATGGCATTTAAGTCTCCTCACTCTGACATGCCAGGCTTGGCTTGTCACTCTCCACAAGGAGAAACATTACCTCTTAGATCACTGTACACTGTGATTCATGCTGAAGGTGATAGACTGTGTAGGGAGTCAAGACGCAACCTTTTGACTACTGAAATTTCCAGGAGGAATAATAGAGGAACAGCACAAAGCTGATTTTTATGAATGCAAATATTGACATGATCCTGAAAGTCCAACTTTGACCTGGAGTGGTGACTCTGAACCCTTTCATTTTGATCCCCTATTACCTGCCAATATGAAGATTCATGAGGTTTCTCTTGCATGCCGCTACAATCCCTGTTCGACAGTTGATATCACCCACTATGGAACCTGTAGTGAGCAGTGATTTTCTCCAGAGCGGTAGAGCTAAAAGGGGGCAACTGGGACATTTTGACCCAGGTGCTTGGTGTCGAGAGAAGATGTCACGGGTGTGTCAGAAGTGTCAGACAGTCGCCCTGCAGTTGGTTGCAGATCTCTTCGTTTGGCATTACAAACACCTTCTTAGCTTTCTCACTCTAGGACCCAGCGGCTACCTCCCTCTTGCTAATTGACACCCAGGCCTGGGTGTTTAAATACTTGCTGCCTGCTATAGGGAGGTGCCGGTTATATTCACTTGTTCTCTTGGAGCTGTTGCAGTCTGCTTACTTCCTCTTTAGTGCTTTGAGGACTTTAGGAGTAATCTCTCTGAAGTCGGCTTAAGCTAAGTAACTTTTCCCCGTGTATGTCTCCTTTGTTGTCTTTAGCTGTTAGTGGGGACTGACTAGTGCTCATCCCCCATTCCCAATCCAGGGCCAAGCGCTAGGGAAATACAGGGTTTAGGTTACTGTACGGCGATTGGTGAGGAATCAATATAGGG
This sequence comes from Phyllobates terribilis, assembly GCF_046119375.1. Classification (NCBI taxonomy): domain Eukaryota; kingdom Metazoa; phylum Chordata; class Amphibia; order Anura; family Dendrobatidae; genus Phyllobates; species Phyllobates terribilis. The sequence goes on from NW_027362768.1 coordinate 337,730,534, forward strand.
ACAATAGGGGAGACAAGGTGATATCAGATCAGCCTAGGAGGTCTCCACTCCCCCTTTCCCTAGTGTCTGGGCTCCCTTCCCCTCTTCCCATCGTGTTGCACTTAGTCTTTTCCACACCTTGCATGACAGAATAGGGGTGTCAACAAACCACCTGCCTGGGGGTGCAGTCAACGGCCGTATAAAACGGACCGAGATCGGATTGCAGTAAATGGACTGGCCAGTGCTGTCCCAACCCGAGCGTTACAGCTGCATAAAAGCTATCAAGCTTGGGTTGGGACAGCACCTGTATGATCTCAGTCTGATTTATACTGCCGTCCTGACGGCGCCCTTGGGCTGAGATATTTGGGTAAAAAGAGAGCGCATCATAATAAACCATTTTCCCCAGGACTGCCTAGCTATAGCTCTCAGGCCAGCTCCATGCTTAGATGAGGAGACCCAGCCCAAACACCCAGTCTCTTGACCTAAGAGAACTGCGCCATGAGAATAAATGGGGCATTTAGCCTAGGTCAGCTAACCCAGTGATTTGGCTAAGTCTTCGTCTGTGTTTTACGAACTCCAGAAACTGGCCTTACTCAAAAAAAGTTTTGCTGAGTGTCACTTTAAAGGATAGATTCATATTTTATTTGACTTTTTATATAAATGTATTTCACACACAACTTATTATGCAAAAATCTTAAATGATTTCCTGTATAGTAAAACATCATCCACCACAGATGTATTTACTATTCTGCTACATGATCCAGAGCTCTAAGTACCAAGTACAGACAGACATAAGTGATAGGATTATTTCTATCTGAAGCCACCACAAGAGGGAGACTACGAGCTCACTGCATACAGTTCATAGAGTTGGTAATAAAACAGTATACAGTAAGCGCCCCCTGGTGGTGGCTGCATGTAGACAGCATATTATCATGTCACCCTTTGCTTATGCCATAGATTTGGAGCTCTCCATCAAGAAAAATACATTTCTGAACACTATAAACATGAATCTAATAAACAGAGCAGATAACCCTGATGATAAAAGATGGTCATTGACTTCAACCCTATCTGGTTGTCACTTACCATCCTCGATACTTTTTTTTATCATACATTGGAGTCAGGATTTCTATCGGCAGAGTAATAAATCACATCCCATATATTAGGTACAAATTTACCTTTTTCGGCCAAAGTTCCGGTGAACACCGGGGGTTTGTTGACTTTGGATATCTCAATGACAATGGACTGAGTGGCTGTGGTGCCCTTACTGTCTTCAACAAGGATTTGAAGGGAGTATCGAGGGACGGCTTCAAAGTCCAGCTTGGGTGTACTGGTTGTTATTAGCTGGTTAGAAGGATGGACGAAGAAAAGCAGAAATAATAATCCACAATACAGTATGTCACGCGCCAATCCAAATCTTTGTGGGATTTGCCAGTAGAGATAACAGGAGACGGAGGTTGTTTTCCCAAGTCAGCCAAACCTGCCAATGTTGGGGGACCGTCCAACTATCTGGTGTGTATGGGGGGCTCCGACTCTCCTCCAACAGATAATGTCGGAGAGAGGGATTGAACAATTGGAATTTTATCAGCCGATTCTTTTGTTTTCAGAAGTGTTTGGTAATAAGACAGGGTCCTATATTGTTTTTTTGCGCTGAAAGATGGGTTAGGGCTTATTTTCAGGGGATGTCTTATTTTTTTCCCCATGAACAACAATCCACATTTATTCTTAAACAAAAAAATCAACATTTTATTCAAATATAATCATGTCATCACATTCTAGAACATCAGCATCACTCTCCAAACCCTGAATTCCATCATTAATTTCTTGAGATTCTATTTCCTTTTTCCATATACAACAATCTACTCTTTACACAGGCTGACGAAGAATGATGGGGTTAGAACGATCACTGTTAGATCATTCTGCCCCCATAAATTTCATGCTATCGGCAGCATATCTCCTGTTTAAACTGGGCGATGTGCTAACGAGAACAATGACCCTGATTCATTAAGACTGGCATTGTGCAGGCCAGTCTTAATGAACGGGGCCGCTGGAGTTAAATGCACCGAATTCATTAAAAGGCGCACACCACTTAATAATTAGGAATCTTACAAGTGCCGTGTGCCTCTGTCAGAAATATACATACATACACACAATCAATTTGCAGACGCCGAAACGCGCGTTGGGGTGGGCGCATCCTTATCATCATGCATACAATTTTTATTACATTACCACGATTATATATGCTGGGAGCTGCCTTTCCTGGGTATCTATACACTATAGCATTTTACTTGTCTCTTGCAGACACAACTGCATGCTTATACATTGCTCTATGGGCTAACACCATATTGTCTATTATGCTATTGCACTGTTGATATATATCACATGACTATTTGACTATTTATATATGATAATGCTGTATAAACCATAATCGTGCATCCTGATAACTAGGAGTGATTTCTTACTCTCTCTTTATTCATATATTTATTATCTACGTATTTTGATTTTATATAATTTATGCTTTACATTTGGATTAGCGCCTACTTTTCTTCTGGTTGTTTTCCCTTCCCATGTGCACCAAATTCTTGTTCTCATAAAGCTTAATGTATTTTTCATTTTCACCAGTATTATTGGCCTTGTTTTGTAGGTTTTCTTTTTTTTCGGTTTCTTATACAGTATATACAGTAAATATATGGTTTTCACAAAGGCTAAGTAATGTGATGTGTCATTTACAAGGGAACAGCTTGCCCCCAAATCCCTTAGATCTGCAACCTGTTCATCATCTTCCCTGAATTATGTCAATAGTTAGCACAGCGACATCGACATGGGAAATAAATTCCAGTTAATCTGAATCTACATAGAAAAATGATCTGATGAGACTAAATAAACCGCGGAGATGAAAAAAAAAATGAAAACTTTAAAAAGGTGATAAAACTATAGTAAGACCGCTGATCGGAGTCAACAGCTTTTCTTACCTCCCAGTAATTCACAGCTTTTCGAATAATGGTGAACGGGTGTATGACTGGATTTGAGTTCACTATAAAAGGGGCTCCGACTATCGAATCATATTGTAGAGCAGTTGCCGTGATCTTGGCCACCAGAGTGCTCGGAGGGGCATTTTCCGGAATGGTCACGTTGTTTGGCAAATTTAATGTTGGAGCAGAAGAAATCACTGGTGAAGAGGAGAGCAAATGACAGAAGAGAGTATGTAATAATATAACAAAATATATATATATATATATATATATATATATATATATATATATATATATATACATACATATCTGACAGATGTAGCAGCCACAGTGATAACTGCAACATTATGTTAATATAATGCAGCCCATGGGGTTTCACTATAGATTTGCGGCCCGTTGCTTCGTATTTCAGCACATGCCGCTTGGAAATGCTGAGCATTATCCCCATAAAAAGAGAATGGGGGTTAAGCTTTGTGCAGATCCATCCTACTTTAAATGGAATCCATCAGCAGGCTTTTGCTATTTAATCTGTTGTAGGCAATGAGTCCCTTTCTCCAGTGATGTGTCACTTATGGGACTGTGTATTATTTTTTTCAATAAAATCAGTGTTTTATCAGCTGGAGATTATCATTACAGGACTAGGTGTCTCGTGACTTCTAGTCCTCCTGCTCTGTGTAACCCCGTCTCCACCACTGATTGGCAGCTTTCTGCCTATGCACAGTGAACACAGAAGGTGCCCAATCAGTGGTGTGGGCGGAGTTATACAAAGCTTAGCATTCAAAGCACCGCTAGATCTGCAGTAGATAAAATAGTGATTTTATCAAAACTACACCAGGCAGACCAGCAAGTGACACATCGCTGGAATCAGGGTCTCTGCCCCTACATTATGCTTCTCTCATATTACATAGCAAAAACCTGTTGAACGTTTCTCTTGAAATGGCAAATCTGTAGAAGAAATCCAGGGGTCCACCATTGACTTTTTCCATGGAGAAAACTTACTCCAACATGTTCCAAAACCAACGTCTTCTAATGCATCTGAAGGGCCTTAGGATCCCCCCACCAGGTTGCAGAGCATAGATGTGACTATATTTGTACCCCCTATAACTTCAGCACAGCTACGCCAACGCCCCTGCAAAAAAAAAAAAAATCAAAGTCATATAAACTAACCTTGAAAAATGCTGAACAATAACGGCAGCAGTCGCATGCTCATCCTGCTGATGTTGCTGAGCAGACCTGTGTGACCTTACAATTCTGCTACTTGATGATTTCTTATACCGAGCAGGACACTCCTTCCAGAGAAACATTATACCTCACCAAGGTGTGTTTTGGGAGCAGACACAAGCAATGACCAGTGGAGCACTTAGTATTACCAAAAGTGTTAATCTAGATACAACATTACTTGTACGATGGGAGAATTCAGGGGAGGTCAAGCCGAACGCTACAAACATTGCCATCCGTGATACAAAGAGATTGTTGCAAAACATAAAACCACATTATTACCAGGCTAGTCTATGCATGCTAGAATAGCACCTACTACGTACAGATGGAATAAGGAGGAACTGGCCAAGATGACAATGTTCTACTCTTGTGAAGACCTTACTCGGATCCTAAACACGCTTTATCAAGACAATGAATTCCAAAGGATTTTCCACTCGTCGGTTCATGCACGTGGTAGTGTCCTCTGCCACAGGGTGATGCGATGAAGATGTGGATTTAGAGCCTGAAAACAGGGTTGAAGGTCCAACACAACAAGCTGATTTATTAACCCTGAAGTTGGTGGTTACAACTCAAAAGGGGGTTGGTTGTAACAATGTATTATCTATCCACCAGTTAGGTCATAAGTTGCCGATCACTGATGTTCTGACCATTGAAGAACAGAGCTCTGGAGTCCCCCATATGAATGGAGAAGTTGTTGCACTTGCACAATGACGTTACATTCAAATTTTAAGGGACTCATGTAGATAGCCAAGCGCTGTACTCGGCTGTCATCTCCATCCCATAAACAATGAAAGGAGCAGTGGTATAAACACTCGATTGCTCAGTTCAAACACTGGATTAGTGGAGGTTCCAGCAGTCGGAGCTCCAGGGATCGGCAACTTATCACCAGTTTTGCAATTTCCACCAATGCTGGATCAAGAGGACACTGTTGAACCTATGTTACACTGGGGAACCCAACCATGTGTGACGCCTCCTCGCTCGATAGCCCTACCCTGAGAGATGGGGGGTACTCGGAACCGGGTCAGATGTTGGGGGTTGCAGTCGCGGCCTAGGCCCGGCACGTGCCCAGGGTCGTCACATCAAAAATAAGGGGCTAGGAGGGACGGTGGTAATCGAGTGGATTCAATGACTACGCCACCTGTGGTGCCTGGTGATTCGCCACCAGCGCTGCGGCAGTCCTCTGAGGCGGGATGTCGTGGCAGCAGCAGATGGTACTACTCCCCACAGGCGGAGCAGGGCCTCAGGGCAGAGAAGGCAGATCAGGGGAGTCGTAGTGGGTGGTGTGATGTGGTGCCGCGCTGAAATAAAGGACCGGAGGCACGGATGAAGTCTTCCAAGCTTTACTCACGAAGTTAGGCGTCAGCTGCAAGGCTTCTCCTCGCTCCTCACGGCGCGCTGCGGCCACCAGGAAAGGGGGTTCAACACACTCCGGGTAGTTCGGGTGCAAGAATCAGGACCCCCCCGCACCAGGGTGTTCCTAGACTTTCCCACTAGGTCCTATCCTGTCCGTATGTAGTGCGTATTGTAAGGCTGGGTCTGCCTCTGGCTATACACAGAACAAGGATACGGGTGGCGTATGCCGCTCCGTCCATTACCCGGTGGGATCCCCTAAGCCTCCGGAGCTTCTCCGACTAAGAAGTGAAGTAGCAGAGTCAGATATCGGGGGCCGGTCCCCTCTTGCAGCAGGAGTCCCTCTGGCTTGGCCAGAATAAAGAGGACAGGTGGCGTATGCCGCTCCGTCTGTATCCCCCAGGGATCCTTTTGCCTGTGGTGCTTGTCTCCTCTGCTCCCCTCCAGGCCTTCTTAGGTAGGGACCTTGACCGGGTAGAGACAACCGTTAACTCTAGCCCGCTCCTCGCCTCAAGGCCAGAGCACAAGGACCATGTATCTTCAATCAGCTGCAGGTTCCACCGGAAAGCCACGTTCAGTGAAGAAGACCACAATCAAAGACCTTGAACCTAAGATGGCCGTTGATTAAATATGAAATGAATAAGTGTAACCTAAAAGTGCGTCCTCCACCCTCACCCACTACATGGTTCCCCCTATCTTTGGTTCCCCCCATCTCCTCTATCCCGGACCGGCGCAGCACCCTGGTGCATTTAGGCCCCCTACAGGACTGGAGTGGTGTAGTGTTGAGTGATGTGGTGGGGTCCTGACAGGTGCTCCATCCTTACCTCGGCGAGGAGATACCACACCTCATCTGAGGTGCAGTACCCCTGTGGCGACTGAACCCTCAGGGGCACCACATTCCCCCCTGGTGAAACACAGCACATCCGCGGGCTGCAAAGAGAGCAAAGCATTGGTACAGACTTTTTAAATTTTTGCATAACAGTAAAACTATCTTCCCTTTATGGGAGGTTCAATTCTTGAACGTTGCATATTAAATAGTACAAAAGTATAAAACATCAAAGAGACATTATGCAAGTAGACAGATCAGTAGAAAATACAGTAGAAAGAGAGTCAGTTCAGCAGCATGAGGGACCTGTCCCAAACACTCAACGTGGGCCCTGGTGTGGCTGCAGGGCATGGAGATCCTGAGTTGAACCTCCATTAGAGCCACTCCAGACAGGTTTTGCTTCTGAGGTCTGAGGTAGAAGTAGAAGCGGTTTTGCATAAAACCAATAGGGAGCACCTAAATAGATGCAAAACTATTTTACAGTAAAGAGTCTGTCTACTGCTAAAGTCCGCAGGGACAAATGTCTCTTTAAACCGGGAGGAAAAACAACATAATAACTTAAAACAGTAACTTAGTCAACAGGGAGGTACAACCTCCGGGGCTGTTCAGAAGCGGTATCCCCACTTGGGAAAAGGCTCATTCTTGCCAACTGAGCCTGACCGGTCCCCCGTGGGCAGGTGAGTGGGGGCATCCCCTTTGAACACCCTGTGGACGTCCAGGGCGTACCACCCACGCTCCCCGTGGTGGCGGGTGTAGGACACCAAGTCGCACGGGTAGAGGTTCCGGTCAGGGTGGCCTTGCTCCAGTTGCGGCTCAACGTCCCGCCAATTCACAAAACGTCTCGGTGGAACTGGGGGCTGCGAATGAAGCCCCATCCGGCCTCCTGGTGGAATCGGACTATTAGGCCCTCCTCCCGGGGGCTTGGACAGGCGGCCTCTACCTGGCGGGCCTGCGACTTTGCGGCCTTGGTTCACACCTCCAGGCGCTCGCAGCGGACCTCCTTCTGGTGTCGCTCCCTATCGAATTGGAGGAGCTGCTCACGGCACGTATCTTCCCTCCTCCGCGCTTCAGCCTTGGTCTCCAGGGGGAAGCCCATCAGGTCCCCCCCTGGTTGTCCCAGGCCATCTCTTCAGCCGCCGGGCAGGCGACCGGGGGCGCGGGTAGCGGCGTCAGCAGGGGTTGCTGCTGGTCCTCGACCAGTACGGACCAGTCCGGGTTGGGGCTGGTGGTATCCCCAGTAAGGGCAGGATCCTGCTGACCGGCAGTCGGGAGGCATAGCAGGCCTCCGGCAGTGACGGTCACTTGGGCCTCTAGCTCCGGAACTGAGAGCTGCTGCCAGACAACGGCGCCCGGGACAGGGGTGCCGGCATCAGATCCAGTAGGGCCTCTGTGCGTCTGGCGCCTGGGACGGGGATTTCTAGCTTACCCGCTCCTGAGCTGCACGAGGCCTCCGGGGTTTCCTCCTCCTGGGCTGCTGCTCCAATATTTAGGCTTGCAGAACCTTGGCGGCAGGACCGGATCTTTTGCAACAGCTCCTCTCGCCATGCTGCGGACACCGATCGCTGTGCCTGTTCATCCCTCCAGGTCAGGTCCTGTGTCTCTCCACGGAGGAACTCTGCCTCCTCCGGGGTTAGGTATATTCCTCCCAAGCCTTGGAAGGTAGCAGCTCGTGGGCCAGCATTGGAGGGCTTGGAACGACTCTCCTCGGTGGCGTCCATCACTGCTGCAGGGTGAGGTGAGTCTGGGATGGTTGCGGCCACACCTCCTTGTTGCTCTCATCTCCTCCTCTTTTCGAGGCGGCTCCAGGGCGGCTGGCTGACGGGCACTCCCAGGGACATCCCATCCGTTTTGACGGACATCACTGTGCGGACAGTCTCTGCTGGAAGGGGCGGTCTGCACTTTTGGCGCCATGGGGACCCAGGCCCACGATGGGAGGTGCTGGGTTGCTGTCCTTTCTGCACATAATGGCGTCCATTCTTCTTGGGCGGGCGCCACATGGAATGTGAAACGACAGTCTGTTGTAAAGGCGCGCAGTACCCGGTAGCAATGGGGATAACTTCTTCCATTGCTGCGGGCACGCAATCCTGCCGACTACGCCAGTAAATGTGACGCCTCCTTGCTCGCTAGCCCTACCCTGAGAGATGGGGGGTACTCGGAACCGGGTCAGATGTTGGGGGTTGCAGTCGTGGCCTAGGCCCGGCCCGTGCCCAGGGTCGTCACATCAAAACTAACGGGCTAGGAGGGACGGTGGTAATCGAGAGGATTCAATGACTGCGCCACCTGTGGTGCCTGGTGATTTGCCACCAGCGCAGCGGCAGTCCTCTGAGGCGGGATGTCGTGGCAGCAGCAGATGGTACTACTCCCCACAGGCGGAGCAGGTCCTCAGGGCACAGAAGGCAGATCAGGGGAGTCATAGTGGGTGGTGTGGTGTGGTGCCGCGCTGAAATAAGGGACCAGAGGCACGGATGAAGTCTTCCAAGCTTTACTCACGAAGTTAGGCGTCAGCTGCAAGGCTTCTCCTCGCTCCTCACGGCGCGCTGCGGCCACCAGGAAAGGGGGTTCAACACACTCCGGGTAGTTCGGGTGCAAGAATGAGGACCCCCCGCACCAGAGTGTTCCTAGACTTTCGCACTAGGTCCTCTCCTGTCCGTATGTAGTGCGTTTTGTAAGGCTGGGTCTCCCTCTGGCTATACACAGAACAAGGGTACGGGTGGCGTATGCCACTCCGTCCGTTACCTGGTGGGATCCCCTAAGCCTCCGGAGCTTCTCTGACTAAGACGTGAAGTAGCAGAGTCAGATATCGGGGGCCGGTCCCCTCTTGCAGCAGGAGTCCCTCTGGCTTGGCCAGAATAAAGAGGACAGGTGGCGTATGCCGCTCCGTCTGTATCCCCCTGGGATCCTTTTGCCTGTGGAGCTTGTCTCCTCTGCTCCCCTCCAGGCCGTCTTAGGTAGGGACCTTGACCGGGTAGAGACAACCGTTAACTCTACACGAGGACTGTGTATCTTCAATCAGCTGCAGGTTCCACCGGAAAGCCACATTCAGTGAAGAAGACCACAATCAAAGACCTTGAACCTAAGATGGCCGTTGATTAAATATGAAATGAATAAGTGTAACCTAAAAGTGCATCCTCCACCCTCACCCACTACATGGTTCCCCCTATCTTTGGTTCCCCCCATCTCCTCTATCCCAGACCGGGGCAGCACCCTGGTGCATTTAGGCCCCATACAGGACTGGAGTGGTGTAGTGTTGAGTGATGTGGTGGGGTCCTGACAGGTGCTCCATCCTTACCTCGGAGAGGAGATACCACACCTCATCTGAGGTTCAGTACCCCTGTGGCGACTGAACCCTCAGGGGCGCCACACATGTCTCGGAGGTTGTAAACAACTCTAGGCATATGTTCAACCAATTCCTACTGTTAAGGTCCCTCAAGCCTCCCCCAACAGCACAATACCTATGTGCCACCGGCTCTACACAAAGACAGACGGGACACTAAATGAAGACATCTGTAGGTCTCTAGGCAATGTTGGACTGTCCATGATGCCTACATGAGGACCTTTATTCCCCCCAAAAAGCAATAAATAATACGCCATGCAGGCCCATCTTCTTTACCTCCCAGCAGTCTGGATTCACTTTCCCCTGCTTGTAGCATTAATTGGTGGCAATCAAATAAGTGCTTGTCCAAGTAATGTATCAGCGGACTGTACCCTAGCGGGCGGATCTCTATGATGTTTCATAGAGGACGGCCCCAAGAGAAAAATCCTCCTCTTTAAAGTCCAAATACCCTAATAGGACAGATGGTGAAAATGGGCTTGTTTCAGAAGACTATTCATGATAGATGATGGATTTCTAAAAAGCTCTGTTATTGAACATACTGTGCTGCAAATAAAGAGGACCTGTCATCAGAAGGACTGGGTTAGCAGGTGTCAAGGTGTTCCTGTCATCAGAACGACTGGGTTAGCAGGTGTCAAGGTGTTCCTGTCATCAGAAGGACTGGGTTAACAGGTGTCAAGGTCTTTACACACCCATTGGGCCACGTATTGCTCACTAGCAAGTAGGGAAAACAATATTCAAACAATAATTTTTGGAGATATGACAGGACAGATTGTTAAGATATTGATTTGATGGCACAAAACATGATGTCAGCTCTTTAGAAGGAGGAAACTTGATGACAGGTTCACTTTAAAGACTGTTGCCAACATTTCTGAGAAGGTTTAAGTCCTAACCCCAGCTCCACCACCACTTCGGAGAACCCCTGGCCCACCCTAGAATGCTCACTTTTGGGTGGGGTTTACATAAAAAACATCCAGGGACAGTTAACAAGTATAAGTAATGAGCCATATTTATATTTGGCAGCATTGGAAGCCGATGTGTCCTTCTGCAATCTAATAATCTAGACTATTGGATCATCCGTCATCTGTAGGATTTAGGCAGTAGTGTTGTGCCTAATATAGTTTTGATAGCACCTTTTACCTTTAGATGAGAGTTTCACGTTTGCTGTGGGGGAGTCTTTTCACATGGATATTATTCATTGACTGATTTACAAGCGATAGCTCAGCGCTCATTCCATGGATATATTACACACAACTGTTAGATTCTTGGCTATGAAAATGTACAGATGAATCTGGCGGTTATATTTATTTACAGTTGAAACAGATATTTACAGTTTGTCTCTCTATGGTAACTGAGTGTCATGCAAGTTGTGGGAAAGACTTAGTACAACACAAAGGGAAGAGGGAAAGGGAGGCCAGACACTAGGGAAAGGGAGGGAGTGGAGACCTCCTAGGCTGATTTAATATCATCCTGTCTCCACTAACGTCCCTATATTGATTCTTCACCAATCGCCGCACGCGAACCTCACCCTGTCTTTCCCTGTTGTTTGCCCTGGCTAGGGTAGGGAGGGGATGAGTGCTAGTCAATCCCCACTGAACACTAAAGACAACAAGGGGGGACAAACAAGGGAAAATCACTTAGCTTTAGTCGACTCCAGACCCATGCGCACATGTCCTCTAGCACAAGAGAGGAAGAAGTACTGTTCCTGCTCAAGCCTTCACAAGGAGTAATGAATATCGCCGGCACCTCCCTCTGACACATAGCAGGTATTTATACACCCAGACCAGGGTGTTAATTAGCCGGAGGAAGGTAGCTGCTGGGACCTACAGAGACAGCTTTTAAGAAGTTGTCTGTAACGCCATACGAAGAGATATCCTGCAACCAACTGCAGGGTTACTGCCTGTCACTTCTGACACACCGGTGACACTGAGGGGGAATATTTGTCTCTCTACAGTAATTGGGGGCTAGTATTTGTCTCTCTACAGTAATTGGGCGCAGGTCTGTCTATAGTAAGAGGGGAAGGGTCTTTATCTCGCTACAATAAGTAAAGGGTGGGTCTTTGTCTCTGTACAGTAAGTGGGGGCAGATCTCTGTCTCTCTAGTAAGTTCTGGTGGGTCTTTGTAGCTCTTCACTAAATGGATGCGGTTCTTTGTCTCCACAGTAAGTGGGGTGGCTGTTTGTGTCTTTAGAGTAAGTGGAGCAGGTTTTTGTCTTTCTACAGCAATAAGGGGTGGGTCTATGTCTGTCTACACTGAGTGGGTGGTCTTAGTCTCTGATACTACTCTCCTATCTTTAAACTGCATGGGGGCTTAACAGAGAGGTGGGCTTTCAATTTGGGACAGGAAAGCCACTGGCAAAAGCAATACATGCTGGAAAGTAGTAAAAAGAAAGTATGAGCTGCTATATTGCTGGCAGAATTCCCACTCAAAAGTAGATGGCAGGTTCCAGAGTCTGATCATTGGGACAGGTCCTGGACATGTTAGACTTGTGGGGGATAAGGGGAGTACGTCCATGCTCTTACTCTGGTTTTGGATGGGAAGCTATCATCAGAAAATATTTTACAGTTTAAATCAAGCTTTTATGTGAAATATATATACAGTATTTTTTTAAAATATTTGGCAATTGTGTTTTTTTCCATAATATAAAAAAAAAATCATCCCCAGCTCTGTTGCCTCTGTGTAGAGCAGATCACAGCTAGTAGGCGCTAAGCCGAAACCCCACTTCCTGTGATCCATCTCTGCTTCTCTGTTAATAAGGACAGATGTCACCTGACAATCAGCAGCGGAACAGCAAGTTACAGAGGAGGATTTTTACAGGGGTAAGACGACATTTTCTGTAAATCAAATAATATACAAAATTGCTTTTTAGCACATAGGCTATCAGATAGAGACAATTTTCTTAAACTACTGTGACCATTTAAATCCCAGGTGACATTTTGCTTGATTACACAGATTCTCCTTCCTTTTAGTTTCTATGCAGGCCATACACAAACTGGATCATTACCCCTTCATTAATAACTCCAGCTCCAATTTTAGCTCCTCCTATGCTGACAGCCCCCCGTATGCTTCCTCAGACCCTACAGATCTGGACTACTGGAAATAAACAGTGTACAGTAAGCTCCTTAGCTCCCAGTAGTGGTAGATACAAACAGCAAGAACTTCATCTTTAAAGGGAACCTGTCACCAGGTTTTCCCCATATATAGTACGGCCAGCACTTATAAGCCCTCTGTTAAAGCATTCTAGTGTAATGGGGGCAGGGTGGTAGTCAGTGGCGAGGGATGCTATGGTTTCTGGGGAAATGGGGACACGTGTGTCCCTGGGTGTGTGTGGTGTGCTGGGTTTGGTGGTGGCCTTTACTCACTGTCATGCTCAGTCCTTCTTAGGTGCAGTTCTTCTGAGCCTTGAATAAGAGACGACACAGGTCTTTTAAAAAAACAACACGAACCAGTTTACTTTGCCAGCACGGCCTTGAAGACAGGTAGGATTACAGGTACAATGCAAGTTGCATATAACGGCATTCAAAGATGTTAAAATACAGTCACGGTCCCCACACAGTGCTTCTCACTGTGCAGCAGACCTAGGGGAAAGCTGCCTCTGGACTTTCTTGTAGGGATGCTCCTGCTTTACCCCACGGCTCCCACTGTCTGACTTTAACAGGGACTACCTCGCTTCTGAGGCTCCCTAGTCCTGACATGTCCAATAATGTCTATAGGCTGGAAGAGACCAGAATCTGCAAATTTACTACCTGAGTATGGACTGTATTGTGCCCGTTGCTGTTAATCCTCCATATCTTCCCCACACACCCCAGTCCTTCTTCTCCTCAGACTCTTAGCACGTCTGTCCTTGCTCTATGCTACTCACTAACTAAGATGGCCGAATCTAACTCCCAGAGATCCCTGAGTCTCTAGCTTGTCACTTAGGGAGGCCCCCAAACTAGTTAACCCTGTGTCCCACTGACATAAGGGTAATGTAGTATTAAACAGTACCTCTGCTGCCATCTAATGGCCGTACCTGAAAATAACACATTTTCAGATGACTAAAATATACATAGAATTACTAAAAGAGTACAGTTCCATAGGGGAGTGGAGTAGACATTCTCCACACAGCCCTCACACTAGAATGCTGTATATATGGTATGTCCCAAATCCACTCTGAAAGGCACAAAAAATATATTTTATTATATTCACAAATGGGGAGATCCAGTCCAATGGGCGTCTCTGGTCTTGATCCAGCACCTCCTCTCTTCTTAAAATCGCCATCCTCATTCTTGCTTCGGGTGGATGATGCATCCTACGTCATCCACACAGTGTCCTCCATCGCAGTCTTGCACAGCCACACTTCTCACTATATGTGGGGGAAATCTGGTGACAGGTTCCCTCAATTTTAAAGAGTATTTATTTTTATTTTTTCTAAAGATGTTTTGCAAAAATGTATTTTTCAATATAATAAATAATGATACTGATGCAATAGGTAGCAGAGCTGGTTGTGCTCAGGGTACCAGCCGCAAGTAAATTGTAAGTGAACATTATAAGACTTAATCCCTGTATACTTTTCCTGTATGTATAACTTGCTCACTGGATGTTTCACAGTATATCTAGAAATACATAAGAGATGTACAACACTTGGAAGATTCTGCTGCCCTCTGCTGTTATCACTGCATCTGATAACAGAGGAGCCACCATCATGGCAGAATTATTACCAAGCTGTGCAGTCATGAACTATATACAGTATATATGTTTGCATACATCATTATATACTTAAGCATGGCTCATGATACAGATCTCTAATGCTTATATACAATAAGAAGATTATTCAACTTCTGGCGATCAACTGTAATCCGAAGAGGAACCTGAAAGCAAGTGCTCAGTTTCCCTGCAGCACCCCCAGAGGTGACATCAAGCATTACACATTTTCCAATTAATGATCATCAATATCAAATCAGTAAAAAATAATAGTAAAACCCCCTTAAAGGGACTCTATCAGTAGGATTCCCCACCCAAAAAAATGAAAGTTTTCAAAGTTAAGTCCAGCAATACCTTTACATGTCCAGTCCGTTACTCCAATACTGAGAAATCAGTGTTTGAATTGATATGCAAATAAGGTTGAAGAGCTATGCTTGTTCCAAAGCCTCTGTCACTCCAGCTCTATTCCTTGCCCAGTGCTACCTCCTCATCCTCCTTGAATGACAGCCCCTATGCTGGGTGACTTCTGGCAAAAGAGCCGTCAGTCATGTAGGTGGAGGCGGCGCTGGGCGAGGAATAGAGCTGGAGTGCCAGAGGTTTCAGATCTACCATAGTCTTTCAGCCTCATTTGCATATCAATTCAGAGGCAGATTTCTCAGTAATGGAGGAAAAGACTGGAAATGTAAAGGTATTGCTGGAATGGTCTTTAAAAGAGCTACATGTGGATATAGTTGAGGGGCGAAATCCTGCTGACAAATTCCCTTTAAATCAGCTGAATATATGAAAATGCTTTTCTACACTAAAAAAATTAACTCAAAGAGGTTTTCTGCAGTTATTGCTTCAATTACATATAACATAAGTGAGCTGAACCAGCATGCCCATACAATCATGGCTGTCCAAGCATGGTGGAAGTCCTAGTTTCGCAGCAGCAGAAGATCCACAAGTTGGACACCACTGCCCTCTAGTTTCTTCAGAATTGGCTTCTTTTTTACCTCTGATACAGTGCAGAGCTCTGATCAATAATAGACTTGGTCCGCTGTTGTTTTCCTGCCTCATACTTTACACTTCATCGAAGATCCCTGTGTATTCCCAGTCGTTAAAAATATTTTCTTCAAGTTCTTCAACATTCAACTCTCAAGGACAGAGGAGCGATGGAAGAGGAATTTCACAAGCCTCCGATGAATATTTCATGCTCTAATAAAGCTTCAGAAAGTCTGGGAAAAGTTCTGACTCCTTCTAACTCTTTTTCGTGAAGGATACGTCTGGTTTATAAGCCGATATGACTTACTGGAAATCTCGGTGTAATTAGTGGGAACATTAATGGAATAACATTCGACTTTGGATATAATTCAAGTCTATAGAACATGACCAGACCACCGGCTCGAGAGTTCAAGGTAAAATAGTCATGGAACCAAAGCCAAAGGCAACGGAGTCTCAAGCCCTTATCAAGAAAGGCGGCAAAGTATCCCAGACAAACAAGGGCGGTTCTTCCCAGACGAAACAAAAAGGCATTATCAGGTAATGGTCAGTGCTGACCTCAGGCAAAGATGATCCAAAAAGGTCCAACTTTGTATACATTGCAACAACAGTTAGGCTGGACATACACCTTAGATAGCTGCCGGACCATCTTAAGTGGTGCAACTAGAGTCTTATGGGACCAATGACGAAATTTAGATCTACCTTCCACCACAAGCATGTTTGATCAGATGCAAGGCAACAGTTAGTGTTGCTAGAATTTATAAAGACACGTCTTTAGTCATACAGATAAAATATGTAAATGTGACAGAAAACATAGCAAAACATGGCCTCAAACCCTGATAATGCCCCCAATTGTGGCTCCATACCCTAATAATGAACCCTATTGTGGCTCCATACCCTAATAATGTCCTCCATTGTGTCCTCATACATATAATGTCCCACATTGTCACTCCAAACCCTAATAATGTCTCCCACTGTAGCCTCGTACAATAATAATGTCCTCTTTTGTGGCCCCATACCCTTATAATATTCCTCATTGTGGTCCCATACCCTGCTAATGCCGCCTATTGCAACCCTATACGCTGATAATAACCCTCATTGTGGCCCTATACCTACCCTAATATTGTCCTCCATTGTAGCCCTATACCTTAATGTCCCCCATTGTTTTCCAATACCCTAATAATGTCCTGCATTGTGGCCCCATGCCCTAATAATGTCCAGCATTTTGGCCCCCTTGCCTTAATAATGCCCCCAATTGTGGCTCCATAGCTTAATAATGCCTCCAATGGTGTCCTGATATCCTAATAATGTCCCCCATTTAGGACCCATGACCTGTATCACTCCACCCTAATGTTCTCCATTATAGCCCTATAGATTAACGTCCCCCATTGTGGCCCCATTCCTTAATAATGTACCTCACTGTGGCTCCTTAGCCTAATGATGCCCACAATTGTGGTCCCATACCCTAATAATGTCCCCTATTGTGGCCCCATACCCCAATAATGTCCCGTATTGTGGTCCCATGTCCTAATAATGTCCCTCATTGTGGCTCCATATCCTAATAATGTCCCCTATTGTGGCCCCATACGCTAATAATGTCCCTCATTGTGGCTCCCATACATTTTTTTACAATGTTATAATGAATATATATTGAAGGATTAAGAACTGAATTGGACAAATGGGCAGAATAATGGAGGCTTTGGGTGTGACAACTGCCAGCTGCTTAACTTTTGGGCAACAGGTTACCTAATTATTATGGCCAGTTTTTACATAAGACCAAAATGTAACCCTGGTCAGAAAAGTACTCTTGGGCTTTATAGAAATCCATCAGCACCGATGGGTTTGGTTATACTTAGCACTACTGGCCCAATTTGAGACATTTTTCTTATATTGCTTTCGTTATGTGAAGATCTTACCTAGAGATGAGTGAATCCACAGATAAAATTTGTTTCAAATTTTCCCCAGATTTTGGATCCTGGCAAATCTAAAATTTTGGACATTTGATTCACATATATCCAGCAAAATGTCAACCAGTCGGCGAGCCATTTGCTGTCTTATTTGATGGTTTGTAAAGGGGTTAAGAAGATAAAACACATCACCCGTCCATACACCACCTCTGCCATTCCTGTGTCCTCCATGCTGGTCTCAGATACTTCCAGTGTTTCCTTCCAACACTGAAGCCTCACATGGTCAAGTGGGAAGGGGTCACGCACGTCATTGACATCAGTGACGTGGCCAATCTCTGGCATCAATGTCTTTTCGAAATGTTCAATTGGACCAAATCTAATCAGCCAGTCAAACTGAGTGAATCGTCCTGAAATTAATTTCGAAACTATCATTTATACCTGCTTAATTGCAATAGTATAGCTGGAAACAATCACTCATGATATTCTTCACGCAGGTGGCATGGAGCTGTCTCAACCAACCTACTCAACCAAAAAGTCCTTGTCCCAAATGAAGAACTATCCAGTGACAGCGATTCGGGATCCTCGATGACCCGTGACTACAAAAAAAGAAGTCTGGGGCAAAAGATGAAGACTTTTATGGGAAAAGTTCTAACCACCAGAATAAAGGAAGTCAAGCCTGTGAGCTTTCTGCCTGCTGCATCTTCTAGGAATGAGTCACTGGTGATGTCCTACAAACAGCATCACGTTCCTAAAATGATTCAACACCTTGCACTCCCACGGGAAAGAGTCAAGGGGTCAGGAAGGAGGATCTCACGAGCTGGTAAGAAGGTCAATCATTTTGTACAAATCTCATTTAGGTTGTGTCGGATACATCTGTCTAGCAGGGACATACGTGTAAACTATGTGCCCAGAACGTGTTGTCCGTCACATTGCTGGTCATTTCCAGGAAAACTCATAGAATCCTGGAAACGCCGATGGAATCTCACACCCAATCAGATTCCAGATCTTGTTTTTAGGTGCCCTTAAAACCAGCAACCAACTTAATTTTTCCTTCGCACCATCTTTGATAAATCTTCACCTTGTATGGTCCAGCTTTGGCCCAGTTATGAGGGAGCAATTTTTTTTTTTTACGTTTTAGATTTCTCCTTCCCTTTTTCCAAGAGCTGATACTTTATTTTTTTTCCTGTCAATATATCAGTATGGAGGTTTTTTAAAAAAAAAACTAAAAAATTTCCAGGGCGAGATATAGCTTTGAATGACTGAAAAACTAGTAAATGGTGGAAAAAAAATGCAATTCTGCCATTTGTTTTTATGACGTTCATGACCTGGAAAACATGATTCTCCAAGTCAGTACGATTATGACGACACCAAACAAACATAAGGTTTTTTTTTAGAGTTTAGTAGGTAAAAAAAATCAGAACAGAAAAAGAAAAAATTGGTTTGTTTCGTCATCTTACTGACACCTGTAATTTTTGTTTTCATTGATGGAGCTATATCATGGCTTGTTTTTTGGGCATTAAATTGTCGTTTATATTCACTCATATTGTGGGGTACATACAACCCCTGGCAAAAATTATGGAATCACCGGGCTCAGAGAATGTTCATTCAGTTGTTTAATGTTGTTGAAAAAAAGCAGATCACAGACATGGAACAAAACTAAAGTAATTTCAAATGGCAACTTTATGGCTTTAAGAAACACTAAAAGAAATCAAGATTAAAAATGTGGTACTTAGTAAGGGTAATTTTTTTTAGACCAAGCAGAGGGAAAAAATTATGGAATCACTCAATTCTGAGGAAAATATGATGGAATCATGAAAAACAAACACACAAAAGAACATACCAATACATCACTAGTATTTTGTTGCACCACCTCTGGCTTTTATAACAGCTTGCAGTCTCTGAGGCATGGACTTAATGAGTAACAAACAGTACTCTTCATCAATCTGGCTCCAACTTTCTCTGATTGCTGTTGCCAGATCAGCTTTGCAGGTTGGAGCCTTGTCATGGACCATTTTCTTCAACTTCCACCAAAGATTTTCAATTGGATTGAGATCCGGACTATTTGCAGGCCTTGACATTGACCTTATGTGTCTTCTTTCAAGGAATGTTTTCACAGTTTTTGATCTATGGCAGGATGCATTATCATCTTGAAAAATGATGTCATCATCCCCAAACATCCTTTCAATTGATTGGATAAGAAAACTGTCAAAAATATCAATGTAAACTTGGGCATTTATAGAAGATGTAATGACAGCCATCTCCCCAGTGCCTTTACCAGACATGCAGCCCCATATCATCAATGACTGTGGAAATTTGCATGCTCTCTTCATGCAGTCCTCTTTATAAATCTCATTGGAACGGCACCAAACAAAAGTTCCAGCATCATTACCTTGCCCAATGTAGATTCGTGATTCATCACTGAATATGACTTTCATCCAGTCATCCACAGTCCACGATTGCTTTTCGTTAGCCCATTGTAACCTTGTTTTTTCTGTTTAGGTGTTAATGATGGCTTATGTTTAGCTTTTCTGCATGTAAATCCCATTTCCTTTAGGCGGTTTCTTACAGTTCGGTCACAGACATTGACTCCAGTTTCCTTCCATTCGTTCCTCATTTGTTTTGTTGTGCATTTCCTGTTTTGGAGACATTTTGCTTTAAGTTTCCGGTCTTGACGCTTAGATGTCTTCCTTGGTCTACCAGTATGTTTGCCTTTAACAACCTTCCCATATTGTTTGTATTTGGTCCAGATTTTAGACACAGCTGACTGTGAACAACCAACATCTTTTGCAACATTGCGTGATGATTTACCTTCTTTTAAGAGTTTGATAATCCTTTCCTTTGTTTCAATTGACATCTCTCGTGTTGGAGCAATGATTCATGTCAGTCCACTTGGTGCAACAGCTCTCCAAGGTGTGATCACTCCTTTTTAGATGCAGACTAACGAGCAGATCTAATTTGATGCAGGTGTTAGTTTTGGAAATGAAAATTTACAGGGTGATTCCATAAATTTTTCCTCAGAATTGAGTGATTCCATAATTTTTTCCCTCTGCTTGGTCTGAAAAAAATTACCCTTACCGAGTACCACATTTTTTTTCGTGATTTCTTTTAGTGTTTCTTAAAGCCCTAAAGTTGCCATTTGAAATGACTTTAGTTTTGTGCCATGTATGTGATCTGCTTTTTTTCAACAACATTAACAACTGAATGAACATCCTCCGAGCCCAGTGATTGCATAATTTTTGTTAGGGGTTGTACAATGTTTTCATTGCATTTTTTATGGAGATGCGGTGATCGAAAAATAATAATTTTGATTTTTCTATTTTTGTTCTCCGATTACTGATCGATCAAACTTTTATGGACGACGAAATACCAAGTATAGTTATTTTTTATTTATTTTTAAACTTTATTTTTTTAGCTATTTATGGCAATACTGCAGTATTGCAGCGCATAATGAAAATTACATTCTCCAATGAAGCCCAGCCAATAACAAGAATCTATGACGGTACTGTGGATTTTGCAAAGACATTGGGCAACATACAGTCATGGCCGAAAGGCTAATTGGACATAATTTCACACAAAATCCCAATAATTGGTCAGACAAAAAATTGTTGGCACCCTCAACTTAATATTTGCTTGCACACACTTTGGAATAAATACCTGCAATCAATCGCTTCCTATAACCATCAGCAAGAGCAAGCTTCTTACACCTCTCAGATGGACTTTTGGACCACTCTTCTTTTGTAAACTGCTCCAGGTCTCTCATATTTGAAGGCGTCTTCTCCCAACAGCAATTTTAAGATCTCTCCACAGGAGTTCAATGGGATTTAGATCCAATCTCATTGACATCCACTCCGGAACTCCCCAGCGCTTTGTTTCCATTTATTTCTGGGGGCTTCTTGAAGTATGTTTGGGGTCATTATCCTGCTGTAAGACCCAGGACCTAGGAAACAAACCCAGCTTTCTGACACTGGGCACTACATTGTGACCCAAAATCCTTAGGTAATCTTCAAATTTCATGATGCCTTGCACACAGTCAAAGCACCCAGTGCCAGAGGCAGCAAAACAACCCCAAAACATCTGTGACCCTCCACCATATTTGACTGTAGGTACTGTGTTCTTTTCTTTGTAGGCCTCATTCCATTTTCGGTAAAGAGTAGAATGATGTGCTTTACCAAAAAGCTCTATCTTGATCTCATCTGTTTACAAGACGCATTCTCAGAAGGATTTTGTCTCTGTGTCAGTAGTGGGGTCCTCCGGGGTCTCCTGCCATAGTGTTTAATTTCATTAAAATGTGGACAGTTCACGCTGACACTGATGCACCCCAAGCCTGCAGGACAGCTTGAATTTCTTTTGAACTTGATTGGGTCTGCTTATCCACTATCCAGACTATCCTGCATTGCAACCTTTCATCAATTTTTCTCTGCCGTCCATGTCCAGGGAGATTAGCTACAGTGCTATGGGTTGTAAATTTCTTAATTATGTTGCGCACCGTGAACAAAGGAACATCAAGATCTCTGGAGATGGACTTGTAACCTTGACATTGTTGATATTTTTCAACAATTTTGATTCTCAAGACCTCAGACAGTTCTCTTCTCCTTTTTCTGTTCTCTATGTGGCACACACAGACACACAATGCAAAGACTGAGACATCTTCTCCCCTTTTTATCTGGTTTCAGGTGTAATGTTCATATTGCCCACACCTGTTACTTGCCTCAGGTGAGTTTGAATGAGCATCACATGCTTGAAACAAAGTTGTTTACTTACATTTTTGGAAAGGTGCCAACAATTTTGTCCGGCCAATTTTTGGGGTTTTGTATGAAATTATGTCCAATTTGCCTTCTTTTCTCTGTTTTTCTGGGGGTTTTTTGTGTTGTTCCAATACACACAAAGGAAATAAACATGTGTATAACAAAACATGTGTAATTGCAATAATTTTCTGGGAGAAATACTTCATTTTCTGGAACAATTTCAATGGTGACTACACTTTTGGCCATGACTGTATAGAGCATTTAGACATGGGAAGTTATACCTATAAACACTCCTAATTGTGAGGCTCCAGAATAAAAGTCCACTGTGCAATGCACACAAAGAGCGCAGTGAGACGGCTGTATAATATGGATGACGATCGCATCGCAGTAGACAGACTGGTCGGTGGCTCTCCTGACCCGAGAATGACAGCTGAATGGAAATACATGCTGTCACACTCAGGTCAGGAGAGCCGCCGGCCAGTCCGGGCATTGCAGTCCGATCTTGATCCGATTTTTACTGCCGTCCGTCTGCCCTAAGGGATGGTGAGTGCCGCTTTTTTCTCTTTTCTCTATTTGGATATGGAACACATAAAAAAGACCCAAATAAAAAGAATAAGTCTAAGCTCCCACAATGAGATTTTGGTGAGTTTTTCACGCTGCGTATTTTAGAAAAAATGCAAGTCATCTATTTTACTTAATGGATGCAGAAAATCAGCAACATCAAAAACTCATCGTGGGAACGTAGTCTAAGGCGCAAATGAAAAACAGGCGAAAAACATCAAAATTAGACAAAAATAAGAAGCTCTAATGCAATAATAGTGTTCTCTTTAATGATGGAGCTGAGAGTTCATCCAGAGAGGAGACATTATCTAACAGACCCAGATCTACTTGTTATTCTTCTTTGAAAGCAATTCTCCAACTGGATATTCATGTTGTAGAGGCAGAGACGGAGCGGATCACCGCGGACAAACTCATAGTGCGCTCCAAGAAAACCACCAGGCGAGTGTCTGTCACCTCGGTGCCGGCAGGTCTACAGAAGGTACAACTCTGATTTCATTCTTGTCAGCTGTCCATCCCCGGGATATAATCAGGAGAAGTCATCCATGTTCTCCTACACAAGCTGCTGACGATAGGAAAAGACAAGGCTAATTCATGGTGGAAATCATTTCCTGCAGTGAACGTTTCCCCGTGTTCCTACTGAGATTGATTGTAAAGCTAGTCCCATTATGGAAATGTACAAAAAAAATAATGCAGTATTGTACAATTAAATCAAAAAAAGAGCCCCAAAATAAGAGAGCCCAAATGACCAGATTTTTTTTACAAAACAATATTACTTTATTTGAACATTTATTACATAATTAAAACATTATAGTGCTACACAGGGAGGACACTGCTAACTCCAATATTCTTTTAATCACAGTCGGACATGATTATGGTACATACACAATGTAGAGGGTACATAATTAGGGTACATGTAAAATACATTTTTTAGAAATAATTATCTCAGACCACTGTTTCTCAATCCTATTTAGATTAAAGTGACAAGTGCATAGTGCAAAAAGGGATTTTTGGTCAATTCCTTGTTGGATCCATAAAATATCCGTCCAACATTAGCGCATAAGGAATATTTATATATTTATGTGGCCGATATAAGCCTAACTAGAAAACAGAGTGGCCCTAAAGTGGTGAGTCCCCTCTGGGTACCTATCCCTATGCAACCCATATATATATATAAAGCCTTCTAATAGGTAATTGTCCGTACTTACATATAGGGGTGTAGGAGTAATGCCCGTGTCCTCGCGCCCCTACGCGCGTTTCGCCCTCGTGTTTTAGGGTGAGTAGACATTGCCTTATATCAGGCACATTGTCCAATAATGTTATCCGGTCTCATATCCGGCCCGGTGTGCGGGATAGCTTCAGGAATGTGATGGCAGTGCAAGTTCCTGTCGGAGTTCAACATGACATTTTGGAAATCCTTATGAGTATGATGTTGAGTATTGTACAATTGTAAGATCAGTTTTTTTGTTTTTGTTTTCAGGAGGATTTTTTTCCCCAGGAAAGTCTGCCTATGAAACCTACATTGTTTTTAAGTGCTTTTTTTTTTGCAGTATATTCTCACCAAGTTTTGGAGCAGAAAATGAGCGGAAAGTCTCCAAATCTTCCTCAAAAACTTAGAGTTGCCACTTTCAAAAACTCATGAAAAATAACTGAGGGGTCGATTCATTAAGACTGGCATAGCGCCAATCTTGCTGGAGATCAAGGCACCAAACTCATTAAAAGGCTCATGCCACTTAATGAATTTGGTGCATCTCCTGAGTGCCCTCCGTGCGGACTGTAGTAGCATGTCTCCCATATAAAATGCCAACATTTTTAGGGGTGAACGGACCCATGGAAGTTCGGGTTCTGGTACCCAATCCGAACATTAGTCCAAAGTTTGGTTCGGGTACCAGAACTGTACCCGAACTGAAACCAGAACCCGAACCCCATGGAAAACAATGGAGACGCGAACTTTGGAACTGGAAAATTCTCTCTATCTCTTCCCCCGGAACTCCGAACATTAACATGGATTTCCGGGAGAAGTCCATGTTCAGAGTTTTGCACTGGACACTGAATGTCTGGTACGAACCCTGAACTTTTTAGTTTGGCTTCGCTCATCTCTACTTTGAATTGGACAGAGTCGATTTAAAGTGACATGAAAACGCCAAAAGTAGCAAACTTTTTGCGCAAAAATTTTTCAACTTTTCAAAAATTTTATGCCACATTTCTGGAGTAAAAACTTTGATAAATCGGCCCCTCAGTGTTCACATACCCTTAGGACATGTCCAAATAAAGTTTGAGGAGAATCTTGAGGCAGATCTGCTCAAAAATCCACATCATCAACCACTTCAAATACCCTTTGAACTCTGTTCCTGTGCGATGGAAAATGCACCTTGCTGTTCGAACAGCAAGTATTTTGAGAGTTTTTTTCCAACAAGGTTTCAATAAAACGCAAACAAAAGAAAAAAATCTGTATTAATTGAAGCACATTCCTCTTGAAATACTCGCCAGATTTTCTATCTCCAAAAAGAAAAACCTCCATATGGCTATGTGCACACAGAGTCTTTCCGCTAAGTTTTTGGAGCAGAGACTCAATGTTTTTGAAGAGTTTCCGCTCAGTTTCCACTCAGTGGCTATGTCTCCAGGGTTTCCTGAAAACACTTAAAAAAAAAATCAATATATGCATTTCTATGAAAAAATGACTTGGTCAGCATATGTTCAGGTTTTTGTCACTTCGTAACCATTTAAGCATTTGGAAGCCCTGGAGAGGTTAAAAGCAGTAACATGTCCATTCTTCGGGTGGCTTCTGCTGGGCAGAAGTCGGCTCTCTTAGCAGAAAATATAGTAAAAATCCACCAGTCCGATGGGACAATGATGGCAAAACCACCGACGGAGCCGTTTCAGGACAAAGCCGCTGGCTTTATGAGTCTAAAAGACATTGCGTACACATAGCCAATTTCTGCTCCAAAAACTTCTCGAAAAAGTCCATGTGCACATAGACTATGAGTGTACAATTATTATGCAGTTTTAGCTGTTTTTTCTGCATTTTTTATTCAGGGTTTAAATCTGTAGTTTTTTTAGGCAGAAGCACCTCGAGGTCTGATGTAGGCTTTGTGCACATGGAGGTTTTCTTTAGTAGCTTTTGTAGCAGAAACTGGGCTGAATCTCTCCAAATCCTCCTCAAAAAACTCAAAACGCCTCAAAGACTTGGGAGGTTGTGCTCAGTTTCTGCACCGAATTCTCTGCAAAAAAAATGTGCACATACCCAGATTGCTTTTTTTCCCCACACTAAAACAAATGTGGACAAAATCAGCACCATGTGCACTGCAAGCATATAGATAGGAAGTATTTTTTCATGTGTGTTTTGGAGCAGAATCTGTTCCAAAATCCATGGCAAAAAGCTCCCTATAAACAAACTGTTACAAGGGGGAAAAAAATGTATAAAAAACCCTCCAAATGTAAACCCAGCCAGAATGAGAGCAATAGCATGTAAAGGGGATGTAGCGCCGCCTGTAGACTGCAGATGGTACTGCTTGGCATCACAACCATTTTTGGCATATTCATGTACATAGGAGGACTTTACCTGCCTGATTGCATTGTGCACATACATGTTTTAGATATATAAATCTATTACTTTTTTTTCTAGGGGTCATATAAACCCAAAAAAAGGCAATTTGCTCTGGTTAAAAGGAAGAAGAAAACACTAGACAAGGTGAAGTATCAGTCCGAGCACACAGTCGGCAGTCTGCAGACGCAGGTACTTACCCAAGCGCAATACATGGCAGTGCATAACTGTTACGTCCGTGTCTGAACCATCTACTATGACTTCTACTACCAGGTAGTACCGAGCTTGGACTGCCGATGGCGCTGGGGGATAGAGTTGAGGACCTGTTTTATATTAACCTGGCTGAGACTTGTAGTTTTACTACAGGATGGTGATTATTGTTTGTAAGACTTAGGTGGGACCACTCCCTATTTAAACTCCCAACAGCTACTTCTTGCCGCCAGTTATAGTTTCTTATTACCCATATCTGTTTCTTTTAGTCCTAATATCCTGAATTTTCTGGTTTTTAGTGCCTGGCCGCAACTTGTATATTGACTACCAGACTGGTTTTCAATTTTGTCCTTGACTTTTACCTCCTCGTACCCGGCTGTACAACCATTCAATTTGCCAGCTCGCTCCACCGGCCAGCAAATACTCCATGGACCTAACCCAGGGTTCCCTGCGTAAGCCCAGATCCCTGTATAGGGGTTTTAATGGTGAAGACCAGGGTTGTCTTGGGACCTCCTAAACAGAGTGACCTGCGCAATGTCTGTCCGTGGAGTCCTTGTTAAGAGCCGCCTGCCGACCGTGAACAGAGCTGTACAACCATTCACTTTGCCAGCTCGCTCCACTGGCCAGCAAATACTCCATGGACCTAACCCAGGGTTCCCTGCGTAAGTCTAGATCCCTGTATAGGGGGTTTTATGGTGAAGACCAGGGTTCCCTTGGGACCTCCTAAACAGAGTGACCTGTGCAATGTCTGTCCGTGGAGTCCTGGTTAAGATCCGCCTGCCGACCATGAACAGAGCTTCGCTTCAATGACAGAAGAATATATAACAAGCTGCACAATTATCCTGGAAATCTGGCGCCTCCTTTAGAGAGTGATGCACATGCTGTATATCCCAAATATACAATTATGGAACAAGTAATCATAGTCTGGGAGGTCAGCTGAGTTTTTGATGATGTTTGGCTATGATTTCCAACTAAGACCCCATAAAATGACAATATAAAAGAGTGACGCTGGGTGGGACGGCAGCATTATGGAACAAGTAATCATAGTCTGGGAGGTCAGCTGAGTTTTTGATGATGTTTGGCTATGATTTCCAACTAAGACCCCATAAAATGACAATATAAAAGAGTGACGCTGGGTGGGACGGCAGCCACTGAATTCATTGGATGATTTATCCTGATTCTTTTTGTAACACTGCTATATAATCATAACTTCTGTGGTCAGTACAGATCCCCCACCGATCAGCAACTTATCACCTATTCTATAGATAGGCGATACTCTCTAAAAATGGAATTAACCTTTAAATTGTAATAGAGGACAATTACAGTGCAAAGATGCATTCACAGAATTCTATAGGATGCAAAGATGAAATCCTAGCACCCCCTGCTGGTGATTTACCTTCCATGTACTGTAGACCAAGAAATCTGCAAATCACTTTATATATAAATTATGTTACCTTTACAACTGAAAATTACTCATTGTGCAGACGACTAAGGGCCCGATTCATCGTTCTTTTAGCCCTTTTCTTTTGGAGGAAAAGTTTGGATTTTAGGCATTTTTCTCTTTGCGCAAAATTCATTTTTAAAGCTTTTGTACAAGTTTTACGCCTGTTTTTTTTTTCAATCCTCATAATTTTTTAGGTTAGCGAGAATGTAGTTTTCATTATCCAGATGTTTTCGGCTAATTATTTGCGATTTTTCGAAATGTCATAAAACTTTTGCGCAATGGTACTCCTGTAACCTAGTTGTGAAGAACCGGGGTCTTCCATGGGCGTAACGCTACTCAGACAACATAGGGTGAGGGTAAAACAGCGTGGCAATACTTTATTGAATCACCAAACAGACAATAAACACACAGAATAGTCCCAGCAAATACCCAAGATGGTACAACATTACAGTCTCACCCTTCGCTGGCCGCCTGGGACAGAACAGCTGCGACTTTGGGACTTCCAGGGCCAACTACCTCAACCAGTGGTCCCCCACTTCTGCCGGGCCCCCACAGAGAAGAGGTAGTGGCAAGATTAGGAAGCTAGCAGTCCATGGAGGTACAAGGCCAGAAGACCCGAGGGTCCCACCCTGGCCTCTCCGAGAGTTTCCATGGGGCCAGATGATAGGCTGGTCCCAATCTGGCTTCTTTGCAACGTCTCCATGGGTTCCAGGCGACCGGAGGGTCCCACCTGGCAACCCCAAACAACATATCCATGGGGTCAGGTGACTTCATCGTCCCAACCTGGTCTCCCAAAACAACATATTCATGGGTCCAGGTGACTTCATCATCCCAACCTGGTCTCCCCAAATGTATCCATGGGCTCTCTGATGGTCAATAGAGCAGATGCGTATCTTTCCAGCCAGGGCCGTATACCCTTAGGCTGGACTCATGTAGAATCCAAATCTGTGTCTCTTTGGTTAAAGCCATGATTCCAGGCTGATGGTCTGAGAGAGTCTGATCTTTTTGAATCTCCTTGTCAAGTCTCTCTTTCAATTCTCGGTTTCAAATCTGACTTCTACAGAAGCATATGTCCTTTCAAGTACACATCCATAGGTCAATAGTTAGGGATGATATTATTCCACAGAGCTCAGATCTCATTGTTTGTGCATTTAATCAATTTACATAGTTGGTATAACAGGGGGCTCTTTAAATCCACATCTAAACTGACTTTTAGTACAATATACAATATGTTTTACAACCAAGAGAAGACAATAGTCAGGGTTATACAAATACTGGTCTGTTCTTGACCAGCCATAGAAATACACATATACATTTACAAGTCAATATAAAGATATTAGTGTATTTCTCTTGGATTAACACATCTAAATGTCTGGCTGAGTAAGATTAGAAGCTGTATCGTCACACTAGTGGATAACAAAGCTTGCTTATTCTTTCTTTGCGCAGTTACAGACTAATACTGGACATTTTAGTCTAAAAAGGCACAAAAATGGAAACGAGGGGAACAAAAAGAAACGCTAAATTTGGTCCAAATTCATTAAACACTGCATGCTATTTCTGATGAATTTGGCACAAAGTCCACCAGCGAAAAACAAAACAAAGACGAGACAGAAAAAGGAAGTAATAAAAATGCAGTTGATGAATTGGCACTGAACTGTGTCCCTTCTTTGTACCTTGCTGTCCACTGCCTGTTGTCATGTGTAATCCAGCGTAATCTAGCAACAGAGACATCGAGATGGACTACAGTAAGTGGGGGCAGGGCTTTGTCTCTACAGTAAGTGGGGGCGGGCCTTTGTGTCTACAGTAAGTGTGGGCAGGGCTTTGTTTCTACAGTAAGTGGGGGCGGGCCTTTGTTTCTACAGTAAGTGGGGACGGGCCTTTGTGTCTACAGTAAGTGGGGGCGGGCCTTTGTGTCTACAGTAAGTGGGGGCAGGGCTTTGTCTCTACAGTAAGTGGGGACGGGCCTTTGTGTCTACAGTAAGTGGGGGGCGGGCCTTTGTGTCTACAGTAAGTGGGGGCAGGGCTTTGTCTCTACAGTAAGTGGGGGCAGGGCTTTGTCTCTACAGTAAGTGGGGGCGGGCCTTTGTGTCTACAGTAAGTGGGGGCGGGCCTTTGTTTCTACAGTAAGTGGGGACGGGCTTTTGTGTCTACAGTAAGTGTGGGCAGGGCTTTGTCTCTACAGTAAGTGGGGGCGGGCCTTTGTTTCTACAGTAAGTGGGGACGGGCCTTTGTGTCTACAGTAAGTGGGGACGGGCCTTTGTTTCTACAGTAAGTGGGGACGGGCTTTTGTGTCTACAGTAAGTGTGGGCAGGGCTTTGTCTCTACAGTAAGTGGGGGCGGGCCTTTGTTTCTACAGTAAGTGGGGGCGGGCCTTTGTTTCTACAGTAAGTGGGGACGGGCCTTTGTGTCTACAGTAAGTGGGGACGGGCCTTTGTGTCTACAGTAAGTGGGGGCAGGGCTTTGTCTCTACAGTAAGTGGGGGCAGGGCTTTGTCTCTACAGTAAGTGGGGGCGGGCCTTTGTGTCTACAGTAAGTGGGGGCGGGCCTTTGTTTCTACAGTAAGTGGGGACGGGCTTTTGTGTCTACAGTAAGTGTGGGCAGGGCTTTGTCTCTACAGTAAGTGGGGGCGGGCCTTTGTTTCTACAGTAAGTGGGGACGGGCCTTTGTGTCTACAGTAAGTGGGGACGGGCCTTTGTTTCTACAGTAAGTGGGGACGGGCTTTTGTGTCTACAGTAAGTGTGGGCAGGGCTTTGTCTCTACAGTAAGTGGGGGCGGGCCTTTGTTTCTACAGTAAGTGGGGGCGGGCCTTTGTTTCTACAGTAAGTGGGGACGGGCCTTTGTGTCTACAGTAAGTGGGGACGGGCCTTTGTGTCTACAGTAAGTGGGGGCGGATCTTTGTCCCTACAGTAAGTGGGGGGCGGGCCTTTGTGTCTACAGTAAGTAGGGGCGGGGCTTTGTCTCTACAGTAAGTGGGGGCGGGGCTTTGTGGCTAAAGGAAGTGGGGGTGGGGCTTTGTCTATATATGGTAAGTAGGGGCGGACTTTGTTTCTCTACAGTAAGTTGGGATGGGGTTTTGTCTCTATACGGTAAGTAGGGACGGGGTTGTCTCTACAGTAAGCAGGGGTGGTGCTTTGTCTCTATGTGGTAAGTGGGGACGGGGCTTTGTTTCTCTACAGTAAGTGGGGGTGGGGCTTTCTCTATATGGTAAGTGGGGGCGGGGTTGTCTCTCTACAGTAAGCAGGGGTGGGGCTTTGTCTCTAAGTAAGTGGGGCTGGCCTTTGTATCTACATGAAGTGGAGGCGGTGCTTTAAGCTACAGGAAGTGGGCAGGGCTTTGTCTCTATACAGGGAGTGGAGGCTTTTTTATTTTCTCTAAACAGGAAGTGGAGGCAGGGCTTTGTCTCTATTCTGGGAGTGGGGCGGGCCTTTGTCTCTACAGGAAGTAAGACTTTGTTTAGCTACAGGAAGTGGGGACAGGGCTTTGTCTCTCCACATGAAGTGGAGGCGTGCTTTGTTTCTCTATGGAAAGTGGAGGCGTGCTTTGTTTCTCTACGGGAAGTAGAGGCGTGCTTTGTTTCTCTACGGGAAGTGGAGACGTGCTTTGTTTCTCTACGGGAAGTGGAGGCGTGCTTTGTTTCTCTGTGGGAACTGGAGGCGTGCTTTGTTTCTCTACGAGAAGTGGAGGCGTGCTTTGTTCCTCTATGGGAAGTGGAGGCGTGCTTTGTTTCTCTACGGGAAGTGGAGGCGTGCTTTGTTCCTCTATGGGAAGTGGAGGCGTGCTTTGTTCCTCTATGGGAAGTGGAGGCGTGCTTTGTTTCTCTATGGGAAGTGGAGGCGTGCTTTGTTCCTCTATGGGAAGTGGAGGCGTGCTTTGTTCCTCTATGGGAAGTGGAGGCGTGCTTTGTTTCTCTACGGGAAGTGGAGGCGTGCTTTGTTTCTCTAAGGGAAGTGGGGGCGGGTCCTTGCCTCACTGCTCTAGCATCTGTTTAAAGCCATAACAGAGTCCGACTTTCAGTTCAGGTTAGGCAAAGTATTAAACAATGGCAGGCTTAGTAGTTGCTGGCAAGTTAAGATAAAGAAGTCCCTGCACTGATGGTGCTGGCAGAATTCTGATGAAGTGGAACCACCCAATAAGAAAAAATAAATGGCAAGTCTCAGAGCATGAGAATGGGGACAATCTCAGGATATAGTAGACGTCTTTTTTTTTTTGCAACAAATGCAGTTTTATTTTGTTGTGAGGGATAAGGACACCAAGAACAGGCTTTTCTATGGGTTTTGTGTTAAAGAAGAGGTACCCTCTAAGTGTGGATCACTAAAAGAAAATACAATGTATATATAAAGTTCAACTATTTATGCACACTGTTTATATAAAATGGTTTGTATCGATGCAACCTTTGAATTGTCATGACCATCGCAGCATCTGACCCTTGATTTCCAATTCCAGGTCGATGATCTGATCGAAACAATTGCAGACAAATCCAGCAAACTGCTGGCGCAGAGACACGAGGAGCTGCGGGAGTGCGAATCTCTGGGGGATGAAATACTTCAATGTTCTAAGCAGTTTCAGAGAATCTCCAAGAAGAACACGAGAAAGTACAAATTCAAGAACGTTTGTTTCCCTTGGATCTGCTGCTGTTACTAGAGGCTCATTATCTTCTACGTCACATGGAAAGTTTCATCCGCTTCTCCCGGCAGTGGTGATAACGTGGCTCTTGATCACGATCCTTTTGGCTCAATTACAGAATCAAATAAAGTGGAGCGAAAAACTAAACTAATAATCTCCCGCTGCGGCTCATTATTTACACTATTTCCACTCCTCTACAAGTGAACTACGACCAATAAGTGGAAGGGAACGTGATTCCAGGGCAAATAAACGGCTCCAGTGTATGAAATAACAGCTATAGTTTTGTCTAAATCATCAGCATGTATAGGCGCTTGTCTTCCGCTAAAAATAACACCTTTTTTGTAGAGATCCAATTTGCCAGTCATGAGAAATCTACAGTAGAAGCAACATGCAAATCAGGCAGGAAGTGCACTGGGATGTGTCAGTGCACACTATCTGCACGGACACGCCCCCTCCCCTGTGCACTTTCAGCCTGATTTGCATATTACTTCTACTGTAGATTTCTCATGACTGGCAAATCGGATCTCTACAAAAAAAGTATCATTGTTATCGGGAGATGAAAGCCTATCTAGCAGTGATGAGCGAGCGTGCTTGTTTATCCCTTTCGCCGAGCACGCTCGGGTGCTCTCCGAGTATCTTCTGCGTGCTCGTATATTAGAGTCCCTGCGTCTGCACGATTTATGACTGTTAGGGAATCCTCACGTTTTAAGGCTGACTAACAAACAGGCAATCTCGGCATGTGTTGAGGCTGACTAACAGCCATAACTCATGCAGATGCAGGGACTCAAACTTAATATACGAGCACGCCGAAGATACTCGGAAAGCACCCGAACGTGCTCGGCGAAAGGATTAAATGAGCACACTCATGCAACACTACTCTCTAGTCATACAGTTACTTCCCATATATAAATATGTGTCAACAGCTCCCCTCTAAGGTCCCATCTATATAGAAAGTTATGACTAGAGAAGAGGATTTTTTTATTTTTAGGAATGAAGCCATGCTCATCTATAGGTTGCATCTGGTGTTACATCTCAGCTTCATTCACTTTCATAAAGCTAAACTGCAATATCAGAAAATACCCATGCTTGAGTGGCGCTCTTTTTGGTGAAAAAAAAGGAAACATTTTTTTCCTTATTCTTTATCTCGTAATTCCCCTTTAAAAAGATAATGTAATCCATGGCTGAAACTAAAACAGTGATTCTAGGATGATCCCAAAGATTGCAGATGAAAGACGTAGGATGAAAAAAAAAACAGGTCTAATGGTACAACTCCTGATCCCCCAGTAGAAGAAAATCTGAAGAACAGCACAATACAAAATCCATTTATAGTAGTAACTGATTGTTACGTTTCCACTCTAGATTAGGGCCTTCATCAGGTTGGTGCTCACTCTCTGTCTCTCCTCACAACTCGGATCCAACATTTCTCAAAGACTACAGCTGGATCATCCAGCTCCTCCATAATCTAGCAGCACTACTCCTTATGGACAGAATACAGAACTAAAAGGGAGTGTGATAAGGCCTAAGGTAAGTTAAATTACCATTGAAACGAGAGGATGACTACTACAATGTTTGTAATATAAGAGACACTTTTTAGCAAGAAATAGTGTGTGCATGTAGCTGAGTCTGTGCGCCAGAGAAGGGCCTGTGCGCAGGCGGCGGGGCAGTGCCTGTGCGCATGCGGCAGAGCTGTGTGTGCTGCAGAGTATACATAATGTGCGTGCAATATACCGTATTTTTCGGACTATAAGACACACAGGACCATAAGACGCACCTAGGTTTTAGAGGAGGAAAATAGAAAAAAAACATTTAAGCCAAAAATGTGGTTATGATGCCCTGTTAAGGGGGAGGGGGTCTGCTGCTGACACTGTTATAGGGTTATTGTCCCCCAATACTGTTAATATCCCCCATCCTGGTATATATGGCCTCCTCCTTCCTGTTATATGTGGCCCTCATCTACATCCTGATATGCATGGCACCCCAATCCCCTATCCTGGTATGCATGGCCCCCTTATCCCTCTTCCTGGTATGTATGCCCCCCCTCACAGCCACCCTGGTATGTATGGCACCTTCAGCCCTCTTCGTATGTATGGTACCTTCATTCCTATTCTTGGTATGTATGGCCCCCTTCATCCCTGTATGTATGCCCCCCCCCTAATGGCCTCATTCCTGTATGTATGCCCCCCTCATGCCTCATTCCTGTATGTATGTCTCCCCATGCCTCATCCCTATATGTATGGACCCCTCTCATGCCTCATCCCTGTATGCATGCCCCCCCCATGCCTCATCCCTATATGCATGGCCCCCTTATCCCTCTTCCTGGTATGTATGGCCCCCCTAACACCCATCCTGGTATGTATGGCACTTTCATCCCTCTTCTTCGTATGTATGGTACCTTCATTCCTATTCCTGGTATGTATGGCACTCTTCATCCCTGTATGTATGGCACTCTTCATCCCTGTATGTATGGCCCCCCCTCATGCCTCATCCCTGTATGTATGCCCCCCATGCCTCATCCCTGTATGTATGGCCTCCCTGATGCCTCATCCCTGTATGCATGGCCCCCCTCATGCCTCATCCCTGTATGCATGGTCCCCTTCATCCCTCTTCCTGGTATGTATGGCACCCTTCATCCTGGCATGTATGGCCCCCTTCATCCCTGTATGTATGGCCCCCCTCATGCCTCATCCCTGCATGTATGGCCCCCCTCATGCCTCATCCCTGCATGTATGGCCCCCCTCATGCCTCATCCCTGCATGTATGGCCCCCTCCTCATGCCTCATCCCTGCATGTATGGCCCCCTCCTCATGCCTCATCCCTGCATGTATGCCCCCCCTCATGCCTCATCCCTGCATGTATGGCCCCCTCATGCCTCATCCCTGTATGTATGCCCCCCCTCATGCCTCATCCCTGTATGTATGCCCCCCCTCATGCCTCATCCCTGCATGTATGCCCCCCATGCCTCATCCCTGTATGTATGGCCTCCCTGATGCCTCATCCCTGTATGCATGGCCCCCCTCATGCCTCATCCCTGTATGCATGGTCCCCTTCATCCCTCTTCCTGGTATGTATGGCCCCCTTCATCCCTGTATGTATGGCCCCCCTCATGCCTCATCCCTGCATGTATGGCCCCCTCCTCATGCCTCATCCCTGCATGTAAGGCCCCCCTCATGCCTCATCCCTGTATGTATGGCCCCCCCTCATGCCTCATCCCTGTATGCATGGTCCCCCCTCATGCCTCATCCCTGTATGTATGGCCTCCCTGATGCCTCATCCCTGTATGCATGGTCCCCTTCATCCCTCTTCCTGGTATGTATGGCACCCTTCATCCTGGCATGTATGGCACCCTTCATCCTGGCATGTATGGCCCCCTTCATCCTGGCATGTATGGCCCCCCTCATGCCTCATCCCTGCATGTATGGCCCCCCTCATGCCTCATCCCTGCATGTATGGCCCCCTCCTCATGCCTCATCCCTGCATGTAAGGCCCCCCTCATGCCTCATCCCTGTATGTATGGCCCCCCCTCATGCCTCATCCCTGTATGCATGGTCCCCCCCTCATGCCTCATCCCTGTATGCATGGCCCCCCCCTCATCCCCCTTATCCATCTTCCTGGTATGTATGGCACCCTTCATCCTGGTATGTATGGCCCCCCCTCACACCCATCCTGGTATGTATGGCACCTTCATCCCTCTTCTTCGTATGTATGGTACCTTCATTCCTATTCCTGGTATGTATGGCCCCCTTCATCCCTGTATGTATGGCCCCCCTCATGCCTCATCCCTGTATGTATGGACCCCACTCATGCCTCATTCCTGTATGTATGCCCCTCCCCTCATCCTGTATGCATGGCCCCCCTATCCCTCTTCCTGGTATGTATGGCACCCTTCATCCTAGTATGTATGGCCCCCCTCACACCCATCCTGGTATGTATGGCACCTTCATCCCTCTTCTTCGTATGTATGTATGGTACCTTCATTCCTATTCCTGCTAT
The DNA here is from genome assembly GCF_046119375.1 of Phyllobates terribilis. Classification (NCBI taxonomy): domain Eukaryota; kingdom Metazoa; phylum Chordata; class Amphibia; order Anura; family Dendrobatidae; genus Phyllobates; species Phyllobates terribilis. The sequence continues at coordinate 337,766,889 of NW_027362768.1, forward strand.
GTATGGCACTCTTCATCCCTGTATGTATGGCTCCCCCTCATGCCTCATCCCTGTATGTATGCCCCCCATGCCTCATCCCTGTATGCATACCCCCCTCATGCCTCATCCCTGTATGCATACCCCCCTCATGCCTCATCCCTGTATGCATGGCCCGCTTATCCCTCTTCCTGGTATGTACGGCACCCTTCATCCTGGTATGTATGGCCCCCCTCACACCCACCCTGGTGTGTATGGCACCTTCATCCCTCTTCTTCGTATGTATGGTACCTTCAGTCCTATTCCTGGTAAGTATGGCACTCTTCATCCCTGTATGTATCGTCCCCTTCATCCCTGTATGTATGCCCCCCCCCCTCATGCCTCATCCCTGTATGTATGCCCCTCCCCACCTCATGCCTCATCCCTGTATGCATGGCCCCCTTATCCCTCTTCCTGGTATGTATGGCCCCCCTAACACCCATCCTGGTATGTATGGCACCTTCATCCCTCTTCTTCGTATGTATGGTACCTTCATTCCTATTCCTGGTATGTATGGCACTCTTCATCCCTGTATGTATGGCCCCCTTCATCCCTTTATGTATGGCCCCCCTCATGCCTCATCCCTGTATGTATGCCCCCCATGCCTCATCCCTGTATGTATGGCCTCCCTGATGCCTCATCCCTGTATGCATGGCCCCCCTCATGCCTCATCCCTGTATGCATGGCCCCCCTCATGCCTCTTCCTGGTATGTATGGCACCCTTCATCCTGGCATGTATGGCCCCCTTTATCCCTGTATGTGTGGCCCCCTCATGCCTCATCCCTGCATGTATGGCCCCCTCCTCATGCCTCATCCCTGCATGTATGGCCCCCCCCCTCATGCCTCATCCCTCTATGTATGGCCCCCCCCCTCATGCCTCATCCCTGCATGTATGGCCCCCCCCCTCATGCCTCATCCCTCTATGTATGGCCCCCCCCTCATGCCTCATCCCTCTATGTATGGCCCCCCCTCATGCCTCATCCCTCTATGTATGGCCCCCCCCTCATGCCTCATCCCTCTATGTATGGCCCCCCCTCATGCCTCATCCCTGTATGCATGGCCCCCCCTTATCCATCTTCCTGGTATGTATGGCACCCTTCATCCTGGTATGTATGGCCCCCCCTCAGACCCATCCTGGTATGTATGGCACCTTCATCCCTCTTCTTCGTATGTATGGTACCTTCATTCCTATTCCTGGTATGTATGGCCCCCTTCATCCCTGTATGTATGGACCCCCCTCATGCCTCATTCCTGTATGTATGGCCCCCCCTCATCCCTGTATGCATGCCCCTCCCCTCATCCTGTATGCATGGCCCCCCTATTCCTCTTCCTGGTATGTATGGCACCCTTCATCCTAGTATGTATGGCCCCCCTCCCACCCATCCTGGTATGTATGGCACCTTCATCCCTCTTCTTCGTATGTATGGTACCTTCATTCCTATTCCTGCTATGTATGGCACTCTTCATCTCTGTATGTATGGCTCCCCCTCATGCCTCATCCCTGTATGTATGCCCCCCATGCCTCATCCCTGTATGCATACCCCCCTCATGCCTCATCCCTGTATGCATGCCCCCCATGCCTCATCCCTGTATGCATGGCCCCCTTATCCCTCTTCCTGGTATGTACGGCACCCTTCATCCTGGTATGTATGGCCCCCCTCACACCCACCCTGGTGTGTATGGCACCTTCATCCCTCTTCTTCGTATGTATGGTACCTTCATTCCTATTCCTGGTATGTATGGCACTCTTCATCCCTGTATGTATCGTCCCCCCCCCCCTCATGCCTCATCCTTGTATGTATGCCCCCCCACCTCATGCCTCATCCCTGTATGCATGGTCCCCTTCATCCCTGTATGCATGGCCCGGTATGCTTCACACCCCCTGATCCCCGTCACGCTGCACAGAAAAAATATAAACAATCATACTAACCTCCTCTTTCCTCCAGCGCTGTGTCTCGCTCTGTGCCGGAATAGTCACTGCTCCCCATGGGTGTGGTGAATATATTAATGGCCTTTAATAGCGGGCACGCTGACCCCCAAGCGCAGCAGAAGCCGCACTAATTTTTTTCTGTGCAGCGTGACGGGGATAAGGAGGTGCGAAGCATACCAAGATGAGGGAGCCATACATACCGGGATGAAGGGGGCCATACATACAAGGATGTGGCATGAGGGGGGGCCATGCATACAGGGATGAAGGGGGCCATATATACCAGGAGCCGCGCTGCAGGCACAGTGTGACGGTTATTAAGGAAAATTAATATTCACTGCTCACAGTGAATATTCATTTTCTTTAGTAGCGGGCACAGTGTAGGCTGCAGCGGGTGGCTTTTGCCTCCTTTGCCCCGCTACTTCGCCACTGTCACTTCCCCCACATCCCCCACTACCCACAGCATTTATGTATATAGGACAATAAGACGCACCCCCCACTTTCCTCCAAAATTTTGGAGGAAAAAAGTGCGTCTTATAGTCCGAAAAATACGGTAGTAATTATATATATATATTACACATGCTGCAGAGAAACACTAACAACACATCTAATACCTCTCCATTATACCCAAGAGCATTCACATTACTGATATTGACTCATCCACCTATTTACACCACCAGGGAAGTCTTAAAACAGCCTTCCTCCGAATTCTTATTTTCTGATATCTAAACTGAGCATGCGTCTGACAGCAACGCACGTCCAAAATAATATGGCAATTGAAGAAAAAAAAAAAAAAAGGAGAAAAATATTCATCAGTAATCAGTATAAATGTCAGAAAAATATAAAATACATTAATGAAAAATCTTTCTTTGTAAAATATTCAAAACTTCAAAAAACAACTTTTATTTCCATTGAAAAAACAAACTACAGCCTGAATGATCAATTGTACGGTACCTGCTGTCTACACACTCAGGAGTAACCAAACATTTGTTAGAAACACATAAAACTGCATTACTGATAATCTGCAAACTTTTTTAGACATAGAAAACATTAATTGTCCATTTTTTTCCCACAAATCTGGGATTAGATTAGATTATGACTAGTGGCACTTTGGGCCCCAGAAATGTGTCTGTCTGTACCTCTTGGTTATCGTATTTTACGGTTTTTAGTGGAGGGTTTTTTCACGATGCCCCTTGCGGGACCACAGGGGTCGGGGCACTGGACTCAGGTTTTTACAAGACGAGTGAGGTGCTCTTCTTTCTACTTCTTCGTTCAGGCCTGTATCTACTGAGAGCTCGTCGCCATTTGAGAATCTTGAGCTTCTTCGGCCAATTTCTCATCATCTGTGAGAAAAAAAAACAGAAAGTAGGATAAAGAAGATTTCTAGCAAAAACACTAAATAAGTGACCTCCCTGTGCAGGAAACTGTGTATGGTCCTATCCACTCACCATGGAAAAACAGCAGGGGTCCCAGATTTTGACCATATCATAGCAATAAGCCAACACTTTGATTTACCACCCCCCCCCCCCCCCAAAAAAACCTCTTAATTAACACAGCTCCTATGTGGATCTTTGTATCTCCATGGTTACAGACTACAAACAAGCTCTGTGTAGTCTGATCCTGCAGTCATACCTCCCCCCTCTAATCTGTCCCTACTCCGCCTACTGAATGTTAGATGGAGAAGAGTTGGGAACATATAGAAGGTAGAACGGCTGTGGATTCAGACTATATTTTGTAGTCGGTATGGAGACGCATAGATCTGCACAGGAGCTGTGGACACAGAAACATTTTTAAATCAAGAGAATTTGGAAAGCTTCTGTTCAAACGGAAGATTTTGGATCGTCGTCTGCCCAAAAATAGAAAGTCAAGCTGCAGAGTGGGCGGATGGACGTGAAAAATTACATCCAACTTATAATCTTAGCAGTTTTCCTGCATTATGTGCGTTTTCACAATGATAAATGGCCGACATCGACCCCAACGGCCGGAGATTAAAGTAAAATATGGGACTGTCATTTATCACCACTTAGGTACATGGGGTCATCAAGGAACATAGTCAAACGTATCGCACCACTAGAGGGCAGCGTGGTTATACAGGGAAAACTTTCCAGCACGCCAAGTTTTAAACAACTTTGTAAACAATTTGCTTTGGGACGGTGAATTCTGAAAGCCATAACTTTATTTTTCTGCCAACATAGCTGTCAAAGCTATTGTTTTTTCCAGGATGAGCTACATGCAAACAACTTTTTTTTTTCCTAGAAAACAGACAAGCTGACCAAGACACCAAAGTATGGAGTTACTCTTATTATTTTTCTTTACTTTGAAATAAATCAGAATTTTTTTTTCATTATTTATTCTCCAATATTTAATGAAAATAAAATAAATATATATTTTACTCACTTATATGGCGCCATTAATTCCACAGCGCTTCACAGACAGACAATATTGGCACTGTCCCCCACCATGTAATAATTTATTTTTTTTTTTTAAACCCCCACCTGGACACTTGATCACTGATGTAAGACACAGCACAGAATTCTGTATCATAGTGTAATATGCCCGCCTGCATACAGCTGCCATGAATCCTAGCAGGGCCTAACAGGTATGTTAAGACTGCAAAACTGGCAGCTCTACTGTTAAAGGGACTGTCAGCATAGAATGACTGTTCAAAACAAGCACAGGCGCTCGGGTGCATCATGGCGGGGCCAACCATTTATATACACCTTCCTACCTGCTTGTTCTCCCTCTATGTCCACCACCCCTTTTTTCCTTGATTGGCAGCTCTGGTTTTATAGAGCCACAGCGGGCCGGAGATAGAAGTAATATAAGTAGGTGAGAAGGTGCACTGAAATGTTTATCCAGGCCAGGCCTGCACTCAGTGTCTGTGCTGGGTTTGAACAGTCCTTTTAAGATCCCCAGGTGCCATAGCCACCCAGCGGCATCCTGCAATCATATGGATGGGGCGGCAGAGACCATTGCAGCAGGCTGTCTGCTGTCCATGTCTCGTGGATGTCAGGAAGAGACTGATAGATCGCTGCCTTTGCAGATACTTACTATCTAGCGTCTGTTGGAGCTCATGGATGGTGCTGAGCAGAACGTGGAACTGTTTCCTCCTTAACTCCAGCTACAAAGAGAGAAGGAAAAATGTTAGTACACCTGTACATAGGTGCAAAGACCTCAAGTGTTGGACCCCAAAGCCTGTAGCTTGAATTGCACAGATAGATCACATTAAAATTTGCCCAATGGCTTATTTACCCTGTTAGCCCGAGTCAGGAGACAAGCAGCCGGTCTGAGAATTGCGTCTGTCTCACTGACTGTAAACTACGCCCGCTATACGGTCATGTCAACAAGCCTTAAGGCAAACAATCCTTTCAAGACAATCTCCATGTCCAACATCTCACCTTATCTTCTACGCTCTCCTTGGTGTGAGACAGTTGCTTCAGCTCCTTGTCCAACGCTTCCAGCTGCCTAAAGTGTAACGCACAAGTCTTTTTTTTTTAGAAGCAATAACATGCCTATGAAATATAATTCAAGGGTACGTGCACAGATGCAACTATTTTGTTATTGCTCCAATGCATCTAGAATTAAAAAAATAAAAAATCAATAAATAAATCTTCAGTTTTGTGTTTACAGCTCCAATGCAGAGCAATGTGTCTCCATGGTTACAACCCCTTTGTGTAAAGCGTTTCTGCACACAAGTATTACTCTTGTCACTTTTCTGCTTTCTGAAAGCAAGGGGGAAAAGGCCAGAGGACTAACACACGGCTATAAAAGCTGCAGGCACAAAAGGGTAGGACTTATTAAATGGAGCGATATTAGATTGCAAAAGTGGACATGCCCTTTAAGTTACCTAGACGGGAAAGGCAAGTTGTGTCTGGATGCTGAATACGTACTTTAACGTCTCGTGTCGATCTGGGTGATGCTGGATGACTTTGGCCAACGCATCGTACTCTGAAATAAATCACATGTCAGAAAGCATTAGGACTTCGATATATAAAGGTCACATAGCGTTACAGCACACACAAACCTAAAGATGGCGGTGTATATATACACATCTACGGGCCAGAAAAACCCATTAACACACATTCTTGGGTTAGAGGAGCATGCATCCTTAGGGGAGAGTCAGACAGCCATATAACTCGGACAAGGATCGCAACACAATGCTCTGACTGGCCGGCGGCTCTCCGGGCACCATGTATTTCTATGCAGTAGTCATGCTCGGGTCGGGAGAGCTGCCGGCCAGTCCGAGCGTTGCGATCCTCATCCTAGTTATACGGCCGTCTGACTCTTCCCTTACACAGAAAAATACAAATATGTTGACTGTGATTATCTTTTGAGTAAAAATGGACTAGATATGTAGACATAAAGAAACAGTGTGCCTGTCTCCTGCCTGTAGGAGTGTCAGCGTCAGAAGGATCTGATTGTCCAGCCACGCTGGACACTCTGCACACGTTATCTTACCTTGGCGATTTTTCCGGATACGTTTGGCTTGTAATATCTGTTTTTTACACTCTGCGATCTTTTCATGTGCGGCTGCGATGCTGCTCTCTGCAGGTGCAAGGGAAGCAAAATGTTAAGAACTGATTACATCTATAAAAAAAAAAAAAGTGTAGAAAAAAAGCAAATAAAAAAAATTACCGGTATATATTATACGCATACGCACGTACATACGATAGATAGATATATATATATATATATATATATATATATATATATATATATATATATATATATATATATATATATATATATATATATATATATATATATATATATATATATATATATATATATATTTTACAAACACATATATATCATTCAACATATGGAAGTTCTCAGAAGCGAAAATAAATTAGATAAAATAGTGATGAAGGGAGAAGGCATTGTCCTTGAGAAACAATACAGTCACATCATTTACACACAAATCACGATATCTACAGTACAACAGGCTGAGCTATAAGGCTATTATACAAACTATAATGTAGTTAGCAGCATTCACCACGAGGTGGCAGCTGTCAGCACATGTATGACAATAGAGAGCAATTCACCACAAGGTGGCGGCTGTGAGCACATGTATGACAATAGAGCATTCACCACAAGGTGGCGGCTGTGAGCACATGTATGACAATAGAGCATTCACCACAAGGTGGCGGCTGTGAGCACATGTATGACAATAGAGACCATTGATCTCGCTGGTAAACACGACCTCAGTCCTCACAACTACCCGGCACTTTCATTACAGCCGGAGGATGAAACCAAATCTTTCTAAAAGTGATTTATCTCTCTGGGACGCAATATGGATGGGCCGCTGAGTACAATAAAGTTACATTTTTCATTTGTGCATTTTAGTTTTTTTTCCTCCCAATTTTCCAAACATCATAACATTTTATTTTTTTTTTGATCCCATGATCCGATGGGATGCCACGGAAGCCCGGGTCATTCTGGAGGCCCCTATATGTGCCATCTTAGTCCTGTGAAGTGTTGTCTGCAATATATATTGTGAAATATACTATGAGCCATAAAACAATTGCAGGTTCAAGTTCCCTAAAGAGACTAAAAAATACGCGTGGTATTGCCGGACTCATACTGACCTGGAGAATCATGATGCCAGGTCATTTTTTTTTTAACAGCACAATGACTGTCATTAAAAAAAAAAAAAGCGGAGTTGCAGTGTTTTTTTTTTTTTTTTTTTCTTCACCATTACACCTCACTTGGATTTTTTTCCTAGTTTTTCACTACATCGTAAGGTAAAATGAATGACGTTACTCAAAACTACAACTCGACCCGCAATAAACGAGCCCTCGTATGGCTAACCGGACGAAAAAAATGTAAAAAAAAAAAGTTATGTCTCTTGAAAGAACAAGAAGAAAAAATAAAATCAAAAGTGCAAAAAAAAAAATAAAAAAGTCAACAGTTCCTAAAAGGGTTAAATAAAAAAACAAACAAAAATACATGCGATCATTTGATTTCCGGTACTTTATATTGTAATGTCAGCCATTGCGACCTATTGCTGGAAGAATTGTAATGTAAGAGGGACACTGTGGGGGCCTCATAATGAACAAGGGACACTGTGGGGGCATCATAATGTAATGTATGGCATCATAATGTACGAGGGACACTGTGGGGGCATCATAATGTAATGTATGGCATCATAATGTACGAGGGACACTGTGGGGGCATCATAATGTAATGTATGGCATCATAATGTACGAGGGACACTGTGGGGGCATCATAATGTAATGTATGGCATCATAATGAACAAGGGACACTGGAGGCATCATAATGAACGAGGGACACTGTGGGGGCAACAATGTAATGTATGGCATCATAATGAACAAGGGACACTGTGGGGGCATCATAATGTAACGTATGGCATCATAATGAACAAGGGACACTGTGGAGGCATCATAATGAACGAGGGACACTGTGGAGGCATCATAATGAACAAGGGACACTGTGGAGGCATCATAATGTAATGTATGGCATCATAATGAACAAGGGACACTGTGGGGCATCATAATCAACGAGGGACACTGTGGGGGCAACATAACGTAATGTATGGCATCATAATGAACAAGGGACACCGTGGAGGCATCATAATGATCGAGGGACACTGTGGGGGCATCATAATGTAATGTATGGCATCATAATGTATGAGGGACAATGTTGGGGCATCATAATGTAATGTATGGCATCATAATGTACGAGGGACACTGTGGGGGCATCATAATGTAATGTATGGCACCATAATGAACAAGGAACACTGTGGGGGCATCATAATGTAATGCATGGCATCATAATGAACAAGGGACACTGAGGGGGCATCAAAATGAACAAGGGACACTGAGGGGGCATCATAATGTAATATATGGCATCATAATGAACAAGGGACACTGTGGGGCATCATAATGAACGAGGGACACTGTGATGGCAACATAACGTAATGTATGGCATCATAATGAACAAGGGACACCGTGGAGGCATCATAATGATCGAGGGACACTGTGGGGGCATCATAATGTAATATATGGCATCATAATGTATGAGGGACAATGTTGGGGCATCATAATGTAATGTATGGCATCATAATGTACGAGGGACAATGATGGGGCATCATAATGTAATGTATGGCATCATAATGTACGAGGGACACTGTGGGGGCATCATAATGTAATGTATGGCATCATAATGAACAAGGGACACTGTGGGGGCATCATAATGAACAAGGGACACTGTAGGAGCATCATAATGTAATGCATGGCATCATAATGAACAAGGGACACTGAGGGGGCATCATAATGAACAAGGGACACTGAGGGGGCCTCATAATGAACAAGGGACACTGTAGGGGCATCATAATGTAATGTATGGCATCATAATGAACAAGGGACACTGTGGAGGCATCATAATGAACGAGGGACACTGTGGGGGCATCATAATGTAATGTATGGCATCATAATGAACAAGGGACACTGTGGGGGCATCATAATGAACGAGGGACACTGTGGGGGCAACATAACGTAATGTATGGCATCATAATGAACAAGGGACACCGTGGGGGCATCATAATGATCGAGGGACACTGTGGGGGCATCATAATGTAATATATGGCATCATAATGTATGAGGGACAATGTTGGGGCATCATAATGTAATGTATGGCATCATGATGTACGAGGGACAATGATGGGGCATCATAATGTAATGTATGGCATCATGATGTACGAGGGACAATGATGGGGCATCATAATGTAATGTATGGCATCAAAATGTACGAGGGACACTGTGGGGGCATCATAATGTAATGTATGGCATCATAATGAACAAGGGACACTGTGGGGGCATCATAATGAACAAGGGACACTGTAGGGGCATCATAATGTAATGCATGGCATCATAATGAACAAGGGACACTGTGGGGGCATCATAATGTAATGTATGGCATTATAATGAACAAGGGACACTGTGGAGGCATCATAATGAACGAGGGACACTGTGGGGGCATCATAATGTAATGTATGGCATCATAATGTACGAGGGACAATGATGGGGCATCATAATGTAATGTATGGCATCATAATGTACGAGGGACACTGTGGGGGCATCATAATGTAATGTATGGCATCATAATGAACAAGGGACACTGTGGGGGCATCATAATGAACGAGGGACACTGTGGGGGCAACATATTGTAATGTATGGCATCATAATGAACAAGGGACACTGTGGGGGCATCATAATGAACAAGGGACACTGTGGGGGCATCATAATGTAATGTATGGCATCATAATGAACAAGGGACACTGTGGAGGCATCATAATGAACGAGGGACACTGTGGGGGCATCATAATGTAATGTATGGCATCATAATGAACAAGGGACACTGTGGGGGCATCATAATGAACGAGGGACACTGTGGGGGCATCATAATGAACGAGGGACACTGTGGGGGCAACATAACGTAATGTATGGCATCATAATGTATGAGGGACAATGTTGGGGCATCATAATTGTAATGTATGGCATCATAATGTACGAGGGACAATGATGGGGCATCATAATGTAATGTATGGCATCATAATTAACAAGGGACACCGTGGGGGCATCATAATGTACGAGGGACAATGATGGGGCATCATAATGTAATGTATGGCATCATAATGTACGAGGGACACTGTGGGGGCATCATAATGTAATGTATGGCATCATAATGAACAAGGGACACTGTGGGGGCATCATAATGAACAAGGGACACTGTAGGAGCATCATAATGTAATGCATGGCATCATAATGAACAAGGGACACTGTGGGGGCCTCATAATGAACAAGGGACACTGTAGGGGCATCATAATGTAATGCATGGAATCATAATGAACAAGGGACACTGTGGGGGCATCATAATGAACAAGGGACACTGTGGGGGCATCATAATGTAATGTATGGCATCATAATGAACAAGGGACACTGTGGAGGCATCATAATGAACGAGGGACACTGTGGGGGCATCGTAATGAACGAGGGACACTGTGGGGGCATCGTAACGTAATGTATGGCATCATAATGTATGAGGGACAATGTTGGGGCATCATAATGTAATGTATGGCATCATAATGAACAAGGGACACCGTGGAGGCATCATAATGATCGAGGGACACTGTGGGGGCATCATAATGTAATATATGGCATCATAATGTATGAGGGACAATGTTGGGGCATCATAATGTAATGTATGGCATCATAATGTACGAGGGACAATGATGGGGCATCATAATGTAATGTATGGCATCATAATGTACGAGGGACACCGTGGAGGCATCATAATGTAATATATGGCATCATAATGTATGAGGGACACTGTGGGGGCATCATAATGTAATGTATGGCATCATAATGAACAAGGGACACTGTGGGGGCATCATAATGAACGAGGGACACTGTGGGGGCATCATAATGAACGAGGGACACTGTGGGGGCAACATAACGTAATGTATGGCATCATAATGTATGAGGGACAATGTTGGGGCATCATAATGTAATGTATGGCATCATAATGTACGAGGGACAATGATGGGGCATCATAATGTAATGTATGGCATCATAATTAACAAGGGACACCGTGGGGGCATCATAATGTACGAGGGACAATGATGGGGCATCATAATGTAATGTATGGCATCATAATGTACGAGGGACACTGTGGGGGCATCATAATATAATGTATGGCATCATAATGAACAAGGGACACTGTGGGGGCATCATAATGAACAAGGGACACTGTGGGGGCATCATAATGTAATGCATGGCATCATAATGAACAAGGGACACTGTGGGGGCCTCATAATGAACAAGGGACACTGTAGGGGCATCATAATGTAATGCATGGAATCATAATGAACAAGGGACACTGTGGGGGCATCATAATGTAATGTATGGCATCATAATGAACAAGGGACACTGTGGAGGCATCATAATGAACGAGGGACACTGTGGAGGCATCGTAATGAACGAGGGACACTGTGGGGGCATCATAACGTAATGTATGGCATCATAATGTATGAGGGACAATGTTGGGGCATCATAATGTAATGTATGGCATCATAATGTACGAGGGACAATGATGGGGCATCATAATGTAATGTATGGCATCATAATGTACGAGGGACACCGTGGAGGCATCATAATGATCGAGGGACACTGTGGGGGCATCATAATGTAATATATGGCATCATAATGTATGAGGGACAATGTTGGGGCATCATAATGTAATGTATGGCATCATAATGTACGAGGGACAATGATGGGGCATCATAATGTAATGTATGGCATCATAATGTACGAGGGACACCGTGGAGGCATCATAATGATCGAGGGACACTGTGGGGGCATCATAATGTAATATATGGCATCATAATGCATGAGGGACACTGTGGGGGCATCATAATGTAATGTATGGCATCATAATAAACAAGGGACACTGTGGGGGCATCATAATGAACGAGGGACACTGTGGGGGCAACATATTGTAATGTATGGCATCATAATGAACGAGGGACACTGTGGGGGCATCATAATGAACGAGGGACACTGTGGGGGCATCATAATGTAATGTATGGCATCATAATGAACAAGGGACACTGTGGGGGCATCATAATGAACGAGGGACACTGTGGGGGCATCATAATGAACGAGGGACACTGTGGGGGCATCATAACGTAATGTATGGCATCATAATGTATGAGGGACAATGTTGGGGCATCATAATGTAATGTATGGCATCATAATGTACGAGGGACACTGTGGGGGCATCATAATGTAATGTATGGCATCATAATGAACAAGGGACACTGAGGGGGCATCATAATGAACAAGGGACACTGAGGGGGGCTCATAATGAACAAGGGACACTGAGGGGGCATCATAATGTAATGTATGGCATCATAATGAACAAGGGACACTGTGGAGGCATCATAATGAACAAGGGACACTGTGGGGGCATCATAATGAACGAGGGACACTGTGGGGGCATCATAATGAACGAGGGACACTGTGGGGGCATCATAATGTAATGTATGGCATCATAATGAACAAGGGACACTGGGGGCATCATAATGTAATGTATGGCATCATAATGAACAAGGGACACTGGGGGCATCGTAATGTATGGCATCATAATGAACAAGGGACACTGAGGGGGCATCATAATGTACGAGGGACAATGTTGGGGCATCATCATGTAATGTATGGCATCATAATGTACTAGGGACAATGATGGGGCATCATAATATAATGTATGGCATCATAATGAACGAGGGACACTGTGGGGGCATCATAATGAACGAGGGACACTGTGGGGGCATCATACCCCTTACCTATATCGCTGTATATCTTCTCGTAGTTCTCCATTTCTCGGAGGTTCATGTCGTGCACCAGGAGAGTTTTCCCCATGGAGAAGGAGCACTGGGACAGGCTGCTGAGCATGCGCTGGTACTGCGAGTATCTGAGGGATGAGAGGGAATAACAGGAGTGTGACCCCATCGCTGTAATGTCCTCCGATCTAGAGCCGCACATATAGGACTCCAGAACCCCAACCTCTTGGAGCGCCGCACACTCATATCATGGTGCTGTGCAGCCACGTTATGGGGAACCATCAGCCCCTGTGTACGGATGGCTCCAATAAATTATGGATAAATACTAAATGTTTTCATTTTCTGAGATAACATAAAAATAACGAAGATGTCGCTTTATGAAGTATTTCCTAAACTTCTCACCCATCTTCCTGCGATCCAGAGTTACACCACTTTATAAAACTTTTCACAAGTAGGTTGATTCTTCGGTCGTCCCCAGCACCGTCGCCATCGATCAAAAGCCGCTTGCGGATAACTTCATCTGCCAAAGACAATCACATCATGAATAAAGAAATCCCTACAAGTCCCTCATTATGTACATGATGTATATGGACACCGCCTCACAGTCCTGACTGCCAGGGACTACAAATGAGCGCATCCTTACATACAGGTTTCTCCAGAACTGGCATCATGTGCTCTGCGCCTGTGTACGAGCGCCCGGGGGCTGCGCCTGTGTACGAGCGCCCGGGGGCTGCGCCTGTGTACGAGCGCCCGGGGGCTGCGCCTGTGTACGAGCGCCCGGGGGCTGCTATAGGGAGGGAGGGGGGTCTCCCGACGTGTATAGGGAGGGAGGGGGGTCTCCCGACGTGTATAGGGGGGGGGGGAGGGGGGTCTCCCGACGTGTATAGGGGGGGGGGGAGGGGGGTCTCCCGACGTGTATAGGGGGGGAGGGGGGGTCTCCCGACGTGTATAGGGAGGGAGGGGGGGGGTCTCCCGACGTGTATAGGGAGGGAGGGGGGGGTCTCCCGACGTGTATAGGGAGGGAGGGGGGGGTCTCCCGACGTGTATAGGGAGGGAGGGGGGGTCTCCCGACGTGTATAGGGAGGGAGGGGGGGTCTCCCGACGTGTATAGGGAGGGAGGGGGGGGGGGGTCTCCCGACGTGTATAGGGAGGGAGGGGGGGGGGGGGGGGGTCTCCCGACGTGTATAGGGAGGGAGGGGGGGGGGGGGGTCTCCCGACGTGTATAGGGAGGGAGGGGGGGGGGGGGGGTCTCCCGACGTGTATAGGGAGGGAGGGGGGGGGGGGGGGTCTCCCGACGTGTATAGGGAGGGGGGGGGGGTCTCCCGACGTGTATAGGGAGGGAGGGGGGGGGTCTCCCGACGTGTATAGGGAGGGAGGGGGGGTCTCCCGACGTGTATAGGGAGGGAGGGGGGGTCTCCCGACGTGTATAGGGAGGGAGGGGGGGTCTCCCGACGTGTATAGGGAGGGAGGGGGGGTCTCCCGACGTGTATAGGGAGGGAGGGGGGGTCTCCCGACGTGTATAGGGAGGGAGGGGGGGTCTCCCGACGTGTATAGGGAGGGAGGGGGGGTCTCCCGACGTGTATAGGGAGGGAGGGGGGGTCTCCCGACGTGTATAGGGAGGGAGGGGGGGTCTCCCGACGTGTATAGGGAGGGAGGGGGGGTCTCCCGACGTGTATAGGGAGGGAGGGGGGGTCTCCCGACGTGTATAGGGAGGGAGGGGGGGTCTCCCGACGTGTATAGGGAGGGAGGGGGGGTCTCCCGACGTGTATAGGGAGGGAGGGGGGGTCTCCCGACGTGTATAGGGAGGGAGGGGGGGTCTCCCGACGTGTATAGGGAGGGAGGGAGGGGGGGTCTCCCGACGTGTATAGGGAGGAAGGGAGGGGGGGTCTCCCGACGTGTATAGGGAGGAAGGGAGGGGGGGTCTCCCGACGTGTATAGGGAGGGAGGGAGGGGGGGTCTCCCGACGTGTATAGGGAGGGAGGGAGGGGGGGTCTCCCGACGTGTATAGGGAGGGAGGGAGGGGGGGTCTCCCGACGTGTATAGGGAGGGAGGGAGGGGGGGTCTCCCGACGTGTATAGGGAGGGAGGGAGGGGGGGTCTCCCGACGTGTATAGGGAGGGAGGGAGGGGGGGTCTCCCGACGTGTATAGGGAGGGAGGGAGGGGGGGTCTCCCGACGTGTATAGGGAGGGAGGGAGGGGGGGTCTCCCGACGTGTATAGGGAGGGGGGGTTTCCCGACGTGTATAGGGAGGGAGGGAGGGGGGGTTTCCCGACGTGTATAGGGAGGGAGGGAGGGGGGGTCTCCCGACGTGTATAGGGAGGGAGGGAGGGGGGGTCTCCCGACGTGTATAGGGAGGGAGGGAGGGGGGGTCTCCCGACGTGTATAGGGAGGGAGGGAGGGGGGGTCTCCCGACGTGTATAGGGAGGGGGGGTTTCCCGACGTGTATAGGGAGGGAGGGAGGGGGGGTCTCCCGACGTGTATAGGGAGGAAGGGAGGGGGGGTCTCCCGACGTGTATAGGGAGGGAGGGAGGGGGGGTCTCCCGACGTGTATAGGGAGGGAGGGAGGGGGGGTCTCCCGACGTGTATAGGGAGGGAGGGAGGGGGGGTCTCCCGACGTGTATAGGGAGGGAGGGAGGGGGGGTCTCCCGACGTGTATAGGGAGGGAGGGAGGGGGGGTTTCCCGACGTGTATAGGGAGGGAGGGAGGGGGGGTCTCCCGACGTGTATAGGGAGGGAGGGAGGGGGGGTCTCCCGACGTGTATAGGGAGGGAGGGAGGGGGGGTCTCCCGACGTGTATAGGGAGGGAGGGAGGGGGGGTCTCCCGACGTGTATAGGGAGGGGGGGTTTCCCGACGTGTATAGGGAGGGAGGGAGGGGGGGTTTCCCGACGTGTATAGGGAGGGAGGGAGGGGGGGTCTCCCGACGTGTATAGGGAGGGAGGGAGGGGGGGTCTCCCGACGTGTATAGGGAGGGAGGGGGGGTCTCCCGACGTGTATAGGGAGGGAGGGAGGGGGGGTCTCCCGACGTGTATAGGGAGGGAGGGGGGGTCTCCCGACGTGTATAGGGAGGGAGGGAGGGGGGGTCTCCCGACGTGTATAGGGAGGGAGGGGGGGTCTCCCGACGTGTATAGGGAGGGAGGGGGGGTCTCCCGACGTGTATAGGGAGGGAGGGGGGGTCTCCCGACGTGTATAGGGAGGGAGGGGGGGTCTCCCGACGTGTATAGGGAGGGAGGGGGGGTCTCCCGACGTGTATAGGGAGGGAGGGGGGGTCTCCCGACGTGTATAGGGAGGGAGGGGGGGTCTCCCGACGTGTATAGGGAGGGAGGGGGGGTCTCCCGACGTGTATAGGGAGGGAGGGGGGGTCTCCCGACGTGTATAGGGAGGGAGGGGGGGTCTCCCGACGTGTATAGGGAGGGAGGGGGGGTCTCCCGACGTGTATAGGGAGGGAGGGGGGGTCTCCCGACGTGTATAGGGAGGGAGGGGGGGTCTCCCGACGTGTATAGGGAGGGAGGGGGGGTCTCCCGACGTGTATAGGGAGGGAGGGGGGGTCTCCCGACGTGTATAGGGAGGGAGGGGGGGTCTCCCGACGTGTATAGGGAGGGAGGGGGGGTCTCCCGACGTGTATAGGGAGGGAGGGGGGGTCTCCCGACGTGTATAGGGAGGGAGGGGGGGTCTCCCGACGTGTATAGGGAGGGAGGGGGGGTCTCCCGACGTGTATAGGGAGGGAGGGGGGGTCTCCCGACGTGTATAGGGAGGGAGGGGGGGTCTCCCGACGTGTATAGGGAGGGAGGGGGGGTCTCCCGACGTGTATAGGGAGGGAGGGGGGGTCTCCCGACGTGTATAGGGAGGGAGGGGGGGTCTCCCGACGTGTATAGGGAGGGAGGGGGGGTCTCCCGACGTGTATAGGGAGGGAGGGGGGGTCTCCCGACGTGTATAGGGAGGGAGGGGGGGTCTCCCGACGTGTATAGGGAGGGAGGGGGGGTCTCCCGACGTGTATAGGGAGGGAGGGGGGGTCTCCCGACGTGTATAGGGAGGGAGGGGGGGTCTCCCGACGTGTATAGGGAGGGAGGGGGGGTCTCCCGACGTGTATAGGGAGGGGGGGTCTCCCGACGTGTATAGGGAGGGAGGGGGGGTCTCCCGACGTGTATAGGGAGGGAGGGGGGGTCTCCCGACGTGTATAGGGAGGGAGGGGGGGTCTCCCGACGTGTATAGGGAGGGAGGGGGGGTCTCCCGACGTGTATAGGGAGGGAGGGGGGGTCTCCCGACGTGTATAGGGAGGGAGGGGGGGTCTCCCGACGTGTATAGGGAGGGAGGGGGGGGTCTCCCGACGTGTATAGGGAGGGAGGGAGGGGTCCCGACGTGTATAGGGAGGGAGGGAGGGGTCCCGACGTGTATAGGGGGGGGGGTCTCCCGACGTGCATAGGGAGGGAGGGAGGGGGGCGGGGTCTCCCGACGTGCATAGGGAGGGAGGGAGGGAGGGGGGCGGGGTCTCCCGACGTGCATAGGGAGGGAGGGAGGGGTCTCCCGACGTGCATAGGGAGGGAGGGGGGTCTCCCGACGTGCATAGGGAGGGAGGGGGGTCTCCCGACGTGCATAGGGAGGGAGGGGGGTCTCCCGACGTGCATAGGGAGGGAGGGGGGTCTCCCGACGTGCATAGGGAGGGAGGGGGGTCTCCCGACGTGCATAGGGAGGGAGGGGGGTCTCCCGACGTGCATAGGGAGGGAGGGGGGTCTCCCGACGTGCATAGGGAGGGAGGGGGGTCTCCCGACGTGCATAGGGAGGGAGGGGGGTCTCCCGACGTGCATAGGGAGGGAGGGGGGGGGGGTCTCCCGACGTGCATAGGGAGGGAGGGGGGGGGTCTCCCGACGTGCATAGGGAGGGAGGGGGGGGTCTCCCGACGTGCATAGGGAGGGAGGGGGGGGGTCTCCCGACGTGCATAGGGAGGGAGGGGGGGGTCTCCCGACGTGCATAGGGAGGGAGGGGGGGGGTCTCCCGACGTGCATAGGGAGGGAGGGGGGGGGTCTCCCGACGTGCATAGGGAGGGAGGGGGGGGGGTCTCCCGACGTGCATAGGGAGGGAGGGGGGGTCTCCCGACGTGCATAGGGAGGGGGGGGGGGGGGTCTCCCGACGTGCATAGGGAGGGAGGGGGGGGGTCTCCCGACGTGCATAGGGAGGGAGGGGGGGGGGTCTCCCGACGTGCATAGGGAGGGAGGGGGGGGTCTCCCGACGTGCATAGGGAGGGAGGGGGGGGTCTCCCGACGTGCATAGGGAGGGAGGGGGGGGTCTCCCGACGTGCATAGGGAGGGAGGGGGGGGTCTCCCGACGTGCATAGGGAGGGAGGGGGGGGTCTCCCGACGTGCATAGGGAGGGAGGGGGGGTCTCCCGACGTGCATAGGGAGGGAGGGGGGGGGGTCTCCCGACGTGCATAGGGAGGGAGGGGGGGGGGTCTCCCGACGTGCATAGGGAGGGAGGGGGGGGTCTCCCGACGTGCATAGGGAGGGAGGGGGGGGTCTCCCGACGTGCATAGGGAGGGAGGGGGGGGTCTCCCGACGTGCATAGGGAGGGAGGGGGGGGTCTCCCGACGTGCATAGGGAGGGAGGGGGGGGTCTCCCGACGTGCATAGGGAGGGAGGGGGGGGTCTCCCGACGTGCATAGGGAGGGAGGGGGGGGTCTCCCGACGTGCATAGGGAGGGAGGGGGGGGTCTCCCGACGTGCATAGGGAGGGAGGGGGGGTCTCCCGACGTGCATAGGGAGGGAGGGGGGGTCTCCCGACGTGCATGGGGAGGGAGGGGGGGGTCTCCCGACGTGCATAGGGAGGGAGGGGGGTCTCCCGACGTGCATAGGGAGGGAGGGGGGGTCTCCCGACGTGCATAGGGAGGGAGGGGGGGGGGGGTCTCCCGACGTGCATAGGGAGGGAGGGGGGGGGTCTCCCGACGTGCATAGGGAGGGAGGGGGGGGGTCTCCCGACGTGCATAGGGAGGGAGGGGGGGGTCTCCCGACGTGCATAGGGAGGGAGGGGGGGTCTCCCGACGTGCATAGGGAGGGAGGGGGGTCTCCCGACGTGCATAGGGAGGGAGGGGGGGTCTCCCGACGTGCATAGGGAGGGAGGGGGGGTCTCCCGACGTGCATAGGGAGGGAGGGGGGTCTCCCGACGTGCATAGGGAGGGAGGGGGGGTCTCCCGACGTGCATAGGGAGGGAGGGGGGTCTCCCGACGTGCATAGGGAGGGAGGGGGGTCTCCCGACGTGCATAGGGAGGGAGGGGGGGTCTCCCGACGTGTATAGGGAGGGAGGGGGGGTCTAGGGAGGGAGGGGGGGGGTCTCCCGACGTGTATAGGGAGGGAGGGGGGGGTCTCCCGACGTGTATAGGGAGGGAGGGGGGGGGTCTCCCGACGTGTATAGGGAGGGAGGGGGGGGTCTCCCGACGTGTATAGGGAGGGAGGGGGGGGTCTCCCGACGTGTATAGGGAGGGAGGGGGGGGTCTCCCGACGTGTATAGGGAGGGAGGGGGGGGTCTCCCGACGTGTATAGGGAGGGAGGGGGGGGTCTCCCGACGTGTATAGGGAGGGAGGGGGGGGGTCTCCCGACGTGTATAGGGAGGGAGGGGGGGGTCTCCCGACGTGTATAGGGAGGGAGGGGGGGGTCTCCCGACGTGTATAGGGAGGGAGGGGGGGGTCTCCCGACGTGTATAGGGAGGGAGGGGGGGGTCTCCCGACGTGTATAGGGAGGGAGGGGGGGGTCTCCCGACGTGTATAGGGAGGGAGGGGGGGTCTCCCGACGTGTATAGGGAGGGAGGGGGGGTCTCCCGACGTGTATAGGGAGGGAGGGGGGTCTCCCGACGTGTATAGGGAGGGAAGGGGGGTCTCCCGACGTGTATAGGGAGGGAAGGGGGGTCTCCCGACGTGTATAGGGAGGGAGGGGGGTCTCCCGACGTGTATAGGGAGGGAGGGGGGTCTCCCGACGTGTATAGGGAGGGAGGGGGGTCTCCCGACGTGTATAGGGAGGGAGGGGGGGTCTCCCGACGTGTATAGGGAGGGAGGGGGGTCTCCCGACGTGTATAGGGAGGGAGGGGGGGTCTCCCGACGTGTATAGGGAGGGAGGGAGCGGGGGGGGTCTCCCGACGTGTATAGGGAGGGAGGCAGGGGGGGGGGGGGTCTCCCGACGTGTATAGGGGGGGGGAGGGGGGGTCTCCCGACGTGTATAGGGGGGGGGAGGGGGGGGGGGGTCTCCCGACGTGTATAGGGGGGGGGAGGGGGGGGTCTCCCGACGTGTATATGGGGGGAGGGGTCTCCCGGGGGGGGGGGGGGGTCTCCCGACGTGTATAGGGAGGGGGGGGTCTCCCGACATGTATAGGGAGGGAGGGGGGGTCTCCCGACGTGTATAGGGAGGGAGTGGGGGTCTCCCGACGTGTATAGGGAGGGAGGGGGGGGTGCCCTGACGTATACAGGGAGGGGGGGGGGTCTCCCGACGTGTATAGCGAGGGAGGGGGGTCTCCCGACGTGTATAGGGAGGGAGGGGTCTCCCGACGTGTATAGGGAGGGAGGGGGGGGGTCTCCCGACGTGTATAGGGAGGGAGGGAGGTCTCCCGACGTGTATAGGGAGGGAGGGAGGGGGTCTCCCGACGTGTATAGGGAGGGAGGGAGGGGGGTCTCCCGACGTGTATAGGGAGGGAGGGAGGGGGGTCTCCCGACGTGTATAGGGAGGGAGGGAGGGGGGTCTCCCGACGTGTATAGGGAGGGAGGGGGGGGGGTCTCCCGACGTGTATAGGGAGGGAGGGGGGGGGGTCTCCCGACGTGTATAGGGAGGGAGGGGGGGGGGTCTCCCGACGTGTATAGGGAGGGAGGGGGGGGGTCTCCCGACGTGTATAGGGAGGGAGGGGGGGGGTCTCCCGACGTGTATAGGGAGGGAGGGAGGGAGGTCTCCCGACGTGTATAGGGAGGGAGGGAGGGGGTCTCCCGACGTGTATAGGGAGGGAGGGAGGGGGGTCTCCCGACGTGTATAGGGAGGGAGGGAGGGGGGTCTCCCGACGTGTATAGGGAGGGAGGGAGGGGGGTCTCCCGACGTGTATAGGGAGGGAGGGAGGGGGGTCTCCCGACGTGTATAGGGAGGGAGGGAGGGGGGGTCTCCCGACGTGTATAGGGAGGGAGGGAGGGGGGTCTCCCGACGTGTATAGGGAGGGAGGGGGGGTCTCCCGACGTATATAGGGAGGGAGGGGGGGGGGTCTCCCGACGTGTATAGGGAGGGAGGGGGGTGTATAGGGAGGGGGTGGGGGGGGTCTCCCGACGTGTATAGGGAGGGAGGGAGGGGAGGGAGGGGGGGTCTCCCGACGTGTATAGGGAGGGAGGGGGGGGGGTCTCCCGACGTGTATAGGGAGGGAGGGGGGGGGTCTCCCGACGTGTATAGGGAGGGAGGGGGGGGTCTCCCGACGTGTATAGGGAGGGAGGGGGGGGGGTCTCCCGACGTGTATAGGGAGGGAGGGGGGGGGGGGTCTCCCGACGTGTATAGGGAGGGAGGGGGGGTCTCCCGACGTGTATAGGGAGGGAGGGGGGGGGTCTCCCGACGTGTATAGGGAGGGAGGGGGGGGGTCTCCCGACGTGTATAGGGAGGGGGGGGGGGGTCTCCCGACGTGTATAGGGAGGGAGGGGGGGTCTCCCGACGTGTATAGGGAGGGAGGGAGGGGGGTCTCCCGATGTGTATAGGGAGGGAGGGAGGGGGTCTCCCGACGTGTATAGGGAGGGAGGGAGGGGGGTCTCCCGACGTGTATAGGGAGGGAGGGAGGGGGGTCTCCCGACGTGTATAGGGAGGGAGGGGGGGGGTCTCCCGACGTGTATAGGGAGGGAGGGGGGGGGGTCTCCCGACGTGTATAGGGAGGGAGGGGGGGGGTCTCCCGACGTGTATAGGGAGGGAGGGGAGGGGGGTCTCCCGACGTGTATAGGGAGGGAGGGAGGGGGGTCTCCCGACGTGTATAGGGAGGGAGGGAGGGGGTCTCCCGACGTGTATAGGGAGGGAGGGAGGGGGGTCTCCCCGACGTGTATAGGGAGGGAGGGAGGGGGGTCTCCCGACGTGTATAGGGAGGGAGGGAGGGGGGTCTCCCGACGTGTATAGGGAGGGAGGGAGGGGGGTCTCCCGACGTGTATAGGGAGGGAGGGAGGGGGGTCTCCCGACGTATATAGGGAGGGAGGGGGGGTCTCCCGACGTATATAGGGAGGGAGGGGGGGGGGGTCTCCCGACGTGTATAGGGAGGGAGGGGGGTGTA